>NW_020954580.1:32754127-32970235 GCF_900497805.2 Vombatus ursinus
AAGAAGAAGAAGAAGAAGAAGAAGAAGAAGAAGAAGAAGAAGAAGAAAGAGGAGGAGGAAAAGGAGAAGGAAGGGTGTGTGTGGGGAGAAGATTTAAGAAAAAAAAACAAACTCAAAAAGTCAGGGATTTGGAATAGAACCAACTCATTGGCTATCAATAAGAAGGTCAGCTGTGATGTGAACAGAAGGAAAAGAAAATAAAGTTTGCTTTGAGGCATATTTTGTTACAGAAAAACTTCAGAAGACAATGCTTGACCAGAAGTTCTCAAAGGGAAAGTAAACTTGGTAATTTTCCAAAAAATCCCCCATATGTGTCAATATTATAAAAGATTACTTGAAAGATATAACAATATCAATCAACTTGTTTAACAATCATTTGATCATGAACATTGATTGGGATATCTAATGAGAATGTAGATCTATTTTAGTATTTGTATGACAGCTATTATTATCATTATCATCATCATCATCATCAATGTCAATCATTCACAAGCATATATTAAGTGCTTACTCTGTGCCAGGTATTGTGCTAGGCATAGAAAGACAAAAAAGGAAAGAGTTTCAGCCAACAAAGAACTTATATTCTGTTGAGGGATGAAATTATTATTACTACAAATTACTGACTTATGTGCCTAATTTCCTATAAGCATAATATTTTCAATGAAAATTTTGATGAGGGTTTTAGATATTATGATATACTATAGTGTTTAACTTTAGTTGATTATGAAAAAAAATGGTACCTAGAGGTCAATTATCCAAGTTTTTATATGCAAAATGTTTAGATTCATAGATAACCTTTCATGAACACATTTCTCCCTGTTATTTTTTTTTCATCACCTGATATTTATGACCAGAGGACTGCTAAATAAGTTGACAAATATGGTTATATCTTTTGAGTAATCTTTATTGATGTTGACATACATGTGGGATGTACATTGTTTAAGAGAGGGTTATTTTTCTCTATCAAAGCATATTTTCATAATAAGCAAAAACTGAACATTATGGTATCTTATAATATCTATATTTACATCATTTAGTTAATTGTGTAATGGTAAAAGTGTGGTCCTCTATTCCTTCCTAAAACCCTTATCAAAGTTGACCCTGATATGTATATAGATTATTCTCATTAAAAAAATATTGTGTGTATAATAAAGTGGGCACATAGTTCAGCAATCAATGATGTTTGTTATAAATTCATTTTCATTCTCATTTCAATCCCATCATTTCTCTCTTGGCTATTCTTATGGACTTCAGGATCTCTAAAAACCCATCATTCTTCAAAATGAAACCAACTTTTAAATTCCTATCTTCTCAACTTGGGGCCCCTTCTTCTTTATGGTTGGAGAAGGTGGGGGTGGTCATTGGAGATCCCCTCTCAGATTTTCTCCTATGTAAGGAGGGTGCTCAGGAAATTTACCCCATTAGTTACCACCCTGCTGCTCTTTCGTTTTCATGATCTCCAAAAACTCATCATCCTGCAAGGTGAAATCCATTATGTAACTGATACCTCCTGAGTTCATTTCCCACTCCAGCTGGAGAACTTCATCATGCCCAAGAATTGGGTAATTTTCCCTATTCCCTTTTTAACTTCTATTTAATGTGCTGTCTCCACCATTACATTGTCAGTTCCTTGAGGGTGGATGCTATCTTATGAATTTCTTTGTATTCTCAGCACTTAGTACAGTTTCCTGGAACATAGTAAGTGCTTAACAAATGTCTATTGACTCTGACTCTGATCTTTGATTTCTTTTTAAAAAATATATATTAATAAGAATCATGACTTTTTCCATGCCCCCCCATTTTTATCAATCCCTCAACAGTCTCACAATTGTACTATTTGAAAATTGATCCCCACTTTTTGCAATTGATCTAATCTGATACTTCCCTTATCTTTGTTCCTTTTATTAACAATTTTAAAAATCTCTGTATGTACATCTGGAATTTTCATGCTGTCATCCCAACATCACATCAAATCAGTAGTCCAAGTAGGGTTGTCCTGCTCTCACCAATAGGGAAATTGGGACAACCAGGACTTTTTCATCTTTCTTTTGTTAGTTGCATTTTTATTTTCATTCTCAAAGTCCATCAGTATGATTTAACTTTGGATTTCTCACTCAATTCTCTTTGAATAGATTTGAGAATACTCTGTTTCTCTCTGCTTTATGAGATGATACTGCTCATAACCTTCTTTCTTTTTTTCTTTATAATACATTACCAATGATTTTGCATTTTAAACTGCTGCTACCCTTGCCAATCCTTGTCTCTCTGCTTCACAAGAAAATCAAGTATTTGATGACTTACTTGTTTTGTGGCTGTTTTCATCTCTTTGTTAAGGAAAATTTATTTGTATGATTTAAAATATAGAAAATTATTATAATTGATATTTTTTCATTTCTACCATTTTCTATAACTTTTAATTATCAATAACTTGTTTACTTGGGTCAATATTGAGTCATTTCAATTTCAGATCATGCCATTTTCTCTTTATATTTTCTACTAGCTTTGTACCAATTCTGAAATTTGTTGTGATGATTTGGTGGGCAGAGATACAGATAACGGATCAGTGATAACACCAATAATGAATCTTTTCTTGACCATTAAAATAGATTTTAAAAAAATGTTCTTTACTACTCACCATGACCACTGACCTCCAATTGTTTTCCTGAAGAAAATATTCATAATATCAATGCATGAGGCTTCTGTGAAATCCGTAAAACTACAGTCTATTTCTTTCCTTCTTTCCTGAACATTCTTTCCTATATATTTATTATCACCCATATCTATTCCTACATTTGCATTTATATAATCAAGTGTCAGCTGTGGTTATTTTAATAATGACACCTTTGTAAGTATCATGAGTATAGCAATATGAAATGACCAAATATATTCCATGAAATGATGTTTAATTCTTTTTGTAGGCATGATAAAATGAACTCTTCCAGTTCCTTCTTTTCCTGACCCATGAACCATTCAAATATTCCTTCCTTTCCTCCTTCTTCCTTTTTTCCTTTCTTCTTTCCTTTTTTCTTCCTTCCTTCTTTCCTTTTTTCTCTTTCTTTCTGTCTTCCTTTCTTGTCTTTCTTTCTTTCCTATCTTTCCTTCCTTCCTTCCTTTCTCCTCCTCCTCCTCTTCTTCCTCCTCCTCCTTTAAAATAATATTTTAAAGTACTTTGTAAACATCAAAGCACTACAAAAATGCCAGCTATTCTTCTAGGGCTGTATTCCAAAGAGATCATACAAATGGGAAAACGACCCACATGTATCAGGTCATTGGTAAGTGGACAAGGATTTCACATTTTGGGTGCCAATAGCCAAGTTAACATTTATAGACAGTCTTAATGTCATATTATTATCCTTACTCTCCTCCTCCTTTTCTACTATTTTCATAGTTGCTATAGGAATTGATGGGTTTTTCATGGGTTGGCATGATGAAATGGATAATTATAAATTGGACAACCTGATGGGGATGATCCTTGCCATATGTAGCTTGTCTTGTCCTCAGAAATCTGATTCAGTCTATTTCTGGAACTATATTCAAAACCTTCTAAGTAATCTAAAAATAACTATAATAATAATAGGTAACATTTTTAATTTTTTTACATTTTTAAAAGGTTGCTTTATTATTTTAAAAAAAACTGAGAATGATATTTCTTACACGATGAAGAATATATGGATGGGGTCCGTTTCCCAGGTTATATGATCAAGATCTGGAAACAGGAAAGAAAGAAGTCCCTATGTTGCTCAATTAAGCATATTCAGATGAGAGATTAGTTGATTCAGTCAGATGTTCTCCCACTTCACAGAATCTTTTTTATGTCCCACTAATTCTTTGAGGCAATCTTCTGCAGGTATGCACTTTTTTATTAATTTATTTTGATTTATCAACAATCACTTCCATAAGCTTTTGAGTTTTAAATTTTTTCTCTCCCTCCCTCCTCACCCCCATCCCCATGACTGCAGGCCATCTGATATAGGCTATACATATACATTCCCATTCAACATATTTTCACATTAATGATGCTGTAAGGAAGAATTAGACCCAATAGGAGGAACCACCAGAAAGAAGAAACAAAACAAAACAGAAAAAAAATTAACAAATAGTATGCTTCAGTCTGCATTCAAACTCCATAGTTCTTTCTTTGGATGTGGATAGCATTTTCCATCATGAGACCTTTGGAAATGTCTTAGATCCTTGCATTGCTAAGAAGGGCTAAGTCTATCAACATTAGTCATTGCACAATGTGGCTGTTTCTGTGTATAATGTTACCCTGGTTCTGCTCACTTCACTCAACATCAGTCTACACAAGTCTTTCCAGGTTTTTCTGAAGTCTTCCTGCTCCTTATTTCTTATAGCACAATAGTATTCCATTACATTCATATACCACAACTTGTTCAGCCAGTCTCCAATTGATGGGTATCATCTCAATTTCCAATTCTTTGCCACCACTAAAAGAGCTGCTATAAATATTTTTGTACATGTGGGTCCTCTTCCCATTTGTATGATCTCTTTGGGATACAGCCCTAGAAGAATAGCTAGCATTTTTGTAGTGCTTTGATGTTTACAAAGTACTTTATAATATTATTTCACTTTGTCTCACAAAAATCATGGGAAGTAAGTGTTATTATTTTCTGAGGGTTACATAGCTAGTAGTATTTGTGGTTGGATTTAGACTTAGAATCTCCTGACTCTAGGCCCAGCACTTTAATCCAATGTGTCACCTACCTTCCAGCATTGTAAAATTTGGAAAGCTTAATGCTTCATTTTCACAACCTTCAAATAAACTCCAAATACTGATAAAGCATCAGAGTAGGATATTGTTGAGGAATTATCATAATGACCAACATCATCATTTTGTCTGGATACATGATTTCATAAACATGGTCAATTCCATACAGATCATATGTAGGTAACCAGTAGAGAAATTATTAATTGATAGTTACCTGTAACACTGAAAGGTTGTGATTAATGAAGTTGCTTACCTCATTGTTATCAGTGACTAGGTCATACATTTTGCCATACTGTTTCTTAACTAAAAATTTAAAAAAATACTAAATGCTAAGAGTAAATCTTTGGAGTTTTATCATGAAAATCACTGAATGAAACACCATATTTTTAATTTCTAATGTATTTTGGCCTCTTTTTGCTTCTGAGGTCACTGGGTCCCACTGAAGTAGATTTCATATTAAATCCATTAAAACTAGACTTCTATATAAGGATTAGTAATTTTCATTATATGTCTTGCTTGAAGATTACATAAAAATGGACATTTTAATTAGTACTTCAATATTGTCTTCTCTGTAAGTTAAATATTTTGGCCTCTAATATTTTGTTTCATAATCAATTTAATATATTTTTTCTCTAAAAAATAGGAACCACAGAAGATTTTTTTAAAAGCCACAAATGAGGAGTATGAGAGCTGGTACTTGTCTAATGAACTTGTACAGTATTTCAAAATGAACTAGTTTGTCTTAAATGACTTCTCAAGGACTTGCTGTTAATTGGGAGTAGATTTACCTGGTGCGATAAATCCTATTATTTCTCTAGGTTAAAAGTATTCCTTTCCCTAAATGTCATATTATACGTGGATATATAGGCATAGATATAGATAGGTATCTCTCTCTCTCTCTCTCTCTCTCTCTCTCTCTCTCTCTCTCTGTATATATATATATATATATATATATATATATATAGTAGGGAATGTATCTATAATCCTATTGACAGGATTTTCCTTTACTTATAAGTGTTCCCATATTCTAATGCTAACAACAAAGCAGAGGGAATGCTTTAAGGAAATATTAATGGTTAAAAAAAAAGGAATAGGTTTTCAAAGATTTTTTTTTGAGTTTTTGGAAAATGCCAATGAATCCTGGAACTCTGAAAATGACCTTCTTAGACAAAGTTTCACCTTTCTTTTTTTTTTTTCTCTCATCTCTGCTGCCTACAAAGATGACATGCAGGCTAGTGCTTCCTTCAGTCTCCATACAAGGAGTAAAATGGTCTCTCTGAGCTGAATTTTCTGTTAATGAGATACTGACTATTCTTTCAGTACTTTAATAGACATACTATCTTATCAACAATGGTTTTCTCTTCACCCATGCAAGTTGTAACCCATTCAAGACTTCCCAGTCTTTTTTCATACCTTTAAATTCTCCATAGAATATTCATGCAATTTATTCCAGATCTTCCTTTGGAAAGTATAAGTACATGTATATGTTTTATGCGTTCATGTTCATGTGTACAAGTATGTATATATAAATATGTATACACATATATGTATCTTAATGTTTATATGTATAAGCTTTTTATGTATATATATATATACACACACATACATGTGTGTATATATGCATGCATATGTATGTGCAGGTGTAGACTGTAGCCAGTTTGGGCTAATTCTCAAGGGCTGATTGTTAAATTTTCACTGTGAGAATCTGCCCCGTGGTAATCAGCTAGCACTTCAAATTTGGGCTTGATTTTTTAAAATTTTGTTGATTGTACTTAATGAGGTGATGGAGAAAGTGTTCATGTAGATCAAACTTAAAAGTGTAGCATACACACATTTTTTTCAGAGAAAAAATAAAAAATAACTTGAAAAAACTGTTAAATATCTACCAGCACGTTTGTGTATACATATGCACATACACACACACATACAAATGCATAGTTTTGGGTGTTGGTAGAGCATGAAGCCTTCCTCTTTGCTGTTCATCACTGAGGCTGCTTGACCAGCTTACTTCCTTTTGTGGTCATACACATTCTCAGTGACGTCTCTACCTCTGACCACTAATGTAGGAAAGACTGAAATCAACATCAAGGAGTATTTCTGAGGTTCACTGAGCTGAATCTCATTGACTGTTTGAGAAGAGATTGTTGCTTTTGAAATGCTATACTGCATTGCTAATTCTCAAATGAAAATGTTGGACAGCATGAAATAACTCCACATGAATATTCTTCATTTACAAACTACTCAAAATGTCATAGATAATAATTTCATAATGTTTGAAGGTTATAATGAAACTTCTGTGTGTGTGTGTTCTTTTTAGTGGTTAAAAAAATAACCAAACTAAAACAAAACTGGGCTACTGACCAAATAATTAGAGTCCTAAGTAAATAGGTGAGCAACAAATTTCTAATGCATCACACACACACACACACACTCACACACAAACACACACACACACACACACATCAGATGGGTCAAACAGGCTATCAGTAACAAACTATTTATTGGCCCATCAATCAAAATCTCTGATGGAGTTCATCAGTTTTCTGTGGGGTGGCCAACTGGCCTAGCCGGACACAACAGATATTGGTCTTCTTTCTAGTGGGTAACATATGCTTTATCTGAGTAACAGAACCAAAAATACTAGTCTCGAAAAGTCTAACTAGGTCAAAAAACTTATAGATGACAGGCATAAGAAGTGTATCCTTGAAAAAACTGAGGGGTTCTTTCAAAGTATTCTTAAACTAAGGGAACTCTTTTCATTCTAGTCATCTGTGAATTTCTCTCTTTCTCTCTAATACTTTTCACAAGATATGTCAGCTTCAAGGAAGAAAATTCTAGTCATATTTAAACACCTTAAAATGTTACTGGAATCTTTGGGAACATTCAAGGTATAACTACAAATGAATGATATCCATTTTCATGTATAGGCTAGCCCAGATGGTTTCATTGCTCTATTGTACAGTTGGTGGCAATATAGAAACTTCTACTCTTGCTAAAGTTCTTGAAAGAGAAGAAATTTTATATAAAATCTGAAGATAAAAGAATTGGGGGGAACAGAGGACTTCATCATCTCTGGTATGAGCTTTTGTTATCATGGCATCTGAAAGCTATACTGTAATTAAATTATCTGTTTTTATCTTTGTTTGTTCATTTGCTTCAGGGAAGATAACTGTGAAGGAATCCTGACCATGCAGGTAGAGGTGGAAAGGAGAATGATTATTTCTTTCTCCCACTTATCTACACTATTCCACACCATCAACCAGGTATTTCATTCTTAGTTCTCATAGGTTTCACTTAATCATTTGATCAATCAATCAGAAAGCATTTATTAGGCAAATACAATTGGCTAGTGAGTCATTGTCTGAAGCACTAGGGATTCAAAGACAAAAATGAAATAGGTACAGTTTACATTCAATTACATTTATAGCATGAACTTACATTCAAACAAATAGAAATTTGTATCTATCTATCATCTATCTATTCATTCATCCATTTAAAGCAAAAAAAATCAACTACAAGATAACTTTTAGTGGTAAAAATAGCAGTAAATGGGGGATTGGTGGAGTTATTCTCTAGTCTTCTCAAGACTTCCCACTACAACATTACTTTGCCTTGCACCACTAAACTAATTTGAGAATTATTATTGCATAAGAATAGAATTTATCACATTTTCTTTTGTGTAATGAGTTTATCTAAGAAATTAAAATATTGTCTGATCTATAAAAAATTCAAAAAATTACTCAAATTTTCAGGAATACAGTTGTGCAAAGCAAGATACATCGCCTTTTCCTTAGAATATACTATTTAATTAAATTTATTAACTGTCTTATAATTTGCATAAATGAATGTTATCTCTATTATTCATTCAATAATTCAACTTTCAAAAAATATTTATTGAGAACTTAATTGCGTGAAAGTTACGACTTTCTGTCCTGAGGAAAATGTGACGTTGTATACACACACACGCATTATGTACATACTACATATATACACATACATACATAATACACATATATACATATGTGAATATGTGTATACACACACACACACACACATATATATATGTATTATATAATACATTGCCCTCACAGAGTTTGTACTTCAGTGTTTGAAACCTAAAAATCAAAATCATGGAAAAGATGGAAAGAAATGATATAACAATACAAAAGTTCCTTTCAAGAAAGATGACATCTCCTTACCCCTGAATACAAGTGATGTTTTTATTCCTCCTTTTTTTAAAATAAACTTTGTTGGGGAAAGAAGACAATTGAGAGATAGGATTACCGCTTGGGGTAATTAGGATAATCATAATGGACAAAGGTTTAATTAATAAAATTTAAGTTTTGCTTTCATATTCTATTCCAAAGAACAAAATCTTTGGACTTGAAAAGGTTTAAAAAAACAAAACAAAAATGTTTAATGGAGTATAGGAAATAAAGATAAGCAAGAATTTGGTAGGCTAGAATCTAGATGCCCTCAATTGCTTCAAGTCATCAGGCTGGGATGAACCATATTTTAATAGTGAAAGAACCAGAGGATATAATTTCTTATCCTCTGTTGTTAATCTTTGAAAAAAAAAATCAAAGAATAGAAGAGTTTTCACAATAATGGATAAATTCAAATGTCTCTATTATCTATTAAAAATGGAAAAAAAGATACAGTTTGAAAATTATAGTTCAATGAGTTTGTCTATGCAGGATCATAGACACAACCAGAAATGACCTTAGAGATAATTTAGTTCAATGCCTTCAATTTGCAAAAAGGGAATTTGAGGCCTGGGGATGTTAAGTGATATACCCAACATCTCCAAAATTGTGTTTGAGTCAGGATTTGAACCCAGGTAGTTTGATTCCAGAGCCAATGCTCATTCCACTCTATCTACTATCTCAGTACTTCCTGGGGGATAATATATACACCAATATGTGTTTATTATATATATATGTGTGTGTGTGTGTGTGTGTGTGTGTGTATGTGTGTATATGTGTATATATGCATTTACACACATATATACATACATATTATGATTTTTGAGAAGTGTTTAGAAAAGAGAACAATTGTCACCAAAAGACCATGACTTCATTATTTTCTTTTTGTTCAAAACATTTAGATAGAATGGTAGATTAGGAAAATGGTACAGACATTGTATGCTTGGATATTAGTATGTGTCAAATTCATTTAAGGTATCTTTGTGGATAAGATGGGATATTTGTAGTAGATGAGAAATACTGAATTATCAAGTTTAAAGATGAGTGTTTTTAATTTTAACTTAAAGGAAGATTTTTAGAGGAATGTCCCAGAAATACCTTATTGACCCTGTCTGTTCAAAACTTTTATCAATAATGCAGATAAAGGTGTACGATCATAGTGAGCTGGAAGGGAGTTTAATGTACAACTAGGCCACTCTTTCATTTTATAGTTAAGGAAGCTTAGGCCCAGACAGTTGAGTGACTTGAACAAAATTACACAGTAGTGATAGAAGTGGGATTTGAACTTGGATCTTTTCTCCTTCCACTGAACTACAAAATCATTCCTTTAAGGCAAAGGTGTCAAATTTTCAGATGGCTTGAATATGAAGGGGGATAGGTCAGAATCAGATGATGGAGTAAGGATCCAAAGATTTTGATGGGCTACAATATGGCCCAATGTAATATTTAAAAGAGCTGAATATTGCCTTATGTTTGGGCTCCAGAAAATTAACTTTGCAATTACATTATATAGGAATCACAGCTATCAAACACAGAATTATCACAGAATTTTAGTGCCCAACAAACTCAAAATGAGTCAAGAGGTAGTAAAATGGTTATTTATAACCTAAGTGACATTAAGAGAAACCAGAATAAAACTATAGTGAAGTTACTTTATATTCCATCTTAGTCTGATCATATCTGGAATATTTTGTTGAACTTTGGGTATCATAATTGAGGGAAGACACTTTTCAGATTGAGAGGGTCCAGAGGATAACAAAGATAGTGAGAGGGCTAGACAACACATGAGGACCAATTTAAGGAAATGGGGAACTTTAGTCTCTTTCAGTGTAACATGATAGGTGTTTTCAAGTATTTTAATGAGTTTCAAGTAGAAGATGGATGACTTGTTCTATTTTGTTCTAGTGGGGGGAAAATAGGAACATTGGATAGAAATTACAGAGAAACTCAATATCTCATTATCAAGTGGAGAAAAATCTTTATTATCAAAGTAAGATAATGTGGTGTGACAGAGTGCAATAGCCTTGATTTCAGACTTGCCTCTGATATATGTTGGCTTTGTGGCCTTTGGAAAGACATATAAATTGTCAGTCCCGCTGGCATCTCTGTAAGGGTGTAAATTTCAGAGAAATAGTTGATTTGTATTAGTAAAGGTTATTTCCTTACAGGGAGCTCCCAACACTGACTAAATTGTAGGTGTTTAGGAATAAATACAAAAAAAAAAGAAGAACTATTCCAAATTGGAAGGAACTAGATCAAGGTGTCTTCATTTCCCCCTAACAATTATCTTCAAGAGGAAGTGAAATGATCACTTTTCAGGGTTGTTGTAGAAGTGGCTCTTGGTCAAGAACAGGTTGGCTTAGAACAAGGAGAGTCCCTTAGCCTTTTTTGTTTCATAGAGTTCTTCTCAGAATCATGTTTTAAATGCATAACATAAAACACATGAGATTACAATGGAAATCAATTATATTATATATTTCTTTTTCTCATTCAAGTACATGGACTCTCTGAAATTTATCCACTGATCATTTATGGGTCTGTGGATCCCAAGCTAAGAATTTCTTGACTAGAAAGACTATAGTGTCCTGCCCAGGCCTGATATTTCTACTTGTGGTTTACTCTACGGTTTCTGTCCCATTTGGCTTATTTATCTAATTAAAGGCTTCTCATTATTCTTCATATTTACCTGTTGGGGGCAAAACCCCTTCATAATGAGTTCTCAAGGGAAGATTATGTTCTAGCATGTCTGCTTGTTGTCTTTGTAATCTGAAAAGGAAAATTAATATAGCTTCTTATCTCCAAGGGCCTTGATGGAATAGTTTGTTTTCAGCCAGAAGGAGGACTGAAGATCAGAGACAGTTGAATAATGAGGGAAACAGGAACTTTTGAATCCTAGGGAAAGATTAACAGGGGTGTACTGGTAAATAACCCTGTTTCTGAAAAAAAATGTATGCATGATATACTTTTAAGTTTAATTTTTATTGTTAAAATTTTCTCCATCATTTTCTTAAGTCAATCAAGCATCAATAAAGCAATAATCCCTGATTTGTAATGCTTGCCCATCTTTAATATAAATGTTCACACTGAAAATTTAACAGTTGACCTTAGAAGCTGGTTCAAACTAGTTCCATCAAACCCCTGAATATCTTGATGGGGTATATGATACTTCACTAGTTACAGCTTATTTCAAAGCAAGGAGTTGCTATTCTGAACTGAATATAATAATGTGTAGTAGGAGCTGTATCTGGTACTGACATGCTTAAGGAGTGACCAACTTGAATAGAATTTGATGCTACATAGGGAATTTATTCAATCTGTTCCTCTCTATCTCCTCACCAAAGCCTGGTGAAATGACATCATTTACTTGTTTGCTGTATATGCTTTTTATAATGAATTTGTCTTCAGATAAAGACAAACTAATTATTTTATTGCTTTATTTTACCTCCCAAGAGTGGGATAGTTTAAAAGCAATGGAAACTAAATGGTGCCTTCATCCAGCATTTTATTTGAAATATTGACTACAGGTTGACTTATGATATTTCTGTTCAGAGAACTCTAGAGATAAGAGAGTGTTTATTATAAAGGTGTGAATTACTCAATGGGGAAGAGAAAAAGGTAATTTCTGGACAAATAGCCCTACACTTAATTGAAGATCTCTCTGTTGCTAATTGTCTTTGTCTCTCTCTGTCTTTCTCTCTGTCTTTGAGTCTCTGTCTCTTTGTCCTTGTCTCTCAACAAAAGAAGACCTCAAGTCCTTCATAAGAAATGAATAAAATACCTATAATCCAAAGTAGAATGCAATAGGAGCATTATAGGGGTTGAAAACACATATCATAGCAATTTATGGGAAGACAATATTAGAGAGATGGTGTGCGGACTAGTTAAAAGAACATTGGGCTGAGGGTCAGGACTATGGTTTTAGTTCCAGCTTTATATACTACCAGAATGTTGTAAGAGGAAAATTAGTACATTTTTTTAACTTCAATTTCCCTTTTTATAATGGAGATAAATGTTCCAGTTTTGCCTACCTCACTGTGTTGTTGTGAGAATTAAATGAAATAATGGATTTGAAAGTACTTCATTAAATGCAAAGCACTGTACAAATGCAATATATTATCACCTTAGATTGCAAACTTTTCAAGAGCAGTCATGAATGTTTTACTGACTTTGTTTAGTGTAGAGTATGCATACAATAAAGAGTTGCTAAGTACATTTTATTGTTGATGAAAAGAGATAAGAGGATATTTGTACTGTGGTCCTTCAACTCCATAGTGAACAAAAGCATGAAAAAAGTATTCATTCCCATACGCAATGGAGATCATAAAAATTACCTCAACTCTATATTTAAGAAGTTGTGTAAAGTTGACTTTGCAAAGCTGGTTATTTTACCTCCCAAGAGTGGGATAGTTTAAAAGCAATGGAAACTAAATGGTGCCTTCATCCAGCATTTTATTTGAAATATTGACTACAGGTTGACTTATGATATTCCTGTTCAGAGAACTCTAGAGATAAGACAGGTAAAACATGAAAGAAACTAGAACTTTTTTTCATGGTTGGAGTTGTCTATTATTTAAAGGTGAGAACTGTCAGGGCATAGTCTTAAAAAGAGTAACTGTAAATCTTTGAGAATTGTTTTTTCAACAGGACATTTCATCTCATATATCATTTAAAATTTGCTTTTGACATTCCGTCCAGAGGGGAAAAAGCAGGAGACTTTACAAAAAAGTCAATCAGTTGGATTTTGACCCAACTCTAATATAGAATGTGTATTGGACCAAAGGAATTACTAGAAAGAGAAAAAAAAATCCATATTATATTATACTGCTTAAAACTGACTCAAGTTAGTTGGGTAAATTCTTCTTATAATTATTGGTTATCTTCCTTTTTAAAAAAATGACTTATTTATAAAACATTTAAATTATTTTTTTCTAGTTATGTTACTCCAGACTATAATGGAAGCCACAGTGATATATAATAGACCTTTTTGATGACAGTTTTGTGCAAAACAAGTCAGCTTAGCAGACACCTGTTAGAGTTGATTCAAAGGGGCCTATAAAGTTGTGTGGGAACAATGTCAGGGGCACTAAATCTCCCATGGAGCTGAAATTGGTTATGACTACAAATGACAACAAAGAGAACTTTGAAAGAACTACAACAATAACAATAATTTTTTGGGCAAAACAGAGGGACGGGTCCCATTTTTGTTCATGGCAAAATGATGAGGGAGAGAAGACTTTTTTTCTCTTGCTAAGAAAAATATTCATTCCAATGTGTTGGGAAAGAAAGAACAGAAATCATAAATGCATTGTTGACACCAAAGATAAGTAAAGAGATGATAAGAGAGTACTTGGATGCCCTCCATGAGAGCATATCACTAGGCCCAGGCGACCTACATTTCAACTGATAGAACTGGTACATACAGTTGCTCAAACAATTGTCTTGGAAAGATTGCGGAGGATAAGAAAGAGGCTGGTGGAGGGAAGATGTAAAAATTTTGTCATGATTAGGAAAATAATATTCTTTGCCAGTGAATTTCTCTTGGATGTCTGCATAAAATCTAAAACATACTTTTAAATGATGGTTTGCAAGCATTTAGAAAGGGAAACAATGAACAAAGTAAACTCATTTCCATTTTTGATGGGGTTACTACACTAATAGGAACCATAGTATACCTAGTTTTCAGTAAAATATTTGAGATTCTTATGCTTTCCTTGTGTTTAAGATGGAAACTGTGAGCTAGATGAAATTATATAATGAAGTAGATTTGAAACTATTCTAATGATGAGACAAAAAGAGTAATCATTAATGGACTTGTCATGATCTGGGGAGTGGCCTCTGGTGTATTGTTACAAGGATTTGACCTTGCGCCTATACAATTTAAAATTTTTATCAATGTCTTGCTTAATAACATGAATTCTATGCTTATGAACTTTGCAAGTAACACAAAGCTTATTTCAATACTAACAAGTTGGTAGACAGTCAGGATCCAAAAAAAAATATGAAAACAGATATTTTAATCAACTAGCATGAAATTTTGTAGGAATAATTATAAAGTCTCTCATTTGGGTTGGTAAAAATTAACCTTATAGATAAAGCAAGTAGGAGTTGTAGCTGATCAACAGCCTCCATGGGAGGTAGGGCAGCAAAGATCTAAGGGTTTTGTTGGATGTCAATAATGGTGCTATATCCTAGGCCAAAATTTTAATGCAAAAATAGATGGCATCTATAGCTATGTTCAATTCTGGGTACTCTCTTTTTAGGAAAGACTTTGTCAAAATGGAATATGTCCACAGTAGGTTAACCAAGAAATCATTCTGTATAAGGACCAGTTGAAGGAACCTGGAACATTTAGCCTTGAGAAGAGAAGACTTGAAGGAGTTTATGAAAAATGTTGTCCTAATACAAGTATTTGTAAGACTACTGTGGTAAAGAGGGATTGATTATCCTTGTTCTGCTTGGACATAGAGGGCTGCACTAGGAGTGATGGTTGGAAGTTATGACAAGATGTATTTCAATTCAATTCAGCAAACACTTTTTTGGGACCTATTCTGGTTAAGGAATTGCACTGGATTGTGATGAAAGAATACAAATCAGTCCTCATCTTCTAGGAACTTCAATTTTCTTGGGAAATATATATACACAGAAGAGAAAATACAAGTCAATTTATGGAGAGAGAAAATATTAGTTGTGGTGGTGGGAAGAAAGGGACCAATTGCAAGGGAAACCTTTAATCCTAGAATTTTTGAACTAAGTAGATCTCAAAGCCCTTTTATTTGGTCTTTTCATGGATCCAAGTTCAAATGGTTTCTGGGCAGAAAAAACTCCCTTATCTTTTATCACCCAGTTTATTGAAAATAGCTGCAAATGGTTATCACAGAGGTTTTCACTATAGTACAGCCTCTCAAAAAATATTCTTGGACCAACAATATAGAAGCCCTTGTAATGAAAGCAATAATTCTAAAGGGCAGTATAAATAAGTGCAGAATGTAAAGCAGAACATTGAAACAGTCTCTGATGCTGTTCTTATCACTCTCTTTTTACCTAGCAGTTAATTTTAGAATTGATGTAAGAGAAAATTTCCTAACAATTGAAGGTGTCCAAAAACAGAATGAACTGCTGTGATTGGTAGTGAATTTCCACTTACTAGAGATTTTCACACAGAATTTGGATGACCACAAGTTGAGGATATTGTATGAAACATGCTTGGTCAGAGAGAGGTTGGAGTAAGTTTCTGAGGTTTATTTCAAACTATATTCTAACTCACTTGTTAGATACTATCTGTTTTGTTGCTTTAAAAATACATATTATTAATGCCCTTTGTCATTATATTTAAATGTGGTAAACAAACAAAATAAAAACAAATCCTCCCATCTTCAATTTAAGATGCAAATGTTCTTTTAACAATGAAAAAAAATAAGAAAAAAACTACAAATACTGTGACCAAATCTAACAATGTATATAGCACTCTGAAACATTGGTCTCCCTCGTCATTGACTTGAGGCAGGAAATACATTTGACTACCTATTCTCTAGGGTTATCATTGAGTTTTCTATCCTTCAGAGAGACCAACTACTTTTTAGTGATTTTTTTTCAAATATGTAGCATAATGTTTATTTAATTCTGATTTTTTTCATTCTGTTTAACTACATAATCTCATATTTCTCTGAATGTATAATATAAAACATTACAAAATCATGCTCATTAGTGTTTTAAACATTCCATAATTTATAGGCACTACCTTTCAGACATCTCAAACTGGGTTTCCAGTAGACACCTTAAACTCATTTTTTTTTTCAAAAATGGAACTCATTATCTTTCCCTCTAGCTCTTCCCCCATTTTGTCTTCCCAATTACTGTCAAGTCATAAAAGAGCTTTGTGAGATAGGTAATACAGGTATTGTTATACTTACATTACAGTAGGAAGAACTGGAGTCAGAGAAGTTAAATGACTTATTTTGGATCAGATTTTCCTAACTCTAGTTTTCTAGAATCATGTCATATTGACTCTCATAGAAAGCTGGAAGGATTTGAATATCCATTTAATTAAACATACTTTAGAGAAATCAGCATTAAGATATGCTAGATAGAATATCTATCTAGAGAGAAGAATCACCAAAATGGACATAGTACAGTTAGACAGTACAGAAGACAGTACAGTACATAGTACAGAAATGTGTTGGCGGAGAGAACACATATATCCCTCTTCTGACATGTACTAGCTATGTGGCCCTGGGCAAATCACTTAAACTCTCTGGGCCTCAATTTCCTCATTTATAAAATGAAAGAACAGAACTTAATAACTTTTAAGGTCCCTAATACCTCCAACTCTTAGATCCTATATATGGAAATATTGAGTATTATAGTTGAAAAAATGAGAAAGTGATAAAGTACTGAAGCTGGACTTTCTTGGAAGGCAGGATAATAAAAAGTTGATTTTTCAGTCTTTTTCTTCATCTATTAAATAATAAGTAGATGCTAATAATATCACCTATTTTAGAGGGTTGTTATGAAGATCAAATGAAATAACAAAGGTAAAGTGCAATATATTTATTGTTATTATTATCATTACATGGTTAATCTGGTAACAATGCATAGAATGAATTGCAAAGAGGAAAGATTAAAATTAAAAGATTAGTTAGCAGACTACTGCAAAAGCATAAGAAAAAAAATTGTGTCTGAGAATATATCCTAAAAAGAGACTTTAAATCTACATTTAAAGACAAAAAGATAATATTTCTTTTGAAAATCCATATCATTATTGTCTATATGTCATTTTAGTCATTTTTCTCTTTTTCTCATAATTATTGTGTGCATGTGTAGCATAAGCATAATGAGCTTTTGATTTCTGGACTCTTCTAAATATTTTGCTTAATACCCTACTACTATGGAGGTCATGAGTCCTGCACCATGATCTTCATATCTTAAGTAGAAACAGAAAAAAAGAATAAGGAAAGGTTTAGCTTTTCTTAAAAATGGTGATATCAATAGAAGGGGGTGGAGCAAAGATGGTGGAGTGAAAGCAGTGACTTGCTTGAGCTATCCCCCAAAGCCCCCCAAAGATCTGTAAAAATGACTCTAAACAAATTCTAGAGCATTGCAACCCACAGAGTGAAACAAATTTCCAGCCCAAGAAAACCTGGATGGTTGCTTGGAAAGGTCTATTGCACCAGGCTGGGAGAGGAGCATGGTTCAGGGTGCACACATAGGCAAAGACCAGGCCTCAGCAAACCTGGAGCAGGCCTGAGGTGATCGAATCACAGGCAGCTGAGGTGGTTTCCAGACTTCTTAACCCACAAATACCAAAGACAGCTTAGAAAGTTGGTTGGAAAGGTCCATGACCTCAGTGAGAGAGAAGCTAGGTCCCAGTCCCAGTCCCAGCACAGCCCCAGGGCAGTGGCTGCTTCTGGAGCTCAGCACACAGACTGAGGGGGAATCGAGTGTGTGATCAGAGGAGGATTTCAGGGATCTCTTCATTGGCACTGAGGCAGGATTCTCTTGCTTTGCCTGTGCTTAAACCTGGGTTGCAGTTCTGGGAGGTGGTCCTGGAACAAAGAGGAGCTCTAGCGTGGTGGAGCTTATAGTGATGGTGGAGAGGAAATCCTCCTCACAGTTCCAAGGCAGAAAACAGTGCTTGTGGTCACTCATAGACCAGAGTACAGGTCAGGAAAGGAGTAAACACCTAGCCCTTCATTGTACCACCTTGGAAGAACTGAAAATTTACAGGTGCCTAGAAGTATCTCCAAAAACAGCTGCACAAAATGCCTGAAGCTCGGGACAGTACATTCTCCACACTGAAAGCAGTCCCTTACCTTAAAATTCAAGTAATTAGTTGGGAACATGAGCAAACTACACAAAAAAGGTCAGACCATAGAATCTTTCTTTGGTGACAAAGAAGATCAAAACATATGACCAGAAGGAGACAACAAAGTCAAAGCTCCTACATCCAAAACCTCCAAGAAAAATATGAATCAGTACCAGGCCATGGAAGAGTTCAAAAGGGATTTTGAGAAGCAATTAAGAGAAGTAGAGGAAAAACGGGGAAGAGAAATGAGAGTGGTGCAAAAAAATCATGAAAAACAAATCAACAGCTTGCTAAAAGAGACCCAAAAAAGAAAATAATACCTTAAAAAATAGCCTGACCCAGATGGCAAAAGAGGTCCAAAAAGCAAATGAGGAGAAGCATGCCTTAAAAAGCAGGATTAGCCAAATGGAAAAGGAAGTCCAAAATCTCACTGAAGAAAATACTTCCTTAAAAATTAGAATGGAGCAAATGGAAGCAAGTGACTTTATGAGAGATCAAGACATTGTAAAACAAAAACAAAGGAATGAAAAAATGGAAGACAATGTGAAATATCTCAGTGGGAAAACAACTGACCTGGAAAATAGATCCAGGAGAGATCATTTAAAAATTACTGGACTATCTGAAAGCCATGATAAAAAAAAAGCCTATAGACATTCATCTTTCAAGAAATTATCAAGGGAAACTGCCCTGATATTCCAGAATCAGAGGGTAAAATAGAAATGGGAAGAAGCCACTGATCATCTCCTGAAAGAGATCCCCAAAGGAAAACTCCTAGGAATGTTGTAGCCAAATTCCAGAGTTCCTAGGTCAAGGACAAAATATTACAAGCAAGTATTGTGGAAACACAATAAGGATAACAGAAGATTTAGCAGCTTCTACATTAGGGGACCAGAGGGCTTGGGATATAATATTCCAGAGGGCAAAGGAGATAGAATTACAGCCAAGAATCACCTACCCAACAAAACCGAATATAATCCTTCATGGGAAAAATGGACATTAAAGAATAGAGGACTTTCAGGCATTCTTGATGAAAAGACCAGAGCTGAATAGAAAATTTGACTTTCAAATACAAGACTCAGGAGAAGCATGAACAGGTAAACAGGAAAGTGAAATCATAAGGGACTTATTAGAGCTGAACTGTTTACATTCCTGCATGGAAAGATAATATTTGTAACTCATGAGACCTTTGTTAGTATTAGGGTAGTTAGAAGGGAAAAAATATATGTATAGACATATAGATAAACAGATAGATAGATAGGTAGGTAGATAGATAGATAGAGGGCACAGGGTGAGTTGAAGATGAAGGTGTGATATCTGGAGAATAAAATTAAGGTGTGAGGGAGGATTATATTGGGAAAAGGAGAAAGGGAATGGTAGAATGGGTTAAGTTATCTCATAAAACAGAAAAGAAAAGGCTTTTTACAGAGGAGGAGACATGGGGGAAGGTGAGAAGGAATGAGTGAATTTTATTCTCATTAGATTTGACTTAAGGAGAGAATAACATACACACTCAATTGTGTATAGAAATCTATCTTACCCTACAGGAAAATAGAGGGAAAGGGGATAAGAGAGCAGGGGGATGATAAAGGGGAGAGAAGATCAGGGGAGGGGGTAATCAGAAGTAAACACTTCTGATGAGGGACAGGGTCAAAAGAGAGAATAGAATAAATGGGGAGCAGGATAGGATGAAGGGAAATTTAGTTAGTTTTCCACAACATGACTGCTATGGAACTGTTTTGCATGACTACACATGTATAACCTGTGTATCGAGTTGCTTGCCTTCTCAATGAGGGTGGGTGGGGAGGGAAGAAGCGAGACTATTTGGAACCCAAAGTTTTAAAATCAAATGTTAAAAATTGTTTTCACATGAAACTGGGAAATAAGATATACAGGCAATGGGGTATAGAAATCTATCCTGCCCTATAGGAAAATAGAAGGGAATGTGGGGGGAGAGATACAAGGGAAGGTAGATTTGGAAAAGGAGCATTCAGAATGCATGTCATCTTGGGATGGGGGGGGATGAGATGGGGAGAAAATTTGGAACTGAAAATCTTATAGAAGTGAATGTTGAAAACTAAAAATAAATTAATAAGTTAAAAGAAAAAAAATAAAAATAAAAATAAAAAAGAAATCACAAATGAAAACTGCCCAGATCTACAAACATTAAAAAAAAATAAAGAAAACAGTGATATTTTCGTTAATAGGCCAATAGGTGAAACAAAGCAATCTTTAATAAGGAGGAGACACTAAGTCAGTTTTATTTACCAAAATGGTAGTCCCTGTTAATAACTACTCTTATTTTTCTCAAATATATGTCTCCTTGGCAAAGGACCAAATATTTCTTCATTTCTTCAATAGAAAATAGTTTAAAATACAATCATAACAACTTAACCAATGTTCACCATCAGCATATTGGATTCATAGATTAATACACTGTTGAAGTTAGAAGGGATCTTAGAGATTATCTTATTAAAGTTACTCATGTTACAGAAGAGCAAACTGAGTGGTCCAGAACTTGATTGATTTGACCAAAGGCACAAGGCTAGCAAATGGCAGGCCTAGTAGTAGAATCTAAGATTTGATAACTCCAAGGTAAGTAATTTTCTATTATAATATGCTGCTTCCTTCTGGAGTTCAGGAGGGAATTCGACAGACAGGTAGAGAGACAGACAGATAGATAGATGCTTACAGCCACAACTAGATAGATATCTACATCTAGATAATGCATGCAATTTTTATATATATTCACATATACCTATGTACACATTACATGTATGAGCAAGTATACAATATAAATATATTATATGCAATGATGTATATGATATACATTATATAACATTTATTTTTATAGTCTGTGCATGTTATTTGCATCAGTGATGTCCAACTGATTTAGAAAAAACACAAATTAATATTATCTGTTATATTGCGTTATTATTCATTTTGTTAAATATTTTCCAATTGTATTTTATTCTGGTTCTGACCATAGTTGAGTTTTGTCTCAGGAACCTTGCTGTCAAGGTTCTCTAAAGTTGACAGCACTAATCTAGGTTGTTGTTGTTGTTTTTTTTTTTCAGTTGTTTCAATTGTGTCCAACTCTTTGTTTTTCCATTATGGCTTCTCTTGGGAAAAATACTGGAATGGTTTGCCATTTCCTTCTCCAGCTAATTTTACAGATGAGTAAACTGAGGCAAACAGGTTAAATGACTTGCCCAAGGTCATACAGCTAGTAAATGTCTGAGACCAGTTTTGAACTCAGGAAGATGAATCTTCCTGACTACAGGCACAACACTTTATCTACCACCTAGCTGCCTCTCTGATCTATTGCATAAAATATGAACTATGATATTTATATGCATTGCATCAATAAAATTATATAAATTTAATAGGATACAATATATAATATATACATATGTGTATAGATACACGTATATATAATACATATTTTAAAAGTTTTAGGAGCAGCTAGGTGGCACAGTGGATAGAGCACTGGCCCTGGATTCAGGATGATCTGAATTCAAATCTGGCCTCAAATACTTGACATTTACTAGCTGTGTGACCCTGGGCAAGTCACTTTACCCCATTGCCTCTCCAAAAAAAAGAGTTTAAAAGTTTTATTGATAGATTTTGTTTTTACATTACAAACATTTACAGATTATACCTATTTTATGACAGGTGTTTATAACAAAGTAAAATAGTTACGTTAAACTAATAATACAGGAACTTCATCTGAATGTGCACTGAATATTTTACTTCTGTAATATTTCTGTCTATCAAAAATTAACAGAAATTTATTTTCTTTCTATCACACCCTGCATCCCATGTTAGGGGCGGGGGAGAAAAGGAAAGGAAGCACATTTCTTTCAGCAATTATCAGCAATCAAGTAAAATAAATTTTCTCAATCCCTCAAATACACATCCACCCACCTACACAAACATAATCATTATGTACCCTGAACTCATTACCACTAAACCCATTATAACTGAAAGCATGTTTCAGTGTTGGTCTTCTGGAATAAGGAACACATATTAAATATTGTATTATGTAATACTTGTATAGTTTATATATGATATATTATAATTTATAATATTTAATTTAAAATATATAATTTAATATCTCTAATATATGTGTATTGTTTATATACATATATACTTCCATATTTATATATTTTGAATGAGTGTTAAATGGTGTTTTTGGCATCAAAATGCATAGTTTAATTGGCATTCTTGATGTATCCTACAAAGCTGAGCTACTAGAATAGATCTGTATAAAACTAAGGCCTGAGGGTATGGGTGTACTTATTCTACTTCCTACTAGGATATAAGTTCCTTGATGGTAGGGGTGGAACTTGTTTCCCTCAGAGTCTAACAAGTATAATGCAATGTATGTACCAGTCATTCTTCATAGGCTGTAGTTTTTCCTTGGTTCTCCAAGAGGACCATGACAGCAAGAAGATGATGAAATGACTTGCAAATGAATTGGATTTGAATGAGGGAGGTTGTGCAGTCACCAACCTCATTTTCTCCTCTACAGCCATCTGGGTCCAGTGGCCAGATATAAATCAGGATGACTAAAGATGTCCCAGGATGCAGTAGGAGACCTTGACCTTTTTAAGTTAAGGTCTTTCCCTTTCCCTTATTTTGGGTGAGGCAATACCCATTCAGTGAATAGGCCTGCTCAAGAAGCGAGTCAGGGGATGGCCCCTTCAACAAAAAATAAATAAATAAATAAAAATGAGAGAGAAAGACCCTCAAGGTTGCTGGCCAAAAGAGAAACAATTACTATTTACATTCACTCTCTGAGCCTAGAAGGCCCAAAAAGTAACCATTAAGTGGTGCTTGAGTAGGGATCTATTATGGTCCAATTAATGAGAGGCCAAGTGAACTGGATTTAAGGCATGGTGTTTAAGAGAAATCTAGGCAGTACACTCCAAGATAACTAGATAGGTTTCAGCCATCAAAATTTACCTTCCTTTGGGGAGAACACCCTCAGTTAAGAGCGTGATACGTGAAGAAAGGAGAGTTGAGGAGAGGAGAAGCAGAGTTGGCCAACTGGAACTGGCCAGCTGGGTCCCCATTGGAGCAGCTCAAACTACTCACAAGTTGAGGTTTGTCCTTCGTTCTCAAAGAGAACCATGACATCAGGAAGATCATGATGTGACTTAGAAGTTAATTGGATTAAAGTGAGGGAGGGCTGTGCCATCTTCATGTGTGTGTGTGTGTATGTGTGTCTGTGCGCGCATGCGCTATAGGCTTCATTTGCAGACAATAATTAAATTAAATGATTTTTTGGGAAAATATATTGTAAAAATCAAATGTAGGAACTTGATGAGAAGAGCTCTCTGCTCAATCTAATGAGCTTATAATTTGGTAAGGTTTTTTTGGGGGGGGACTTTGTATCTTATACATTGGGATGAATCAGTAGGCTCTGTTATAAATGAGTGTGGGTCACCTGTTTCTTACAGGCTTATAAAATAGGAAGTTGGCCTCAGAACTTGATTTTTGCCATTTTTGAGAGGATCCCAAAGATTGGCAGAACTAAGTGTGCACCTGGGGTTCAGGGATGGGGGGAGCTTCAATATCCCAAACTACTCTGGAGCTGAAGCAAAATGCAGTTGCATATGCTTTCACCTGTATAGCCTGACAAAAGAGTTCCCAAGTTAAAGAATTTAGTTTTTTAGAAAGAAGAAAAAATTCCTGGGCTATACCACTATCAGGCTTGGTACTCTAGTAACTTCAAATTCAAGAGTTTTGGATCTGGCCTTTTTAATGAGGCGATAACATTTCTTGGGTTGCATTAAGCTCTAGATGAGGTCAGAGGATCATAGAATCTAGCTATTCAGTTAGGGGAAATATTAGGGCCAATGTTTGTGAGTCTCTATCTCTCTGTCTCTGTTTCTCTTTTTCTTATAACTCCTCTCCTTTGCCATCCTCCCAGTGGGATGAGTAGAACTTAGAACCACACCAATTATACCTTTTGTCTCATTTTCTCTTAGATGTGTGGCCATCTGAGGAAGGAACCTCAATTTAAAGGTCTTATCCTCTGAGCTTTTCTTCTTCCCCTCATAGGCAATGCTTCTCATATCCTACTTTCATGAGGTAGTTAAGATATTGGCCAGGTCTTTCCTTCTTCCAAAAATATCTTGACCCTTTGTAGCCCCTTAAACCAGATGTTTCTAGAAACCAATTCCAGAAAACAGTTCCACACCAATGTGTATGTGTGTATGTGTGTGCATGTCTATGTGTGGTATGCATATGTATAGATAGATATATCTATCTATATCTATTTCTATCTACCTATCAGGAGAGACCAAATATATAGAAAGGCAATGCAAAGTTCCTTTTTAATTTTTTTTAAATTGTCATCATGGTGGTGATTGTGGTAATTGTTATTAATAATGGTGGTAATATTTTGGGGCGTACATCTACAGGAGAACTAAGTATATTTTGAGGTATCAGAGAAAAAGCAAGTTGAGGATATAAGAAAGGGAGTAAGATTATGAATCATTTACAAGGGGATGAAATCAATGGCATAAATAAAGAGTTAATACCTTAGAAGGCCACTTCATCCTCTGAGACTAGAACTAAAGAAGGAGAGAATCATTGAGGGCAATCTTCTCAGGCAATTGGGATTTGAGACCATTTGCTGAGACAGCAAGGGACCTTGGGGAGAGAAAGAAGAAGAAGAGAGAGAAAGAGACAGACAGACAGAGACAGAGAATAAGCAGTCTGTCCATTTCCAGTCTTGCTTTTCTGCAAAGAACACTATTGTCATTATCTTTCAACAAAGTCTCTCACCATCATGCACTCTACACCAAGCATCTCTGCACCAATAAAGGCCAATTTTCCATTTCCCAAGGCGACTTAATACTCTCTAACTGCACTAAATAGCACTGTGGAAATGCTGGTATAAAAAACCACTTTCTTCCCCAAATACACCTGAAGTGAAACTGGCAGAAGGTGAATGGCAACACCTGCATTCCTATCTTCCACCCAGTCCCCTATCTTCCAAATTTCCAGAATAGTCCCAATCTTACAAATAGGTAGAATGAATAGCTGTCTATGTAGTCTGATTTGAGGATTGCCAGGAAAGTTTCTGCTAGATATAAGATCATAGAAATAACAATCATAATTATCAACATACTAAAAACTAATCATAATAATAGTGATCATTTATATAAACACTCTAACTTTGCAGAACACTTTATAAATATTAACTCATTTTTATCTTATGCAGATAAATATTAACTAATAACCCTGGGAGGCATATGCTATTATTATTCCCATTTTGCAAATGAAGAAACAGGTAGGGGTGGTTAAGTGACTTTGCCCAAGGTCACACAACTAGTATTTGAGGCCAGATTTGAACTCAGTACTACCTGATTACAAATATGGTCCTCTAACCAATGTGCCACATGGCTACCGTGGGACCTTAGAAACCATTCATTTTAACCCCTTTGTATTATCAATAGGGAAAATGAGGCACAGAGAAGTTACATGACTTGCTCAGTTTGTAAGTGACATTAAGTATGGTTTGAATCCAAGTCTTTTGAATCAAATTTTCTTTTCATTTCACAGAGATCCAATCTTTGTAGGCAGCAGCAATTTCTAGGACGAGGCTCTTCCCTGAGTAACTTTAGCAGCAATAAAGTTCAGTCATGTTGAAGGCCTTCTCATTCTATTCCTGTTTACTAATATATGGCAGAACTCCCTTTCCCATTTATTCACACAACAGAAAGCAAAATAACTGAACTGTGGAAGGAAGGAAGGGAGGGAGGAAGGGAGAGAGAAAGGGAGGAGAGAAGTAAGGAAGAAAAGAAGGAAGGAAGGAAGTTTGTGGAGCAGTTTGCTACAAGGAAGGGCCAGTGTTTCTCCTGACACATGGTAGCTGACAGCAGCTAGTATCTTTAAATGGGAGGAGGTATACAATCCTCCCCCAGGATTTATGACCTGACTTTTTATGATGTTGCAGGTGTGAAGCTATAGAAAAGAGGGAAAAAAAGATAGACTCAAGTGAGTCACTGAAGGTAGCAGGAACCAATGGTATTTTATCTTGATGGCTGGTGTGCTTTTCATTCTATATATTTGTGCACTCTGCTGGCATACCAGCCTTTCAGGGAAGACAATCATAGGATTTAAAAGTTATGTCTTTCCCTTTCCTTTGGGCATCTTGGTTCCGAGGTTATATATTTCATGCTCTACTAGAATTGTGTCATAGTCACTACACAGGACAAAATGTGTGATGAGGCTGCAATTCAGATTTGCAGAAAAATAAATATTTAAATTAGTATTCTGAGACTATCCTCATCTCAGCCTCCACTTCTGTAGGGATGTGCTTGGTAAGGTCTTTGGTACAACAATGTTGTGGTACCAAGGATGGGGCAAAGTCTTACAATTTGTATGACATCATCATAGGTTCATAGATCTAAAGTTGCAACAGATCTCAAATGACATCTAGTCCAAACCCTACATTTTACAAATGAAGAAAGTGAGAGGGAGAGCCATGATAGCAGAAAGAAGTCATGAAGCTGCCTCAGATCCCCCCATTTTCCTTAGAAAGAGTATCAAATCAAGCCACTAAATAGATTCTGGAATGACAGAACCCACAAAAAGATGGAGTGAAACAATTTTCCAAGTTAAAATAACTTAGAAGGACTTCAGAAAAGGTCTGTCTCGCTTGGGTAAAAGAAGAGTACAGCCCAGTACAGATTGTGTCCAGGCAAGCCAGGAAGAGGCTCTTAGCCACAGCACAGATCAGCAGCTAAGGCCCCACTGTCCTGACTCAGCAGACTAACAGCATAGAGGGAGATCTGTGGAGCCTCCACCCCTGGTATAGAAGTCAAACTGCCAGCCCCAGAACCCCAGAACAATAGGCACAACTAGGGAGGGACACCCTAGCACCTGAGGCCCAGGAACAGAAAACCAGTGACCAGGCCCCTGACCCACCAGCACAAGAAACTTGAAACAGTGCCCCCTGCATCCCAGGAGTATAGTTCAACTTTTAAAAAATGAGCAAAAAAACAAAAAAACAAAACAAAACCAAAAAGAAACTGAGAAGAGCTTTGATGATAGAAAGCTATTATGGAGACAGGGAAGATGAAAACAAAAACTCAGAAGAGGACAACAATATCAACATGCCTATATGTGAAGCTTCAAAGTGGCTTATAATTGATCTCAAGCCTAAAAATTCCTTTTGGAAGAGCTCAAAAAGGATTTTAAAAATCAAGTAAGTGAGATAGAAGAAAAATTGGGAAAAGAAATAAAAATTATGCAGGAGAATAATGAAAAAAAGAATCAACAGTTTAGAAAAGGAAGAATAAAAATTGATTGAAGAAAACAACTCCTTAAAAATAGAATTGGCCAAATGGAAAAAAAAATCCACTGAAGAAAACAACTCCTTTAAAAATAGAATTGGCCAAATAGAAAAGGAAGTTAAAAAACTAACTGAAGAATATAATTCCTTAAAAAATAGAATTGGGCAAGTGGAAGCTAATGAATGACTCTATGAGACATCAAGAATAAGTCAAACAAAGATTTTTAAAAAATGAAAAAAATAGAAGAAAATGTAAAATACATCATGGGAAAAACAACTGATATGGGGAATAGATCCCAGAGAGAAAATGTCAGAATTATTGGACTACCTGAAAGCCATGATCAAAAAAAAAGAGTCTGGATGACATCTTTCAAGAAATTAGCAAGGGAAACTGCCCTTATATCCTAGAGCCAGAGAATAAAATAGGCATTGAAAGGCTCCACCAATCACCTCCTGAAAGAAATCCCAAAATGAAAAATCCAAGAGATATTGTAGCTAAATTCTGGAGTTATCAGTTCAAGGAGAAAATAGTGCAAACAGTCAGAAATTCAAATATCAAGGAGCCAAGGTCAAGATTACACAAGATTTAGTAGCTTCTACATTAAGGAATTGGAAGGCTTGGAATGTGATATTCCAGAAAGCAAAGGAGCTTGGATTACAACCTAGAATCAACTTTACCCAGCAAATTTGAGCATAATCTTTCAGGGGAAAAGATGGATATTCAATGAAATAGGGGACTTTCAAACTTTCTTGATGAAAAGGACAGAGATGAACAGAAAATTCAGTCTTCAAATACAAGACTCAAGAGAAGTATAAAAATATAAACAGGAAAGAAAAAAAAAAACAAGCAAACAAACAAACATGTTATTCAATAAGATTAAACTGCTCACATCACCACACAGGAAGATGGTACTTATAACTCTTGAGATCTGTATTTCTATTAGGGCAGTTAGAAAAACTTTACAAAGATAGAGAGTTTGGGTATAAGTTGACTTTGATGTGATGATACCAAAAAAAAAAAATAAAGGATAAAAAAGGATTGCACTGGGGAAAGAGGAAAGGAAGAGGCAGAATAGGATAAATTGCATCACATGAAGTGTCACTGAAGGCCTATTACATTAGAGGAAAAGAAGGGAGGAGGTGAGCATTGTTTGAACCTTATTCTCTTCATATTTGGCTCAAAGACAGAATAACATGCACACTCAGTTGGGTACAGAAATTTGTCTTACCTTACAGGGTAGCAGGAGGGGAAAGGGGAAAGAAAAGGAAGGAGTGATAGAAGGGGGGGGCAGCCATAGGGAGGTGGTGGTCAGAAGCAAAATGCTGGTGAGGAAGGATAGGGTGAAAAAACAGAGAAAAGTACAAACAGAAGGAAAATGGGATGGAGGGAAATACACAGTTAATAATCATAACTGGGGATGTGAAAGAGATAAACTCTCCCATAAAATGGAAGCAGATAGCAAAGTGGATTAAAAACATAATCCCACAATACATTGTTTACAAGAAACATATTTGAAGCAAAGAGATGGACACAGCATAAAGATAAAAGGCCAGAGCAGAATATATTATGCTTCAGCTGAAGTAAAAAAAAAGCAAGAGTACCAGTCCTGGTCTCAGACAAAGCAAAAGCAAAAATAGATCTAATTAAAATAGATAAAAGAAGGAAACTACATCTTGCTAAAAGGTATGAGAGACAATGAAGTAATATCAATACTAAAACATATATTCACCAAGTGGTATAACTTCCAAATTCTGCAAAAAGGCAGAAACTTTAAATGCATCTTTTGCAGATCATGATGCAATAAAAATTACATGTAATAAAGGCCATGGAAAGACAGGATAAAAAGTAATTGGCAACTAAATAACCTAATCCTAAAGAATAAGCGTTTCAAATAACAAACCATAAAAACAAGTAATAATTTCATCAAAGAGAACTGCAATAATGAGACATCATACTAAAACTTATGGAATGCAGTCAAAGCAGTTCTTGGGGAACATTTTACATTTATAAATGCTTAGGTGAATAACATAGAGAAAGAGGAGATCAATGAATTGAGCATGAAACTAAAAAAGCTAAAAAAGAAAAAAGAGAAATCCTCAATTAAATACCAAATTTGAAATTCTGAAAATCAAAGGAGAGATTAATAAAATTGAAAGTAAGAAAACTATCAAACTAGTAAATAAAACTGAGAGCTAGTTTTATGGGGGAGGGGAAGCCACAATAAAATAAATAAACCTTTGTTTAATTTGACTAAAAAAGAAAGAAGAAAATCAAATTACCATTATCAAAAATGAAAAGGATGAATTCAACACCAATGAAGAGGAAATTATAGCCATAATTACGAAGTATGTTGTTCAATTGTGTGCAAATAAATCTGAAAACCTAAGTGAAATGGATTAACATTTACAAAAATATAAGTTGTCTAGCTTAACAGAAGAGAAAATAAAATACTTAACCCCATTTTAGAAAAATAAATTGACCAAGTCATCAATGTACTTCCTAAGGGAAAAAAAAATCTCCAGGGCCATATAGGTTTACAAGTGAACTCTACCAAACATTTAAAGAACAATTAATTCTAATACTATATAAACTACTTGGAAAAAATAGATGAAGGAGTACTACCAAAATCTTTTTATGACATAAATATGATGCTGATACCTAAACCAGGAAGAACCAAAACAGAGAAAGAAAATTATAGACCAATTTCCCTAATGAATATAGATGCAAAAAATTAAATAAAATATTAGCAAAGAGATTATAGCAACTTATTATGAGAATAATGTATTATGACCAAATGAAATTTATACCAGGCATTCAGGGCTGGTTCAATATTAGTTAAACTACTAGCATGATGGACTATATCAATAACAAAAGTAACAGAAATCATATGATTATCTCAATAAACGCAAAAAAGCTTTTGACAAAATATTTCATCATTCCTGTTAAAAACACTAGAGAATATTAGAGTTTTCCTTAAAATGATAAGCATTATCTATCTCAAATCATCAGAAATCATTATCTATAATGGGGATAACCTAGAAGCATTCACAATAAGATTAGGGGTGAAACAAGGATGTCTTTTATCACCACTTTCATTCAATATTGTACTAGAAATATTAGCTTTAGCAATGAGAAGAAAAAGAAAACAAAGGCACTAGAATAGGCAATGAGGAAACAAAATTATCACTCTTTGCAGATGATATGATGGAATACTTAGAGAATCCTAGGAAAACAACTAAAATATCCCTTGAAACAATTAACAACTTTAGCAAAGTTGCAGGATATAGAACAAGCCCACATACATTACCAGCATTTCTATCTATTACTAACAAAGCCCAGTAGCAAGAGAAAGAAAGAAAAATTCCATTTAAAATAACTGTAGACAATATAAAAAATTGGGAGTTTACTTGCCAAGACAGACCCAGAAACTATAAACACAATTACAAAACACTTTTCACACAAAAAATTCAAATCCAAACAAGTGGAAAGAATATCAGTTGTTCATGGGTAGGATGAGCTAATATAATAAAAATGACAATTCTACCTAAATTAATTTACTTATTTGGTGCCATACCAATCAAACTACCAAAAAAATTTAAAGAGCTAAAAAAAATAACAAAATTCATCTGGAAAAATACAAGATCAAGAATGTCAAAGGAATTAATAATTAAAAAAAATGTTAAGGCAGGTGGTTTAGATGTACCAGATCTAAAACTATGTTATGAAGTGGCAATCATCAAAACTATCTGCTACTGATTAAGCAATAGAGTGGTGGATCAGTGGAATAGGTTTGGTACATAAGACACAGTAGCAAATGGCTATAGTAACCTACTGTTTGATAAACCCCAAAACGCTAGATTCTGGGATAAAAAATTCATTATTTGACAAAAACTGCAGGGAAAACTGGAAAATGATATGGCAGAAACTAGGCACAGAGTAACAGCTCAAACTCTATATCAAGACAAGGCTGAAATGGGTACATGATTTAGACATAAAGGATGATACCATAAACAAATTAGGAGAGCAAGGAATAGTAGTTACCTGTCAGATCAATGGAGAAGGGAAGATTTTATGAACAAACAATATAGAGAACATTATGAAATTCAATATGGATAATTTTGATTACCCTTATTTCTCAAACATACAGAGAACTGAATCAAATTTATAAGAATATAAGTCATTCCCCAATTGATAAATGGTCAAAGGATATGAACAGGCAGTTTTCAAATGAAGAAATTAAAGCTATTTATAGTCATACGAAAAAATGCTCTAAATCACTATTGATTAGAGAAATGAAAATTAAAGCAATTCTGAGGAACTACCTCATATCTATTAGATTGACTAATACGACAAAAAAGAAAAATGATTTGGAGAAGGTGTGGGAAAATTGAAACATTAATTCATTGTTGGTGAAATTGTAAACTAATCCAGCCATTCTGGAAAGCAATTTGAAACTATGCCCAAAGAGCTATAAAACTGTGCATAAAGGGTCCAGCCATTACCACTACTAGGTCTGTATCCCAAAGAGATCATGAAAAAGGGAAAATGAACCACATGTACAAAAATATTTGTAGCAGCTCTTTTTGTGGTGGCAAAGAATTGGAAATTGAGGGGATGCCCATCCATTGGAGAATGGCTGAACAAGTTGTGGTATATTAATGTAATGGAATGCCATTGTTCTATAAGAAATGATGAGCAGACAGATTTCAGAAAAGAAAAAAACCTGGAAAGACTAAGATGAACTAATGCTTGAAGTGAGCAGAACCAGGAAAACATTGTATACAGTAATAGCAACATTGTGTGAGGACCAAGTATAATAGACTTAGCTCTTCTCATCAATTCAATGATCCAAGACAATTCCAAGAGACTCATGATGGAAAATGCTATCCATATCCAGAGAAAGAACTATGGAATCTGAATGCAGATCAAAGCATACTATTTTTGCTTTTTTTTTGTCTTTTGTTCTTTCTCATGGTTTTTCCATTTTGTTCTGATTCTTCTTTCATACATTTCTAATGTGGATATTTGTTAACATGACTGTACCTGTATAACCTATATCAGATTGCCTGCTGTCTTGTGGAAGGAGGAGGGAAGAAGGGAGGGAGAAATATTTGGAACTCAGAATCTTATAAAAATGAATGTTGAAAACTACCTTTACTTGTATAATTGGAAAAAATACTATTATGTGTAAAAAATGAAGAAACTGAGGCTGAGGGAAGTTTAGTGACTTGTACAATATCACTAAGGTCATAAGCATCAAAAGTGAGATTTGAACATTGCTTCTCTGATATTCTAATCATTGTTATTTCTCCTATACCACACTGCAGATCATAGAATAACATTCTCTGAAGTGGCAGGACATAGACTTTTTTTGTGACAGGCTGTCTTTTGTCTAATCATGCTTTATCTTCCTGAAAGACTTTTCCCATTATAATTCTTCTTTCGCTTGCTGGGAATTTCCAGATTCCTATCACTTCAGTGCAAGTCTTCTTGTTGCACTAGAAATTAGAATCCAATCAAGCCAGAACAAGATTTTTTCCCCTATAAAATATTCTTTCTCTTGCATATCTGAGTAGCTTTCTTGTATGAGAAAATGTATGCCCACATTGAACTGGAGAGAACTCAAGAATAATATACTCAAAGGTTGAAATAATCTGAGTTTTAGATAAAGAAAGAACCAATGAAATGATCCTCTATCCCTTTCTTCCTCCTGTAGTTCAAGATCCTCTCACCAATGGCCTGGACTTCCCCACAGGCTAAGCTATGATGTATCATGCCCCTCTAGAGATTTGGTTGCAACATTTTTCCTTATGTAACTATAATTCAAATGTACCCTGTGCCCTAAGTTTTCTTAAACTAACCCATAATGCCTTCCCTTGTGTAAGATAAAATGTGGCTGATAAAGGCCTATTACTTTTAGTGTTTAGCATTGTTTTTCTTCTATGAAAATCTTCAAGTCCCAAAAAAGCAGCAGAAACTTAACTAGATTGCAGTAGTTGTATGAATACGGCCTCTACCCTGCAATGTGAGAACTGCTGCCCTTTAAATTTTATTTTCATTGTGAACATAACAAGCTCCAAAGAAAACAAATGCTTTAATATTCAAAATAAAACAGAAAAAAATTGTACCTGAAACTGTGAACTCTTATGTATAGCTTGTTTTTTTTTTCCCTTTTAAGCATCCAATAAATTCAGTTCATAATTTTCAAAGCTTTGCTCCTTGTTTATGGTACTTTCTGGCCTTCTCTCTTTTCATTGTCTGAAAATGTATGTCTTCCTTTGTAGCTTGAACCTATTACCTCCTCCTCAGGAGGTGGGTTGCATGTTTTACCATCTACACATTATATTTGTAGTCATTCATTGAAAGACTTAACTGAGCATTGCAATATGTTTCTCATATATATGTCACTTGAAATGTATTCATTAATTTTTTTGGTTCAATTTAGATTATTTTTCATCAGTTCATACAATATTCCAATGTTTCCTTGAAACCAATCCTTTCATAATTTCTTAAACTTTCTTAAAATGCCATATAATAAATATTATTTATGTAATAAACATATCATATAATAAATATTATAAATATTTAGGTAATAAATTATATATATTATAAATATTTATAAATAAAATATTATATTATAATTTACTCAGCTATTCCTTAATTGGTTGACACCTCCTTAGTTTCTACCAGAAACTTTGCCACTATAAATGGACCTGCTATGAATATTTTGTACATTTAAAATAGACATTCTCTGCTCTTCTAATTTTTCAATGATGTGTGCTTTAATATATAAAGCTATTGTATCATTTTGGAGCTTATAGACTACCAGAGGTGGAGCCAAGATGGCAGACTAGAGAAGGCACTCAGCTAAGCTCTCCCAGCATTCCTCTTGAAACAATTTTAAAATAATACCTCAAATTCTGGAGTGGTGGAGCCAACAAAAGGTCATGGTGAGACATTCTTCCATCCCAAGACAATATAAGAGATTGGGAAAGAGAGATCCGTGACATGGGGTAGAAGCTGATCTAAAGTCCAAGTGGATGAAACACCAGTGGTAGGACTGGGTGGAGGTAGGACTGGGAGGACAGAAACAGCTGCAGCTTTGAGAATTTTCAAGCCAGAGATGATAAGGGGACCTGGCAACTGGTCAGAAAGAGATTACAGGGGACCACTGTACTAGCACTGTATGCAGGACCAGATGCAGTTTGGCAATTCCATTGTACTCAATTCTGGATCTTAGTTCAAGTACAGAGGAAAAAAAAAGTGCCATCAATCATGAGAGAGTGGAAGCCCTGAGTGACAGTATCACTTGTAATCCCAAGGAAACAGGAAGCTCAGAAGATCAGCATCAGTCGCCATCCCATTGGATCAGGGTCCCTTCCTGGACAAGGATAAGAAAATAGATAAGGAAATTTACTAATGAAAATAACTCCTTAAAGAGCAGAATTAATCAAAAAGGAAAAAAAAAGATGTATGAGTGCTCATTGAAAAAATAATTCCATAAAAATTAGAAAAATTAGAAAAAATGGAAGTTAATGACTCCGTGAGACATTAAGAAATAATAAAAACAAAGGCAAAAGAAACAAAAATAGAAGAAAATGTGAACTATCTCATAAAAAAACTGACCCAGAAAATAGAAGAGAGATAATTTAAGAATTGTTGGACTGCCTGAAAGCCATAATCTGACAAAGACCCTAGACATCATTATTTCACTAAATCATCAGGGGAAAACTGCCCTTATGTCTTAGAACCAGAAATAGAAATACTCTGTCAATCACTTCCTGAAAGCAATCCCCAAATGGAAATTCCCAGGAATATTATAGCCAAATTCCAGAGCTCCCAGTTCAAAGAAAAATACTTCAAGCAGTCAGAAGGCGACCATTCAAATGTGGAGTAACAACCAAAATCACACAAGATTTAGTAGCCACCATTTTAAAGACGTGAAAGGGTTGGAATGTTATTCCAGAAGGCAAAAGAGCTTGGATTAAAATCAATAATAACCTGTCTAGTAAAACTTAGTATAACCTTTCAGGGGGAAATGAATATTCAATGAAACAGAGGATTTTGAAATACTCCTGTTGAAAAGACCAGAGCTGCATAAAAAATTTGTCTTTCAAATACAAGACTCAAGAGAAGCATAAAAAGGTAAACATGAAGAGCAATTGTAAGGGACTCAATAAAATTAAAGTTTTTACCTTTCTATATGGGAAGATGATAAACATAACTTCTGTGATGTTCATCATTATTAGAAGGATTCTACATAGAATCCATACATCCATAAAAATTGGTTGGAAAAGAAGCAGATATGCCCAGGGAGAATGGGGCAAAAAAGAAAAATGGGAAAACTATTTTATGTAAAAGAAGCACACAAGAAAGATCTTTTATAGTGGACAGGAAAATGGGGGGGTTTGGGTGGAGTGAGCAACACTTGAACCTCAATCACACCTAAATTGATTCAAAGAGGGGAAAACACACACACACACACACACACACACACACACACCCAATTGGTAATAGAAATCTTACTTACTAAACAGGGAAGTAGGAGAAGTAGGGAATAATAGAAAAGGGAAGTGATAAAAGAAAAGGAAAACTAAAAAAAAAGACAGTGGTCAGAAGGAAAAAAATTAGAGGTGGGACAAGATAAGAGTGATAGAAGGAGAAACTAGGAGATACTAGGATGGAGGAAAATGCACAGTTAGTAATCATAACTATGAATGGGATGAACTCATCCATGAAAGAGAAAGGATATCAAAATGGATTAGAAACCAGAATCCAACAATATATTGTTTATAAGAAACACACTTGAAACAGAGAGAGACACACACAGAATTAAAATAAGGGGCTAGAACTGAAAATATTATGCTTCAGAAGATGTAAAAAAGCAGGGGTATTAATAATGGTTTCAAACAAAGCAAAAGTAAAAAAAATAGACCTACTTAAAAAGTATAAGCAGGGTCAATGAAGTAATATTAATCCTAAACATAAATGCACCAAATATAATAACATCCGAATTCTTAAAGGGAAAGTTAAATGAATTACAGGAGGAAATAGTAAAACTATACTAATGAGATATCTTAAATTTCCCTTCACAGAGCTAGATAAACCTAAACATAAAATTAAAAAGAAGTAAAAAAAATGAATACAAGCATAGAAAATTTAGATGTGAAAGACCTCTGAAGATAACTAAATGGAAATAGAAAGGAGTATCTCTTTTTCTCAGCTGTATATGTCACCCTCACAAAAATTGACCATGTTTTTGGGCATAAAAACCTCATAATCAAATGCATAACAACAGAAATAATAAATGCACTCTTCACACCATAATGCAATAAAATTACATTTAATAAAGAGGCACCGAAGAACAGATTAAAATTCATTTGAAACTAAATAATCTAATCTTAAAGAATAAGAATCAAAAAAGAAAAAATCAATAGAAACAATCAATAATTTAATTAATGAGTATGGAAACAATGAAACAACATTTCAAAATTTACAGCATGTAGCCAAAATAGTAGTTTGGGGAAAATTTATATCTCTAAATGTTTAGAACAATATAAGAGAGAAAGAGCAGGTTGATGAATCTGGCATGCAACTAAAAAAAAAAACCTAGAAAAAGGACAAATTAAAAATCTCCAATTAAACAGTGAAATGGAAAGCCTGAAAGTCAAAGGAAAAATTAAAAAAAAAAAAGCAAAAAAAATTCAACTCATAAATAAAACAAGAAGCTGGTTTTATTTAAAAAAAACTAATTAAATAGACAAACAATGGATTAATTTAATTGTAAAGGAGACAGAAGGAAACCAAATAAGTAGTATTAAAAATTGAAATGGGTAAATATATGACCAGTGAAGATAAAATTAGAGCAAGTATTAGGAGTTATTGTGCCCGATTATATATCAGTAAAACTGACAACCTAAGTGAAATAGATAAATATTTTTAAAATATTTATTTATTTATTTTTAGTTTTCAACATTCACTTCCAAAAGATTTTGAGTTCCACATTTTCTCCCCATCTCATCTCTCCCCCCACCCTAAGACTGCATGCATTCTGAATACCCCTTCCCCTAATCCGCCCTCCCTTCTATCTCCCTTACTCTTTTCTTATCCCCTTCCCTTTCTCTTTTCCTGTAGAGTAGAATAGATTTCTATATGCCATTACCTGTATTTTATTTCCCAGTTGCATGTGAAAACAATTTTTAACATTTGTTTTTAAAACTTTGGGTTCCAAATTGTCTTTTTTCCTCTCTCCCCACCCACCATCATTGAGAAGGCAGGCAACTCAATATAGGTCTTACATATGTAACCATGCAAAGCATTTCCATAGCAGTCATGTTGTGAAAAACTAACTTTATTTCCCTTCATCCTATCCTCCCCATTTAATCTATTCTCTCTTTTGACCCTGTTCCTCCTCAGAAGTGTTTGTTTCTGATTATCCCCTCTCCCAATCTTCTCTCCTCTTTATCATCCCCCCTGCTCTCTTATAACCTTCCCCCTATTTTTTTGTAGGGTAAGATAGATTTCCATACCCAATTGAGTGTGTAGGGTATTCCCTCCTTAAGTCAAATCTGATGAGAATAAGATTCACTCATTCCTTCTCACTTTCCCCCACTTCCCCTCCTCTGTAAAAAGCCTTTTCTTTTCTGTTTTGTGTGAGAAAATTTATCCCATTCTACCTTTCCCTTTCTTCTTCTCCTAGTATAATCCTCTCTCACCCATTAAATTTATTCCTCAGATATCACCCATCATCTTCAAATCACCTTGTGCCCTCTATCTATCTATCTATCTATCTATCTATCTATCTATCTATCTATCCATAAAAATTTTCCCCTCCTACTACCCTAATACTCACAAAGGTCTCATAAGTTACAAATATCATCTTTCCATGTAGGAATGTAAACAGTTCAACCTTAGTAAGTCCCTTATGATTTCTCTTTTCTGTTTACCTCTTCATGCTTCTCTTGAGTATTGTATTTGAAAGTCAAATTTTCTATAAAGCTCTGGTCTTTTCATCAAAAATGCTTGAAAGTCCTCTATTCCAATGAAAATCCATTTTTACCCCTGCAAAAGTATACTCAGTTTTGCTAGGTAGGTGATTTGTGGCTATAATCCTGTCTCCTTTGCCCTCCAGAATATTATATTCCAAGCCCTGTGGTTCCTTAATGTAGGAGCTGCTAAATCTTGTGTTATCCTGATTGTGTTTCTACAATACTTGAATTGTTTCTTTCTGGCTGCTTGTAATATTTTCTCCTTGACCTGGGAACTCTTGAATTTGGCTACAATATTCCTAGGAGTTTTCCTTTGGATACCTCTTTCAAGAGGTGATCAATTCATTCTTTCCATTTCTATTTTACCCTCTGGTTCTAGAATATCATGGCAGTTTTCCTTGATAATTTCTTGAAAGATGATATATAGGCTATTTTTTTGATCATGGCTTTCAGATAGTCCAATAATTTTTAAATTATCTCTCCTAGATCTATTCTTCAGGTCAGTTGTTTTTCCAATGAGATAGTTCACATTGTCTTCCATTTTTTCTTCTTTTGGTTTTGTTTTACAATGTCTTGATTTTTCATAAAGTCATTGCCTTCCAATTGCTCCATTCTAATTTTTAAGGAAGTATTTTCTTCAGTGAGCTTTTGGAATTCCTTTTCCATCTGGCCAATTCTGCTTTTTAAGGCATTCTTTTCCTTTTTGGCTTTTTGGACCTCTTTTACCATTTGGGTTAAGTTATTTTTAAGGTGTTATTTTCTTCAGTATTTTTTGGGTCTACTTTAGCAAGATGTTGATTTGTTTTTCATGATTTTCTTACATCACTCTCATTTCTCTTCCCAGTTTTTCCTCTACTTCTCAAAATCCTTTTTGAGCTCTTCCATGGCCTGGTATTGATTCATATTTTTCTTGGAAGCTTTGGATGTAGGAGCTGTGACTTTGTTGTCTCCTGGTCGTATGCTTTGATCTTCTTTGTCACCAAAGAAAGATTCTATGGTCTGACATTTTGCACAGTTTCTCATGTTGCTAACCAATTAATTGAGTTTTAAAGTAGGAGTTCTGCTTCTAGTGTGGAGAATGTACTGTCCCAAGCTTCTGGGGTTTTGTGCAGCTGTTTTCAGAGATATTCTAGGGACCTCCAAATTTTCAATTCTTCCAAGCTGCTATGATCAAGAGCAAGATATTTATTCTTTCCTTGGCCTGTACTCTGGTCTATGAGTGACCACAAACACTCTTTTCTGCCTTGGAACTGTGAGGAGGATTCCCTCTCTGCCCCACTACAAGCTCCACCATGCCATCACTCCTCTTCGCCACAGGATTACCACCCAAAACTGTGACCCAGATCCAAGCACAGGCAAAAATAAGAGAATCCTGCCTCAGCACCAGTGAAGAGAGCCCTGCAATCTACCTCTAATCAGCCACTCAATTCCCCTCAATCTGTGGGCTGAGCTCTGGAAACAGCCACCGCCTTGGGGCTGTGCTGGGACTGTGGGTGGGACTGAGCTTCTTTCTCACTGTGGTCATGGACCTTTTCTATTAACCTTCTAAGCTGTCTTTAGTGTTTGTGGGTTGAGAAGTCTGGAAACCACCACAGTTGCCGGTGATTCAGTCCTCTGAGGCTTGCTCCAGGTTCTCTGAAAGACCAAAGGTCTTTCAAAAGACCCAGGTCTTTGCCTGCATGCCCATGCTAAACTGTGTTCCCTCTTCCAGTATGGCACAAAAGACCTTTCCAGTCAGCCATCCAGGTTGTCTTGGGCTGGAAATTTGTTTGACTCTATGTTTTTGTAGGTTCTGCTTCTCTAGAATGTGTTTAGAGCCATTTTTTACAGGTATTTGGAGAACTTTGGGAGAGTGCTCAAGCAAATCACTGCTTTCATTCTGCCATCTTGACTCTGCCCCTAAAATAGATGAATATTTACAAAGATATAAATGGCCCAGATTAACATAAAAGGAAAAATAATCCTCAATCCTCTTAGAAAAATAAATTAAACAAGTCATCAATAAACTCCCTAAGGGGGAAAAAATCTCCAGGACTAGATGGATATACAAATGATTTCTACCAAAATTTAAAGAATAATCAATTCCAATACTATATAAACTACTTAGAAAAATAGGCAATGAAGGAGTATTACCAAATTCCTTTTGATTGCACAGATATGGTTCTGATATCTAAGCCAAGAAAAGAAAAAAAAACAGATAAGGAAAACTATAGACTAATTTCCTTAATGAATATCAATGCAAAAATTTTAAATAAAATACTAGTAAAGAGATTACAGCAACATATCACAAAGATCATATACTATGACCAGCTGGGATTTTTTCCAGCAATGCAGATCTGGTTCAACATTCGGAAAACTATCAGCAAAAATGACCATATCAAGAAAAGCAGCAAAAATCACATGGTTATATAAATAGCTTCAGAAATGTTCTACTTCTGGGAGCCAAGATGGTGGAGTAAAAAGTAAGTCACCCTCCCTTATTGACCTCTGAAAGTCCAGAAAATATCACCCTAGGAAAAACCCTGGAACAGCTGAACCAGCAGAAAGATGGGATGCAGCAGTCTTGTAGCCCAGGAATCTTGAGGGATTAAGGGGAAAGGCCCCTCTTGCTCTGAGGGAGGGAGAGCATTACAGAATGGGAGGTATCAAAGTAAGCTAGCAGAAAGCCCTATCTCAATATACCAGGGGGAGATTCTGAACCCCAAGGTGATGGAGCAGGCAAGAAACACCCCCAGGACCCCCTGAGTGCCTCAGTAAGGCAGGGCAACCAGTGAAAATTGCCTCAGAAAACCACCATTTGCCATATTGTTCCTGGCAGCCAAGTCCCACAGTTCTTCAGCAAAACTCTAGGAAGCACAACTCCAAGAGGTAAAGCTCCAGGCTGGGTAACATCCTGCAGCAGTGAAAAATCCCTGTGCAAGGCCCAGGTGAGCAGGAGACAAAGAAAGGAGCACAAGGCCTGGGTGAGCCAGCATCCTCCAGGGGCCAGGTCCCCTACCCCTATCCCTAGAGCTCCAGTGTTCCTGATTCTAGCCCAATACCAGGTAAACTGCCAGAACCCTACAGCCTCCAACTGCCAGTACCTGAGGCCCCAGAACACAAAGCTAATCACCACACCCCTGGCTGCCAGCCCAAGAAGCTTGGGTCAGTGACCCTGCTCTCCAACAGGAGAGCTCATTTTTTTTAAAGTCAGTAAATAAGCAAACACCATGAGCAAAAAGAAACATACAATGATCATAGATTCTTATTAAGGGTCAAAGATCAAGGCAGAAATTCAGAAGAGGACAGCACTGTCAATATACCCGTATTGGAAACCTCCAATGGGAATATGAACTGGTCTCAAGGCCAAAAAGCCTCCTTGGAAGAACTCAAAAAGGATTTTAAAAATCAAATAAGAGAGGTAGAAAAAAAATTATGGAAAAGAAATGAGAGGTATGCAAGAGAGAGTCAATAACTTGGAAAAGAAAGAGCAAAAATTAACTGTAGAAAACAAGTCTTTAAAAAATACAATTGGCCAACTGGAAAAAAAGGTAAACTCCTTAAAAAGCATAATTGGCCAAATGGAAAAAGAGGCACAAAAACTCACTGAGGAGAAGAACAACTTAAAAAGTAAAATGGGCCAAATGTAAAAGGAGGTACAAAATCTAATAGAAGAAAACAATTTGTTAAAAATTAGAATTGGGCAAGTGGAAACTAATGACTATATGAGAGAGCAAGAATCAGTCAAACAGGAACAAAAGAATGAAAAATATAGATGAAAGTGTAAAATACCTCATTGGTAAAACAGCTGACCTGGAAAATAGATCCAGGAGAGATAATTTAAAAATTATTGGTCTACCTGTAAACCATGATGAAAAAAAAGAGCCTGGACAGCATCTTTCAGGAACTCATCAAGGAAAACTGTCTCAAGGTCCTAGAACCAGAGGGTAAAATAGTCATCAAAAGAATCCACTGATCACCTCCTGAAAGAGATATCAAATTGAAAATGCCAAGGAATAGAGTAGCAAAATTCCAAAAATACCAAGTCAAAGGGAAAATACTACAAGAAGCCAGAAAGAAATAATTTAAATAATTTAAATATTATGGAACCACAGTCAGGATTACACAAGACCTTGCAGATTCTACATTGGAGGTGTAGATTGGAGGATATGGCATAACATTAAGCAAAGGAGCTTGGATTACAACCAAGAATCAACTACCCAGTAAAACTGAGCATAATCTTTCAGGGGGAGGAGATGGACTTTAATGAAATAGAGGATTTCCAAATCTTCCTCATGAAAAGACCAGAGCTCAACCAAAAATTTGAGCTTCAAATACAAGATTCAAGAGAGACATAAAAAGATAAACAGGACAGAAAAAATATTATTAATAAGGGCAAATTGTTTACATCCCTACAAGGGAAGATGGTATTTGTAATTCTTGAGAACTGTGTTGTTACTATGGCATTTAAAAGGGGTATACATAGACAGAGAAGGTGAGTATAAGTTGACTTTGATGTAATGATAAAAAAATCAAATTAAGTGGGTTAAATGGATCTAAATAAGTGGACTAAGTAGATACAATTAAGAGATTGAACTGGGAGAAAAGGAAAGGAGGAGGCAACAAGGGTAAAGTACATTATAAGAAAAAGCATCAAAACCTATTCCAGTAGAGGTAAAGAAGGCATGGAAATTAACATTGTTTGAACCTTACTCTCATTTGATTTGGCTCAAGAAGGGAATAACATAATCAGTTAGGTATAGAAATCTAACTTGCCCTATAGGCGATAGGAGGGAAAAGGGGAAAGAAAAGGGAGGGAGGATAGAAGGCAGGGAAGTAGTAGTAAGGGTAAAGGGGAAGAAAAAGGAGGGGGTAACAGAAGGGAGGGCAGATTGAGGGAGGTGGTGGGCAAAAACAAAACACTAGCAAGGAAGGAAAGGGAGAAAGGAGAAAGAAAAGCATAAATGGGGGTCAGGCAATAGGATGGAGAGAAATACACAGATAGTATTTATAACTGTGAATGTGAATGGGATGAGCTCTTCCATAAAATGGAAGTAGATAGCAGAATGGATTAAAAACCATAATCCTACAATATATTTTTTATAGAAAATACATTTGAAACAGAGGGATACACACAGGGTAAGGTAAAAGGCTGGAGTAGAATATATTATGCTTCAGCTGAAGTAAAAAGTAGGGGTAGTAATCCTGATCTCAGACAAAGCAAAAAGCACAAATTGATATTGTTAAAAGAGAAAAGGAAGGAAACTACATCCTGCTAAAAGGCACCATAGAGAATGAAGTAATATCATTACAAAACATATATGCACCAAGTGGTATAGCATCCAAATTCTTAGAGAAGTTGAGGGAGTTACAGGAAAAAATAGATAGCAAAACTATATTAGTGGGGGGCCTCAACCTTCTCCTCTCTGAATTAGATAAATCTAACGACAACATAAGAAGAAAAAAGTTAAGGAGGTGAATAGAATTTTAGAAAAGTTAGATATAGTAGACCTCTGGGGATCAAATTGAATAGGGATAGAAACGAACATGCTCTTTTCTCAGTGGTACATGGCTCTTACACAAAAATTGACCATGTACTAGGGCATAAAAATCTCACAAACCAATGCAGAAAGGCAGAAATATTACAAGCATCCTTTTCAGATCCATGATGCAATAAAAATGATATGTAATAAAGGGCCATGGAAAGATGCACTAAAAATTAATCAGAAACTGAATAATCTAATCCTAAAGAATGAATGGGTCAAACAACAAATCATAGAAACAATCAATAACTTCATTTGAGAGAATAACAATGAGTCAACATACCAAATTTTATGGGATGCAGCAAAAGCAGCTCTTAGGGGAGGTTTTATATCTCTAAATGTTTACATGAATAAAATAGAGAAAGAGGAGATCAATGAGTTGGCGTAAAACTAAAAAAAACTAGAAAAAGGACAAATTAAAACTAATAACTAGTTTTATTAAAAAAACCAATAACATAGATAAACCTGTGGTTAATTTAATTAAGAAAAGAAGGAAGAAAATTAAATTACCAATATCAAAAATGAAAAGGGTGAATTCACCACCAATGAGAAGGAAATTAATAAAATAATTAGGAACTATTTTGCAGAACTTATGCCAATAAGTTTGACAATCAGTGAAATACATGAATATTTACAAAAATATAAATTGCCCAGATAACAGAAGAGGAAGTAAAATTCTTAAATAATCCCATCTCAGAAAAAGAAATTGATCAAGCCATCAAGGAACTCCCTAGGAAAAAAAATCTCCAGGGCCTGATGGATTTACAAGTAAATCTATCAAACATTTAACGAACAATTAATTCGTATACTATATAGACTATTTGGGAAAGTAGGCAAAGAAGGAGTCTTACCAAACTCTTTTTATGATACAAATATGATGCTGATACCTAAACCAGAAAGAGTTGAAACAGAAAAAGAAAATTATATACCAATTTCCCTAATGAATATAGATGCAAAAATTTTATAAAATATTAGTAAATAGATTACAGCAACTTATGACAAGAATAATATACTATGACCAGGTAGGATTTATTCCAGTAATGCAAGGCTGATTCTATATTTGGAAAACTATCAGCATAATTGATCATATCAACAATAAAATTAACAGAAACCACATGATTATCTCAATAGATGCAGAAAATGCTTTTGACAAAATACAACACACATTCTTATTTAAAACACTATAGAATATAGGAATAAATGCAGTCTTCCTTAAAATGATAAGCAGCATCTACCTAACACCTTCAGCAAGCATCATATGTAATGGGGATAAGCTAGAAGCATTTCCAATAAGATTGGGGGTGAAACAAAGATGTCCATTATCACCACTGCTGTTCAATATGATACTAGAAATGTAAACTTTAGCAATAAGAGAAGAAAAAGAAATTGAAGGTATTAGAATAGGCAAAGAAGAAACAAAGCTATCACTCTTTGCAGATGATATGATGATATACTTAGAGAATCCTAGAGAATCAAGTAAAAAACTACTTGAAATAATAAATGACTTTAGCAAAGTTGCAGGTCATAAAATAAACCCACTTAAATTATCGGCATTACCAACAAAGCCCAACAGCAAGAGATAGAGAAATTCCATTTAAAGTTACTGTAGACATTATAAAATGTTTAGGAGTCTACCTACCAAAACAAACCCAGGAACTGTATGAACATAATTACAAAACACTTTTCACACAAATCAAATTATATCTAAATAAATGGGAAAAAAATCAGTTGCTCATGGGTAGGCTGAGCTAATATAATAAAAGTGACAATTCTACCTACAGTGTCATACCAATCAAACTAACAACTTTTTTTATAGAGCTTGAAAAAATAATAATAAGATTCATTTAAAAGAAGGAAAGATCTAGAATATCAAGGAAACTAATGAAAAGAAATGCTAGGGAAGGTGGCCTAGCTATTCCATATCTTAAATTGCATTAAAAGCAGCAATCATCAAAACTGCTTGGTACTGGTTAAGAAATAGAGTGGTAGATCAGTGGAAGAGATTAGGTTAACAAGACACAGTAGTCATTGACTATAGTAATGTACTGTTTGATAAACTCATTCACCCCAACTTCTGGGATAAGAACTCACTATTTGACAAAACACTTCTGGGGAAACTGGAAAAGAGTATGGTAGAAGCTAGGCAGAAACAAAAATCTTACACCATATACCAAAATAAAGTCAAAATGGGTTCATGATTTAGATATAAAGGCTGATACTATAAGCAAACTGGGAGAGCAAGGAATGATTTACCTGTCAGATTTATGGAGAACAGAAGAATTTATGATCAAACAAGAGATAGAGAACATTATGAAATGTAAAATTGATAATTTTGATTACATTAAATTGAAAAGTTTTTGCACAAACAAAGCCAATGCAACCAAGATTGGGAGGCAAGCAGAAAACTGGGAAAGAATTTTTAAACCAGTGTCTCTGATAAGGGCCTCATTTCTAAAATATATAGAGAACTAAGTCAAATTTATAAGAATACAAGTCATTCCCCATTGATAAATGATCAAAGGATATTAATAGGCAGTTTTCAGATGAAGAAATTAAAGCTATCTATAGTAGTATGAAAAAATGCTCTAAATCACTATTGATTATAGAAATGCAAATCAAAACAACTCTGAGGTACCACATCACACCTACTAGATTAGCCAACCTGAAAAAACAGGAAAATGATAAATGTTGGAGAAGTTGTGGGAAAATTGGAAAACTAATGTATTGTTGGTGGAGTTGTGAACTGATCCAACTATTTTGTATAGCAATTTGGAACTATGCCCAAAGGACTATAAAAATGTGCATACCCTTTGATTTACCAATAGCACTTCTAGGGCTGTATCCCAAAGAGATCATACAAAAGGGAAAAGGACCCACATGTATGAAAATATTCGTAGCAGCTCTTTTTGTGGTGGTAAAGAATGGGAAATTGTGGGGATGCCCATCAATTGGGGAATGATTGCACAGGTGTATAGTATATGAATGTAATGGAATACTATTGTGCTGTAAGAAATGATGAGCAAGCAGACTTCAGAAAAACCTGGAAAGACTTGTGTGGACTGATGCTGAGAGAAGTGAACAGAACCAGGAGAATGTTGTACACAGTAACAGCCATGTCATGCAATGACTAACTTTATTCGACTTAGCTCTGCTCAACTATGTAAGGATCTTAGACATCTCCAAAAGTCTCATGATGGAAAATGCTGTCCACATCCAGAGAAAGAACTATGGAGTTTGAATGCAGATTGAAGCAAAGTCTTTCCTCTTTTTTATCTTCTTCTGTTTTGTTTTGTTTCCTCTTTCTTGTGGTTCCTCCTATTAATTCTAATTCTTCACAACATAACTAATGTGAAAATATGTTTAATAGGAATGTGTGTGTAGAGCCTATATCAGATTGCATTCCTTCTTGGGGAGGGAGGTTGGGGGAGAAAATTTAAAATTCAAAAGCTTATGGAAGTGATTGTTGAAAACTAAAAATAAATTAATTAATAAAAATAGCTTCAGAAAAAGTCTGACAGAATACAAAAACCTGTTCCTATTAAAAACACTGGAAGGCATAAGAATCAATGGAGCCTTTCTTAAAATGGGAAGTAGTATCTATCTAAAACTATCTAAATCTATTATCTATAATGGGGATAAACTTGAAGCTTTCCCAATAATATCAGAGGTAAAATCAAGAATGTCCATTATTAACCACTGTTATTCAATATTGTACTAGAATTGCTAACTACAGCAATAAAACAAGAAAAAGAAATAGAAAAAATAAAAATAAGCAGTGAGGAAAACTATCACTCTTCACATATGATATACTTAGATAACCTAGCGAATCAACTAAAAAACTAGTTGAGACAGCGAACAACTTTAGCAAAGTTGTAGGATATAAAATAAACCCACATGAGTCTATACTGCTAACAAAAGACAGTAGCAAGAGATAAAGAAATTTCATTTTAAAAATTGCAGGCAATATAAAGTACTTGCAGTCCACCTGCCAAGATAAACCAAGGCACTATATAAACAGCATTGCAAAACCCTTTGCACATAAAGAATTGGAGAAATATTAATTGTTCATGTTTAGACTGAGCCAATGTAACAAAATGACAATTCTATTTAAGTTACTCTACTTATTCAGTGTCACACCAATCAAACTACCTAAGAACTATTTTTCATCTGGAAGATCAAAAAAATAAGATTGTCAAGGGAGTTAATGAAAAAAAATATGAAAGAAGGTAGCTTAACAGTTCCAGATTTGATACATTACAAAACTGTATCATCAAAACAATCTGGTATTGTCTAAGAAATAGAGTTGTGGCTCAGTGGAATAGCTTATGCACACAATACACACTATTAAATGACCATAGCAGTCTAGTGTTGAATAAACTCAAAGATATATATTTTTGTAGTAAAAATTTCCCATTTGACAAAAAAATGCTGGGACAACTGGAAAAATTTGGCCAAAATTAGGCATAGACCAATATCTCATGCTGCATATCAAGATAAGGACAAAATGTATAAGTAATTTAGACATACAGAGTAATATGAATAAATTAGGGGAGGATGGAAAAATACACCTGTAAAATCTATGGGTAAGGGATAAATTTATGACCAAACAAGAGATAGAGGGATGATGGGAGGTAAAATAGATAATTTTGATTACATGACATTAAAAAAAACATTTGTACACACAAAACCAATGCAGCCAAAATTATAAAGAAAACAGGAAACTGGGGAAAATTTTGTAGCAAATTTATCTGATAAAGGCCTCATTTCTCAGATATTGAGAGAACTGAGCCAAATATATGAAAATAAGAGCCATTCCACAATTAATAAATGGTCAAAGGATATAAACAAGCAGCTTTCAGAAGAAAAAACAAGATTATCAATAGTCACATAAAAATGCTCTAACACACTACTAATTAGAAAATGTATATTAAAACAACTGTAAGATACCACCTCTTGTCAATCAGATTGGCTAACATAACAGAAAAGGATCATGATAAATGCTAGAAGGGATGTGGAAAATTGGGATGCTAATACACTATTGGCAGAGTTGTGAATGAGTCCAACCTCTAACCATTAGAGAGAGCAATTTGAACTACTATCCTTTTTTTTTAACAGTTTTTTTAACTTTTTAATTGTAAACTTAAATAAAAAATGAGAAAAAAACAGGAAACAAAAAAAGCATTGTTGTGTACACATAAAAGAGGATTCAATATACAACAGTAAATTTCCATTTCAAGGAAACCTATACAACAAACACTACACATTGTTTTCAAAGCTTCCTAGCTTTTATCTGTTTCCTTATTGATTTTCTTTTGTTCCCTGTTTTGCACTTCTTACTTTAGTATTCCCTCTCCTTTCCCACACAACTTTAAAGAAAGATACAATTAAGCATTGATATAGATAGATAGATAGAGATAGATACATGATATATGTATATAGATAGATAGATAGATAGATAGATAGATAGATAGATAGATAGATAGATGGATGGATAGATATCCACATATAAACATATACAATCTTACACATATATGTAAGGCTGTACTATGCTTATTTCCCATTTTAATTTGTTTCTCTGAAGGTGGATGGCATCTTTCTTCATAAGTCCAGGTTTTTCCATATTTCTCTAAATTAACCAACTCATCATTTCCTACACCACAGTAATGTTCCAACTCAATCACATCCTATTTGAGATAATGTCTGCGAAAGTTCCCCCACCCCAATTTTCTGCCTTCCTTCTATCCTTGGCTACATAGGTTCTCTTCATACAAGAAAATTTTAATTTAAAACAATTGAAATTATCCTTTTTATACTTCAACAATGCTCTCACCTTTTAATATAGCTTAATTTTGATACTGCTGAATCTACTTCCTTTACATCTTTTCCCCCCAAGTTTCTTTGAAATCTTTTTGTTCTTCCAAATGAACTTTGTTATCATTATTTTTTAACTCAGTAAAATGATTTATTTTAGTAATTTAATTGGGATGACATTGAATAAATAGATTATTTAGGTAAAATTTTTATTTTTAAAATTACATTGGCTTTACCTACCCAAGAACAATAAATAAATTTTAAAAATCTATTATTTAAATCTGAGTTTATTTGTATTAAAATGTTTTATATTTATGTTCATATAGTTCCTGTCTCTGTTTTGGCAGATATAAACTCATTTTATACTGTCTAAGTATTTTAAATGGTCTAAAACAATGCTGAATAATATTGCTGACACATAGTGTAGTTTCTCGGTTTTTCATTTTTGATTAAATTTATTTTAATTTTAACTTTGACTGAGATCTTGATCACAATCCCTGCTTTTTTATATACTAAATTCTACTCCTGCCCTTTATTTATCTTTGTACATATCTCTCATTTTTATATTGTTTCCTAAAAGCAACATATTCTTGAATTCAAATTTTTAATCTGTTATTCATTTCCATTTTATGGGTAAATTCCTCCCATTCACATTCTAAGCTACAATTTCTTGCTGTATATTTTCCTCCTTCCTATTTTTCCTCACTATCCTTCTCACCTTATTTACCCTATCCTTTTTCAGTCCTTTGTTTTACTTCTACTCACTACCTTGCCCTCCTATTCCTTAGCCTACCACCCCTCTAAGAGTCTCTCCCTTATCCTCTCCCCAATGCTATCCCCTTGCCCTCTTATTTTTTTCTGAATTTAAAAGACTTTTATATCCTTCTAGATAGATATGTTGTTCCTTCTTTAACCCATTCCCTAGGACAGTAAGGCTCCATCACTACTTGCCTTCCCACTGACTAACTTCTTCTGAATCAATTTTTCTTTTTCTATCTCATTTGTATGAGATAATTACTCTTTTTCATCTCTCCCTACACAGTATTTTCATCTCCTCCCATGCCTTTCTTTCAAACTACACAAATAATGATGACAACCATAAAAGTACTGCTTTTATTTTCACATATATGAAGTAAACATTTTGATCTTATTGGTGTTTAATGTTTACCTTATATTTCTCCTAGATCTTATCTGTCAAAATTTGCCTTAAGTTCTGAGGTTTTTGTCACAAAAACCTGAAAGTCTTTGAGTTTGTTAAATATCCTTTGTTTTTTTTTGTTTCATTTGTTTCATTTGGGATTATACTTAACTTTGCTGGGTAAATTAAAGAGCATGTGTGTAACCCCAGCTCTTTTGCTCTATGAAATATAATATTCCAAGACCTGCCATCAGTCTGCGTAGTAGCTGCTAGGTCTTGTTATCTTTATTGTAGTTCCATGATACTTAATTTTTTCCTTTTGCTTCTAATATTTTCTCCTTAACCTGGAAGTTTTGAAACTTGGCTTTGATATTCCCATAAATCTTCCTCTTGGGATCTCTTTCAGGTGTTTTTTTTTTCCTATTTCTATTCCTATTTTGCCTTCTTGTTCTAGAACTTCAGGGCAATTTTCCTTGACAATTTCTTGTAATATTGTATCAAGATTTGTTTAAATCATAATTTCCAGGTAGTCCAATTATTCTTATACTATTTTGCCTCAATCTGTTCACCAGATAGGTTGTTTTTCTGATGAGATGTTTAATTTCTTTTCTATTTCTTCATTCTTTTATGTTTTATGATTTCTTTGTGTCTTAGAATATCATTAACTTCCATTTGCCCAATTCTAGTTTTCAAGGAATTATTTTCTTCCTTGAATTTTTGATTCTCTGTTTCTAGTTGGTTGACTTTCTTTTCATAATTTTCTTGATTTTCTTGGATTTCTCTTATTTTTGTCTAATTTTTTCTTGTTTTATTTTTGTTTGTTTTCTTTTGCAACATGGCTAATATGGAAATATGTTTCACGTGAATTCACACATACAATCAATATCAAATTGTTTACCTTCTCAAGGATGGGGGAGGAAGAAAATTTAGAAATCAAAATTTTAATAATAATTGTTAATTTTGTATGTGTAATTGGTAAATATTTAATGAAATAAAATACATTTAAAATTTTGAAGTTTATCATGCAATATGGTGAGAAAATATTGGTCTATACTGATTTTTTTTTGCCAGATTGCTCTACCTGTTTTCTGGTAGGTTTTGTTGAATAAAACATTCCTAAAAAAATTGAGCTTAGGGGCTTGTTGAACATTGTGGTACAATGTCAATTTGCTTCTGTATGTTGTATATATAATCTTTTTCTCTGCTTAATCTGTTATTTCACTTCTATGAAATCATTTTGGTGATTATTGCTTTGTAGTATAGTTTGAGATATGTTACCACTACCCTCCCACTCCACTTTTACATGATTTCCTTTGAGATTATTAATCTTTTTTCAACAGATAGATTTGCTATTTTTTAATGTTTATAAACAATCCCTTGGTAGTTTTATTTGTCACTGAATAAGTCAAATAATTTAGGTCATACTGTAATTTTTATTATATTGGCAAATAACTCTGCTTTCAACTCTTGTTTTTTATGGAATACTATTTTGGTGACCCTTAGCTTGGATTCTTATGATGATAAACCCTACTTCTATCTTATAATCTTATAGCAAATTTAAGAGAGAGAGAGAGAGATGAAATTGAAATTCTGACAGTTTCTGTATGAGTCAAATTGGTTTTATAAGTTCCTTCATTGTTCTAGCTTCACCTAACAGTAGGATATTTGATGAACTTGCAGCATTATTGAAAAACATTCTCACCAGTACCTAAAGTCATTGTTGGAAGATTTTACAAAAGAAGTTATATACTCAATGAACTTGTTCCTATCTGTTTTGCAGAACTCTGACTTTTTACGTTGTAACTTGGGGAATGTTTTAGATGATACATTATAGTATTTTGTATAGGAAGTTCATAAAATTCCATCTAACCATATCTCTTAACTGAAGGAAATTTGTGGTTTATTAAGTCCTAAGCTAAAGTCCTACCCAATAAGCTTTCATGATCATTTGCCAAGAATTTGAAGGAACAACCACTAATATCAATATCTCTTTGAGTTCACTGGCAGATAGCTAGCAAATAAGGGTGAATAGGAATTGGGGTATGGTAAATGCCCCTTTCCATTTTGAATAGCTGACTGTGTTAGTCAGAGAATATGAAAGTTTCAGTTGCTTCTATAACTCATATGTTTCTCTTTAGTCCTCTTATCTCACCATGGAAACATGGATCTTAGCTAAACTAGAGAACTTGGCCTTTTGATCATCCCTTTTGGAGAAATAGTTTTTGCTGATGTCTAATTGGATACAACCCCTGACTTCTTGATGTACTCAGGCTTTACTGTCAACATTTCAGCTGAGTCATTCAGTGTCTTCATTATCAGAACTAACTAGCTTTTATTTCTCCTTATATTAATAAGTTATCATCTATATATCATGTCCAAACAAAGAACTTGTTATCTTCCCTCCAAACCCAATCCTTTTTGAAACTTTCTTCTTTTTGACAAAGATGCTACCATTCTTTTCATTACTCTCCTTCACATATGCAGTTTTCAAATTTTCTTTCTCTTTCTACATTTATAAAATATTTCAATATATTTTGGCTCCCCTTTTTTATTTACAGAGCAGGTCCTTACCACCTCTCAACTAAATTATTGCAATAAGTTACTAATTAGTAGCTCAAGTTCATACCCATTCCATTCTATACTTCACAGAGTCACCAAAGTTGTTTTCCTTAAGATCAATTCTACATAATAAACTACTCAATAAACTCCAGTGGCTCCCTTTTGCCTCTAGGTTGAAATATACACTCTTCTACTTAACTTCTTCAGCCCTTTAAAATCTGTCTTGCCATCTAATTTTGCATTGTCCTCCTTCCCCATACTCCATAATCCAAAAATGGCCTTTTTTCTACTCCCCACATATGGCATTCCATCACACATCTCCATGTATTTTCATTCCACCTTCTTTCTCCACAATCTTTCCATGGAATATACTCCTTTCTCATTTCTACCTCATGGAACCTCTTTTTTCCTTCAGATAAATCAGGCACCACCTTCTATATGAAGCCTTTCCTGACCCTTCCCACCGCCATGATATTACTAAAACTCTTTCTCCCAAACCACCTTATATTAATTCTATTTAAATATATTTGTGGGTATAGATACGCACACATACACATACACACACATTTATTTATTTATCTCTCTATTAGAATCTATGTTCCTCAAGAACAGGATTGTTTCATTCCTTATTTGTTTCCCCAGTCTTAGCACAGGTCCCTTATTTGATCCATCTATCCTTGTTAGCTATTCTTTATATTACCCCTCTTTTCTGTGGCTAAACTCCTTGAAAAGACCACCTATACTTGGTGCTTCCAATCCCATTCCTTCTATTCTCTTCCACCTTCATAATTCAACTGAAACAGCTCTCTTCAAAGTTCTTAATGATCTCATAATTGCCAAATCAAATGACCTTTTTGCAATTCTTATTTTATTTGACTTTTCTATATCCTTTGATAGTATCAATCTCCCTCTTCTTGATACTATCTTCTCTAGATTTTTATGACACTACTGTTCCTTGATTCTCCATCTACATGGCCCATGCTCAATTTTTTTCCAGGTCACACCAGTCAACCCTGAGTTTCCCTAAGGTGTTTTCCTGAATATTCTTCTACTTCTATAGTCTTTTGCTTGATTATCTCACTAGTGCCCATGGATTCAGTTAAGATTCAATGCAGATTATTCCCAGATCTGCTTATACAGGTCAAACATCTCTCTGAAACTCTAATCTCACACCTCCAACTACTTATTGAACTTCTTCACTTCCATGTCTTGTAGACATGGAACTTGAACTCAACATACACAAATATATTTCCCCCAAATTCTCCTCTCTTCCTAACATTCCTATTAAAATTGGAATCAATAGCATCTTCCTGATTACTCAGGCTTACACCCTGTCACTCTTGACTCTTCTCTTTCTCTCACCCTCCACATCCAATCTCTTATCATATCTGGTTGATTTTACCTTTGTAACATCTGATTCAATGGCCCTTTCTATCCTCTGACTCTTCCAATACCCTGTTGCAGCCTCTCATGACTTTGTTCCTGGACTACTGCAATAGCATGCTAGTTGGTCACCCTGCCAACAGTGTCTGCCCATTCTACTCTAGCTTCTACTCAGCTATCAAATTTATCTTCCTAAAAAGACAAAAGTGATATCTAATCCTAGAAAATCTAGCTTTATCCTCTTTGTTTTTGTGGTAGACATACCTTAAGTTATAAGAAAACTTGGATGGATTGCACATCAGTAGCAATGGTGCAATTATCTGAAAAGGTGACACCAGAAGGTCCTATTTAACATTTCTCTCCTTTTACTTGAATACCTGATATATCCAAGCAGATTGGGGCTCCCTGAATTTGTTGGTAAGTTCATTTCCTATTTATCCCTCAATCATGGCATCATTGAGGCTTGGTTTGACACTTGGAACCCTAGAAGAGTACCTTATAATCATTGGAAAATTCCTATGGCAACTTCAAACTGCAGGTAATTAACTCAGAATCCTCCTAGAAATTAATAATTTCTAGGGCAGCTGTAGTAGCATCATCGATGATGAATGGCTAATAAGCTTGAGCAAGGTCAAGTTTTGTAAAAATCCTTCCCTAGAAAGATCAGCAAAAATTGATTGATTGTAGGTTCTTTATATGAGAGCTGTTTAAATTCTGTATTAGCAGTGGCCCATAATCTTTGCAGTTTCTCTGAGTGGCATTGAATTTCAGGATTCAATATTGACTTAATTGGAGCAGCATATCACTTGTCTGTAACTGGTTTAAAGTTATTTTGATTGATTAAATGTTCAAGCACCTCTTCCACTATTTCTTTTAGAGAAAAAAGGTAAAATCCTAAGCTTTTGGGGAATTGGTAGACTGGCTAAGTGGAATGACACTTGTCTGTCCTTTGCAAGCTGCTAGCTCCTCAGGGAATACCTTGGCCTCTTTTTCGCAATAGTCTATAGTGAGAGACTATTCTAATGGTAGGACTGCCTTCAATATTAACTTCTAGTAGAAAAAATCTGTTAGTTCCTATAGGGCTTTTGTGCTATCCCAACAAGGGGTGAGATGAATGCAAGGCATGTCATGAAAGTTCCACCTTAAAGCATATAGAAGTCATATGAAAAAAAACATGATCTAAATCACTATTGATTAGAGAAAAGAAAATTAAAATAACTCTGGGGTACCACCTCACACCTATCAGATTGGCTAATATAACAAAAAAGGAAAATGATAAATGCTAGAGAAGAGGTGGGAAAATTGGAACACTAATGCATTGTTGGTGGAGTTGTGAAATGATCCAACCATTTTGGAAAGTAATTTGGAACTATGGCCAAAAGGCTTTAAATTGTGCATACCCTTTGACCCAGCAATAGCACTTCTAGGGTTGTATCCCAAAGAGATCATACAAATGGGAAAAGGACCAATATATACAAAAATATTTATAGCAGCTCTTTTTGTGGTAGCAAAGAATTGGAAATTGAGGGGATGCCCATCAACTGGGGAATGGCTGAATAAGTTGTGTAATATGAATATAATGGAATACTGTTTACTAGAAAAAATGAAGAGCAGCCAGATTTCAGAAAAACCTAGAAAGACTTACATGAGCTGATGCTGAGTGAAGTGAACAGAACTAGGAGAACATTATACAAAGTAACCACAACATTGTGTGATGACCAACTATGATTGACTTAGATCTTCTAAGCAATACAAATATTCAAGACAATTCCAAAAGACTCATGATGAGGAATACTATCCACATCCAGAGAAAGAACTATGGAGTCTGAATATAAATCTGAATGTAGATCTCTGAGTCCCATCAATTCTCTTGTGATAAAGAAAATTCATGGAATTCACAAGCTGTCAAAAAGAATTATCTGCCTAGAAAGGATGCATTTTATGTAAGAATTATATTTTTATTCCAGAAGGCAACCATTATGTTATCTTGGCCACACTAATTACAGAATGCCTGTGAATTTTTAATTTGTCAGTATTGTCTAGAAACTATGTTTGATGGCCCCAAATTGATTATGCTACTCAAAAGAATGCAAGAGATTTATGGCACATGCCAAATCCTTGGCATAGCCAGAAAGAAAAGTTCACTTTTTCATGGTCAATAACTAAGAAGAATTGGTTGAGAATCCATTTTGATTTTTCAAAATTAATCCTGATTAGGAAGTTTTAATTGCAGTAGACTCTTTCATTAAATGATTCAGTATGATTTGACTTCCATCACAAACTTTTGTTACATCAGTCTTGCACAGATGATTCTTTTTGTTTCTCCCAGATAAAAAATTCTGTGACAAACATCATTATGTCATTAACAAAAATCAAATGATCAAGTCTAAACATTGCATAGATTTCTAAGGTTGTCTGAAGTGAATTGCAATATGTTGACCATAAGTCCCTAAGAAGGGAAAAGTTCTTTATAAATGAAGATCTTCAAGTGGATTCCAAGTGACTCTTTGCTGAGGATGATGTAGAGGAGATTTCTCTTCAGGTGAGATTAGATGACCTTTGAGGCCTCTAATATCAGACACTTTGGAAAATTTGTCAGCTTTTTGATCATTTGTCAGGCCACTCCCTGTTCAGCAATAGTATTTGGTCTTGCTTAGTGCTAGGGAAGTATCCTAAAACTTGTCTCAACTATTTCCGACGTCTTACCTGAGGACAAGACAGAGAAGAATGTGCTATGACATTTCTCTTTGTTTCACATACTCTTTATTCATCTTGATCATCCTGATTTTTATTAAAACTAGGAAACTGAGCCTACATGAACTGTAATTACAGTAAATGCAGTAATAATACAGTAAAGAGTGGGGGGACTATATCACACAAGACCCAGAATAAAGGCAAAACAGTGATATCAACATGATGATCAGATTCTAAATCATTACTCACAACAGTTAAGCAGACATACAACATCGACCTTTCAGCCATATCCTGATCACCCACCTCAGAATCAAGTGAAAAAAACAAAACAAAACAAAACAAAAACTAATCACTCTCTTTGGTCATAATAAATGGTGAATTCAAATCACCTAATATCTCTAAACCCAGGGATATACTTTCCATACAACACACAGACATACTATTAAAAAGGCAGCCTCTCTTACTAGTTACTCATTAACAAATAATATTATACAAGGGAAATGCAGTCTACAAATAGAATACTCGGATTCCTTTAAGGTTCAATTCATAAGCCATTTTCTATAGACAAACTTTTCTGATATATCTAGTTATTAGTACCAGATACAATAATTATCTTGCTGTTACATTTTTGTGTAAACATTATAATGCACAATTGGAACGTAAGCTCTTTGAGAGCAGGGTCTTTTTTAATTTAACCCTCCCCCCACCAACCACCTACTTACATGTTGTAAGTACTTGGCCAATTATCATTGTATAAGATTGTATGCCAGAGGTGAGAACCAATCATTATCCTAATACATTCATTTTTGTGTGTGTGGTGTGTGTGGTGTGTAGTGTGTGTGTGTGTGTGTGTGTGTGTGTGTGTGTGTGTGTGAGAGAGAGAGAGAGAGAGAGAGAGAGAAGTGTTTCTAAGACAGTACAAGTTACCTCTCTGTATTTGTTTTATGGGAGTTTGAGGTTGTGAGCTATGCTTTCTTACTGAGATCATAGATTTTGAAGAGAATTTAGAAATATCTAATTCAATCAGATAATTCAACTTCCTTTTACAAATTGGGAAGTCAATGCCCAGTCAATTGACTTGTTCAACATCAGTCCCCAGAATGTTGGACTCCTGAATCCCAGTTTATTGCTGTTTCTACTATACTATGCTGCCTTACAATATTTTCTGAGGATCACTCCACTCACCTAATTGATGTTTGCTTTGGCCAGGAAAAAAAATACTTTAATAAAAACTCTTTTGTAAATGCTGTTTCCCCAAGTAGTTGTCCTTCATGACATCATTGATTTTGATCTGGAAATGACTTTAGAGGTTTTCTATTATCCTCACTTTAGAGATGAGGAAACTGAAAGCCAGAAAGATGAAGTTGCAGGTAGGTTATACAAGGAATAATGTTTCAGAGCCAGTATTTGAACCCAGGTCCTCCAACTACAAATCCAAAAGTCAATCCACTGTAATATACTGCCTCTTGCCTTTGTCAAAGGTGACTTTAGCTCTGATTTGCTAGTTATTCCTCAATGCAGAACCTAAGGATTGATGAGAAGTATCACTTCTAAATTATCTTTAAAAGGCCATAGAGATAGATGTGTCTTCCTGATTTACAAAGCCATCTACTTCCATTTCCAACTGAGCTAACTAACTTGTGGTTCCTGTCTCTTCTTCTAGGAAATATACATTAAACCACTGACCCTTGTCACATAAAGCAAGCCTAGCTGACATTGCACCGGCTTTGAGAGAAGATTAGAGATTCAGGTTTAGTTAAAATTACTCTGTGCTCAAATTATCCTAGGTTGATCCAGTCTTATGAGAGAGCCTGCCAGACAGTGTCTGTTAATGTCAGAGTTGGATATTCTTTATTTTTTGCCATCTTATTAAATTCCAGCAAGGGCCAGAACAACTTTCTCCACTGGTATGTGATTGAATTTTACAAAGATTAGGAAGCATCTGCTAGTTTAAAGAAAAATAAAACACTCAAGCTGTCATCATCATCATCATTATCACCATCATCCTCATTATCATTATCTACATAACTGTTATTCTTGTTAGGAACATTTGGTTTACACTGTATCACACCCATGTTTACTCCAAAAGCAGTTTAGAATTATTGAAGGTAGAGGATCTCCCTTTGAAATAGCTGTAGATAATTAGAAATAGAGAGAGAGACAGACAGAGAGACAGAGAGAGAGAGAGACAGAGAGACAGACAGAGACAGAGACAGATACACAGAGACAGACAGAGACAGAGACAGAGAGAGACAGAGCGACAAAAAAGACAGACACAGAGACAGACAGAGAAATTCACAGAGAGAATAATTATAGAATAGATATCCCTATACCATATGCAAAAAAGTATGTTGTTATTGTTTCCAGAGATCCTTCAACCAAATATTCCTTTTATGAAAAAGCTGTTTACGTTTAGAATTCTTATTAGGATCCAAAACAAATACCATTCCTATGCCTTATTGTGGCATGGAGCATGTGACATGTTTTTTACAGGATATGATAGGATACTACAAGCTCTGATGATGGCTTGTATGTCTATTTTTGAATAGTGGACCAGCATGCCAAGGATGTAGAGACGCATCACTGTGTTGGCCATGGGATATTGAAATTGTTGGCAAAGGTTTGTCTCAAAGACCATTTACTAACTTACAGGATATTTGTGATATGTATCAGTGAGAAGAATACTGGCACTGACTAAATCACAGGTCTTTGAATTATTGGAAAATATATTCATAATGATGAGAAAATATTTGACACAGTTTCACAGCCACTGATCATTTAGCCATGACTGATCTTTATTTTCTCTAAAGAAAGTAAAGCAAGTGCAATAGTAAAAATAGACAGAAATTGAACTTAATGGGGAATTTAAAATCCTAAAGTAGTGATAATAATGCACATTTTTAATGAAAAATATGATTTTGATAGTCACCTAATTCTCATTATTGTTGGAAAGATTTTTATAAAAATTTCTCAGTCTCTGAAACATATGAGACACGGTTAAAGAGGAAGCTTTGAAAAATCTCATAATCCAGTATGGATGTCTATGCTCAAGGATGTTATATAAGTAGAGTACAAATACTGACAGCTTCTACCAAGCTGGAAAGGTTTCAGGTCTGGTCACATCAACAGACTAAATTTGCTGTCCAAGATCAACTAAGTACAGATATGTTCATTTCAAGAAGGTTGATTATTAGGTGATTTTTTTATTATTATTTTGAGAGGGGAGGGACATGGTGATGGTATATCATTAACCAGAAAGGCATGTATGACTTGTGATCTGTGCCTTTAGAGAGATTACCAACATTGATAATATCATGAATACCTCAACATCTGCAACTTGGCTTGGTTTCAACTCTAAGGAACAAGATGTCCCTCTTAGGGTAAGCTGACCACTTCAGATTTCACTACCAGGTTGCTAATTGAGCCTTGGATATTCAGACATTTCCCAACTCCCACAGCTGCCTCTCCCCTCTGATTGAAGAGTTGGAGGATAGAAAAGTAAACTCTTCCCAAAACCTTCCTTTATAGAGGGCAGAAACTGGAATCTCACTTCAAGCCACTTCACATTTGTAGCTTTGTTTGGTTTCAACTCCAAGAAACAAGATACTAACCTCATACCAATCTCCTTCCCAGGTTCATTTTATGTGTTGTCTTCAATATTAGATTGCAAACACCTTGATGTCAGGGACTGTCTTTCCTTTTCTTATTTGTATCCCCAATACTTGGTAGAGTGTCTGGTACATAGTAAGCCCTTAAAAATGTTTATTGAAATTCAAAATTTGAAAATGAATTGAGAGAGGCATTAGGTGGCATAGTGGAATGAACACTAGGCATGGAGTAAGGGATACCTGAATTTAAAGCCTCATTCACACACTAGTTTTGTGTTCTGAGGCAAAGACATTTTACCTCTGTCAACCTCTGTTTCCTCATCTGTAAAATTAAGATTAATAATAGCATTTACCTCATAGGGCTTAATGTAAGGATCAAATGAAGTTATTTCTGTAAAGTGTTTTATAAATCTTTAAGCAGTATAGAAAAGTTTATTTTATTTTTATTAATATTTGTTGAGTAAAAGGCACACTGGACTGGGAATCAAAAGATATAATTCTATATTTGTTCTGACAGTGACTTTTTGAGTTTCATAGGTTAGTAATTGGCCTCAGTTCTTCACGTGCAAAATAAAATGCTTACATTCTTTTCTCCTCTCTGTTTCTATCCTTTCTTCTCCTCTCATGAAATTCTATGATTCCAACAATGAAGGCCGGAATATACAGCTTTTATTAAGGAGGTAAACATTTTTACTTTAATGGAAAATTTTCCCATGCAAGGATTATGAGAACAGGCCAGAGGGTATTTTTTTCCTACAAATTACTCAGCATGTATATTTGCATTTGTACAAATTTGTTGAGGAGCCATACGTTTCTTACATTTTTATAAAATAATGTAAACCTTTGCCTGGTTCATTTCCTAGTTAAAAGATGCATCCCACATTTTATTTTTCTTGTGGTGGTCTTGTCAATGTGAACACATGTTTTTATTTTGGCTTTCACATTATCATTTGAACCTTTTCATCAATAACACTGTATTATTCATTTTAATTCATTTCAAAGTACCATAATCAATAAGAATGAAGATAATTAGAATGAAAAAGCTATTATTCTCCACAGATTCTCAGAACAAGACTCTAGTTGAAACAACCATTATGAACAGGTGCACTGGGCATATTCTGTTCTCTGTGAAGAAAAAAAAAAGTAAATATGAATCAGTTGAGTATTTTCTCTTCATTAGTCCCCAAAGCATTAAAAATGGGAAACTACATAACTTTTTAAACTTACATATGTTTTGTATTTAGTAATTCATGAACTCTAGAGGGTTTGTAACCGAAATGCCACCAAAAACTAGAAACAACTGTGAAAACAAGCATTCAACTTAATACAAGTGAGTTTGAATAAAAGATTGTTGATGTGCCATTCTTTGAAGTATAACCCTCTTTTAACTGGAACTTGTAAATATCTACAGCAAATAATAGATAGTTTATGGTCATAATGATGACTCTAGATGAATTTAGAATCCTCAGAGGATATTACATGATGGTTAGCATGGTTTTTGTGTAGTCTACTTTAAATACATTGAAGAATACAAAATGCAAAGATATTGTAGATCACTTCACTGGACTGTCTCACTATACAGATGAAACAAGTCCTAAAGGAGGTGAAGTGATGTGTCCTATATCCCACAATAAGTAGTAGAACTTGAATTACAAGCCAGATTCCCTCTTCCCAGCTTACCATCTTTGCTATTACACTGTGCTTCCTGATCTTAACTCTAGTACATAAATATAAATCAATTCTTTATTAACCAAAATATTTTGTTGTTCAGAATACCCCATATTTTTACTCTGTCAGAAAACAGAAAGTTTAATGAAAATAAAATTGTATTCTGAGTAAAAGAATTATCTGAATCCTTCACAAAGTAACCATACTACTATATAATAAAAATACTTTTATGTCAGAAAAATCTAAATATAATTAGTAATGTTCATTGCCTATGTAGGAGCCTGTGAAAACATCATAGAGAACTAGTTTTATTTATCATCTCATTGGACATACACAAGAACATTGAAAAGGCAGTACCCAGATAAGATACTGCAGCTAGGAAGGAAACATTTAATCAAATATAGCATTCAGTAGCTTCTGGGTTTGGGAATCAAATTCTGATCTTCTGGGAATTAAGCTAACCTGCTCTTCTTGATAAATTACTTCTTTCATAGAAAAATACCTAATATGGGCTTGTTACAAAGAACCAAAGTTTCCTTGCTCATCAAACAGAATTTACAAAATAACCTATTCCACAGATAAATGGAAATGATGCAGCAACAATTCAGATATAAGTTTCTAGGAAAAATAAACAAGGGATTAAAGAGAGAAAGAAGGAGGAAAGAGCTAAGAAAAGGACCCTTGGACTTTTGCCAAAACCAAATTTTTTTTTAGGATGATTTGCGACATTTGAAAAATGCAAAAAGACTCTTAGGTTCATGCTAAAATGCCATACAACAGCCAGCTATGCAGAAATATAAAAGTTCATCTCTTTCATCTCAGGCCACTATCTATACAAGCTTAAATAATTTTTATAACAGGTTCTTCCTTCCTGCCGTGCCAAGGCAGGAAAGCAAATAATGAGTCTCTCTGGTTAGGTAGTCTAAAAAGACTGTACCACAGTTCTGAGAAAAAAAAACATTTTTAAAAGACTTCCCTTTAGAAATAGCAAGGATGAGTCTCTTGAGTTTGATTCTTCCCCTTTTGACACTGACCCCAATGTGCCTATAACAAAGAATAGAGGAAATGGTGGGATTGAGAGAGAAGGAATGTGATAGAGGGAGATTAGGTATTTATCAGCCTACAGAGGGAATGCTTTAGTAGGTTGGCATAGGAAGAGGGGAGAAAATGTTTGTACTAACTCTCTCCAAGGCTCTCTGCAAAGTTGGAATATACACGTCTATATAATGTCCATTCATTGAATAAATTTCCTGAGGAATATAGATTAATAGGGCTTGGACTTCAAGGGGAAAAAAATATACTGAGGTTTAACCCAAGAGAAATGGACAATGGTTTAGTGGAAAGGGTCAGAGGAAAGACTTAGTTTTAAATAGCAGATATGCCATTTACTACTCATGTAAGCTAGGGTAAGTCACTTCACCAATATGGTCCTTAGTTGCCTCTGCTATAAAATATGAAGCTGGAAATCTATGCCATTTTTGCACCATTTTAAAGTAATTTCCAGCTCTAAGTCTATGAACCTATGAAATTACTGTGACAAATCTTGCTGGTAAATATTCATAAAAATTCTGCAACCATGAGTAAATCACTTAACCTCTCTGGTTCTCATTTTATGGAACATTATGAAGTCATATTTTTGTTGCTCTGTATTTTGTTTGCATTTTTAGGAAAAAAAGCTTTTCTGAAGTAGAAAAAAGAAATTATTAAATTCTTTAGAAGTGAATTTCTAAGAGCCCTTTCATCTCTAACCTCTTGCGCTTCTATATGATGACCATATCTAAATTCATTGACCTTAGTAGTGCTTGTCTTTTACAAGTCAAAGACTGACATGTATTTGGGAGTGGAGAGTAGGGGAAAAACAGAGATTGGAATTCATAATATTAACTCAACCTAAGTTATAAATTAACCCATCAATAATGATTTATTAAGTGACTACTATTTGTTGGCATCTGTTCTCGGTACTGAGGACACAAAAGGAAAATAAAAAAAGATCCTACATTCTTCTGGAACAAAATATGTATAAGTATAAGTGAATCCCAAATATATTCAAAGTAAATTTCAGGTAATTTTTGGGATTCATGGAAAGGGAAGCAATAATTCCTCAATGAACATAAAAAAAACCTCATAAGATATTATGCTTGGGCTGAGCACAAAAAAGAAGAAAATTAGGAACCTAGGCATGGGATCAGTCATGATCACATACAAAATTGGTAGATGGAGTGTTGCAGTGGATGAATAGTAAGACCATTTTGGCTAGACCATAGAGTGAATGAAAGGGAGTAGTGTATAATAAGCCTGGAAAGGTAGGTTGAAACAAGGTTTTTAAGATTTTTAAATGCTAAGCAGAGGAATATATATTTAATCTTCTGGGAAATAGGAGCTGCTGAGTCTTGTGAGCAGAGGAGTGATGTGGTCAGATCTGGTCTTTAAAAATGTCATTTTGTCAGTTGTATGGAAGCTGGATAAGAGATAAGAGAGATATGAGGCAGAGAAATCAATTTAGGAACCTATAACAATAGTCCTGTTGAGAGATGATGAAGCTCTGTACTAGGGTGCTAAGTCTGTTAGTGGAGAAAAGAGTTCTTGGTGAGATAGGATCAAGATTTGAATCAGTCTTACTAAAAATGAATATGGAGAAATTTAATGAGTAGAGAGAGAGGATGGGAAAGGAGGGGTGGACAATGAAGAAAGTGGATTTAATCTGAGTCTTGAAGGAAACCAGAGAATATAGGAATTGTAGTGGAAGGAAGGAAGAGACATTCCAGTTATGAATGAAGATTAGCAAAATCTGGAAGGACTTACATGAACTGATACTGATTGAAACATCAGAACCAGGAGAACAGTGTACACAGTAATAGCAACACTGTGTGATGATCAACTGTGATAGACTTAGTTCTTCTCAGCAATACAACGATCCAAGACAATTCCAAAAGACTTGTGATGGAAAATGCTATCCACATCCAGAGAAGAACTATGGAGTCTGAATGCAGATCAAAGCATACTATTTTCACTTTTTTGTTTGATTTTCTTTCTCTTGGTTTTTCCCTGTTGCTCTGATCCTTCTTTCACAACATGATTAATGTAGAAATATGTTTAATATGATTGTGCATGTATAACCTATATTACATTGCTTGCCATCTTGAGGATGGGGGAGAAAAAGGAGGGAGGGAGAAAAAAATTAGAACTCAAAATTTTTATAAAAGTAAATGTTGAAAACTATCTTTGCTTGTAATTGGAAAAAAATAAAATACTATTAAGTGGAAAAAATAAATCCTGGGCAAGTCCTGTAAAAAAAAATGTGAATGAATCAGTGCAAATATACTTAATCAGGACACTAAACATTTTCTGGATAAAGATCCAACAAAGGAGACTGGGAAGGAGCTCACAAAAAGGAAGGACAAAGGACTAGGAAAAATAATTACAAAAATCTAAGTAAGAGAGAATATCCAGGAGGAGAGGGCAGTGTCAATGGATATAGAAAAGTCAAGAAGAATCCAATAACAAGTGTCTATGTTTTATTAGGTTTCATATTAAAAAATATTTAAAAGTGCTAATGGTTAAATAATATCATAAAAGTTGAAGTCCCTTTCAGCAGTAAAGAGTCAAAATTCAATATCCATTAAATGATTCATGAAAAAGGTAGAGGGTACTGCGTTTCTAGTGAAATGTTGGACTGAGTCTTTTCTGACAAGGATTCTAAGGGAAGGCTAATACAGAAACAAAATTACTCAGGTTTCCTCACTGTGAGAAAATAACATAAAATTGTATGTTTCATGAAAATAATAAGGAAAGCAGAACTTCTGTTTCTTTTCTTCACTATTTTTCTGTTCATTGGAGGGATAGGGGAGGGCAAAGTAAGTAAGAATAAAGATAGCCCTCTCTGGGCCTGGCAGACACTAAGAGGAGGCAATAGCAGCTAAGGGGTTAGGTAAGATGTTTGATAGAGTAAGCCCATATTTAAGGACTTGGTGCCTAGAGGAAACAGGCAGCAGTAAGCCCAGAGGTTTTATTTATTTATTTATTTTACATCTGAGACACAGCAAAGCCCAGAAGAAACACACTTGGAAGCTTCCAAGAACTATAACAGCTAAAGGCCATCTATTATCACCAAAGCTGGGAGAGACTGTAGGAGCTATCAGAACACTCAATTCTTGGGGTGAATTCAACCCTAGGGAGTTCTCTCTCTTAAGGAAGGGAGAAGACTAAGATTGTTAAATATCTATGAGTCTACCAGAGTTTTAACTAAGAAATAAATTCAATAGTTAAAACAAGAAAGTGAAAGCCCCAGTTTAGGCCTACTTTTTATCTTAGTAAAGTTTTGCTTTAGATTGGTATCCCAATTACTAAATCCTTTTTATTCATATTTAAACTCTGAAACTTTAATGGACCTGAGATAATGCAGATCCCAACCTATCCACATTTTCTCATCTTGTATGATTCTTCTGCACACTTTTCCATACATCTTCCATAGTTTACCATTCACCCAACATACTAGGTAACTTCACCTAGTACCAATGGAGCACACATGAGCTGTCCATGAATAACCTACTTCCTTGTCAAGTTTCTCTTCTTTTTGAAGACATCTTTTATACCACTTCTTGACCATAATTTGTCATTGATCATTGTATCCTAGCTTCATAGGTTTTGAGTTAAAAGGGCTTGTTAACTTACAGAAGTTAAGCAACTTGCCCAAGGTCACAATAAATAGTTAAGTTACAGGACCATCAAATCTTTTCTCTCTTTGTAGAAATTTTGGGCTCTATTTATTGGTGCCTTTTTGGAATCCATAGCAAGCTTTTCTCCCTACCATTCAAGTTGAACTCCTTGAAACTGCTGCCTCTTCCCATGTGAAGGAATTGTGGGAATGAGTGAACCACATTGACTGCAACTTGTGATTCATTTCTGGATCTAGTTCAGTTCCCTTTCTACTCATTTATGTTTCTAGTCCAATTTCTGTCTTGTGAGAAAACTTTATTACATTGTTTAAATCTGGCCCTATGTGGCTGGCAAGTTAAACCACCTCCACCTATTGCTTAGAGACCCTTGATTAAGGACTCAGGTAAGGGTGATCAGAAACCCAGTAACAGCCAAAGATTGATGCAAGAAGTTTTCTCACAATTATACATCTCAATGAACCCAAGTGTCTTACCTGAAAACTGACCCTGTACTGGTTAATCAGTTACTATTTTCTTGTTCTTTTGACTGAAAACAGATACTTGGAAGGAGTGGGGCACCTCTTTTTTCTGATTTCAGGGAATTGCACCTGTTTGCTCTCCCCTTGCCAACTTGGAAAGTCTTTAATCTTTCCTCCAATTACAAATCAGATTACCTAATTTTGTATCCTGGTTTATATCCTGTTAATTGTTTTCTTTTAACATATAAAAATCTGTCTCCCCCTGTATTTGGGGTATGGTACAAAGCTAAGGAAGCCTGGTTCAGATTTGTTATGCAATTGGTCTGTATTGCTTAATAAATCAATATGCTTGGGAACTCAAATATTTGTTTCCTCAGTCATTTCATCAATCCACATGCCACACATGTTACTAGCTACTACCACATCTGTGACCAATGCTATTTCTACAAATAAGGTCTGGTCATGATGATCTCTTATGGATCCTCTAGATCTCCTGAATTCACCAGGATGCCTGGATACTCTCATGTTGCAATATTCATTCTTCTAAGATCAGGAAAGAATAAATACAAAGAGACAGAAGCAACCATGTACTTATAGCTGCACACTTCTCCTATTGAGCCCTCATGGAAGTACCACAAAGCAGTCCATCCTCATAGCCACAAATGAAAAGAGAGTGGTGGAGGGGTAAATTGCTCCTTCTGAACACCCAGTCCCAGCTCAGTAAACTCTGCATCATTAATTCTTCTGGATTTGTAGCCAATTTGGAGACTTGACACTCGACAGTCCATAAGTCATTCATCACTTGAAACAACCTCTCCTTAAGTTTCCACATGCTTGCTTGGGCTGGAACCAAGCAAGGAATATCTGCTCATATTTTCAGAACTGACCCCTCTCCCCCATAGGACAGTCCCCAATATTAAGAATGTGAATATTTATGATTCAGATCCTAAAATTGTGTGTTGATTCATTAGTCATTGGACAAGGATCTTATATTCAAAACACCAACAACTAAGTTAATGTTTATGGACAATTAAAAAGAAAAATACTGCATGATTTATAATCTGCTCAGCCACTTTTTGCCTTTTATTATGTCACTGCCAAAGCAGAAATGTGGGTGGGGCCCTTAGAACTAAGGAGTATTTTGTATTTTTCTGTGTTTCATAGGTTTCCATGGCCCAATAATTCATAACCCAATAGTTAGTTTCCTAAGAAGGAGTCTTCTCATGCTTAGTGTAGGTAATGTTCAGAAAGAAGACACACAAAACTTGTCACACAGATCAGAATTCAGGACCTTTCAGGAAAGTAGAACCTGACAGTTCTTTCCAGAATATGTCACCATTTTCATATGAATAGTATCAGAGTAGAGCTTTTGTAAAGATCCTTCCAATATAGTGTTTTTTTTAAATGTTATTGAACAAAGAACAGAAAAGGATCTGAGGAGAGTGAGACCCAAATAGTTTAAATAATGTTTCCAGGATCAATATTTTATAACTATTCATGATGATGTTTTAAAGAATACTTTATATTAATAAAAAGTCATTAATTGTATAACACCTTCTCTGGTAATCTAAAAAAAACTCTTGTCTGGAGAAGTATTCACTCATGACAGCTATACCAACTATTATTTGACATCTAATGGTGAATTGGATGAATAAATGAATATATTAAGTCCTCATTATATACCAGGAACTATGTTATGGAATGGGGATACAAAAGCAAAAAAAGAAAAAGAAAAAGAAAAGAAAGAAAGAAATTCCTGCCCTCACAGAGCTTACCTTCTAAAAAGAGAAGATAAAAAAATCAGGGGAGTGGTGGCTAGGAAAGGGTTATTTGGCCTGAAAAATTATAAGAATGGTAAATGGAATCATAGGACAGTTTATTGACATATCTGTTTAGGAATAATAGTGTAAATTTGTTTATTCTTCCTAGAGATAAAGGTAGAAAGAGTTTGGACTGTGAGGAGGGGTTAGGGATTGGAGTGCTGAGTCTAAATCTGAGTTTGAATTATAGGGTGAAGTCAATCAACTATAAGTTGATTGGAGAAAAGACTTATCAGAATTATAATCATATACCTAGTGACAGCAGAGTGATCAATTGATATCTTTCTTTCTCTGTAGTAGATCCCTGCATGGGATGAGATGAAAATATACATTTTTAATAGATATTAAACAACCAGATTTCTCTCCTACTAACAATTTGTGTGACTTTAGGGTAAAGCACTTAATATCTCTTACTTTAGTTTCCACTAAACATCTCTTTACAATAGATCATAAGACCATAGAGACAAACTATTTCAATCTTAATTTTATCCAATGATAAAAGTAAGGAAAGTAATTTACTCAAAATCACATGGGCCATACATGTCAGAGATGGGATTTTAAGGCAAATCCTTTGATTTCAGATCTAGCATTCATTCTATTATCCAAGTTATTAGGAACATATTCAATAAATTCTCAGGTATGTTCATATAAGGAGCAATCATGAAACAAGTGTTAAGTACATAAACATACCTGGACATTTTTCTATTCTATTACTGTTCCAAAATGGTTATCCATTATGATGACCTGTTTGCTGAGCAGAAATTTTCAGCTGATGCCTTTATATGTTGGCCACTGTTGAGGTTTTAAGAGGTATTTTTTTGCTAGAGTTCTCAAATCATCAAATCCACCAGTTGCTAAATTGGTTTAAATTGGTTTGAAATTCTCACTATGAGGAGTAGTTTAAACTACCAAGAGGCCATTCAAATGTTTGGCCAGAGCTCTAGATGACGGTAAAATTAGCAATAAACCAAATAGTTTTAATGAAATTTGCATGTATCTATGGCAGAAGGAATGCTTTGATGTCTGCAGGTATTGAAGAATGGAATATTTTGCTTCCTGTCAGGATGTTATTAACAACATTATTGTTTTTATTATTGTGTATTACTAACATAATAATCATCATTATTATTTATTGTCAAAAAGAATATGCTGGCTAATAGGAACACAGGGAGTTTGATGTAATCTCTGCCCAATGGGTTTGAATGTCATCTAGAACAGCAGACAAGCAAAAGACTGAATGATTGGCAAAATACACAGAATACAATGACAGTCAGTGGGGATATATGTAGGAGAGGGGCAGGTGACAGCATGGAAAAAAGGAAAAAAATCACTTATAAAACTAATATCTCAGACAATTCACAATGAAATTTGATGGTTGTGTCATGAGTGTTACTGTTAAACTCTTGAGTGTTTCATATACTTCTATATTTGAAACCATAAGTAACCCATCATTTATCTTTGTCATGATCATGTAAATCAAGGATCTGTAAACTTCAAAAGCAAACTAGTATAACATAGTTGAAAAATCTGTAGTAGTAAGAATTCATCCCTGGATAGACTTCAAGAATTTTAATGAACATCGATGAAGTTTAATTAATTTATATAGGGAAAAACAGTTGCAGTATTCATTCATACTTTGAATCCTCTCACATGTGTTTAATGGATTCTGGACTGAATTGGGAAGGTACTGGGAGTTTTGACTTACACTGCAGATTAATTGCATCATTTCCCTGTGCTTCAAGAAGAATATCAAATCCATAAATAAAAGTTCCTGGAGAATGATGACTGTTTTATTTTTTATCTTGCTGCCCCCAATACCTAACACAGTATCTTGTGCATAGTAAACATGCTTGTCCAATTGATCTGGATTGAATGGAGCATAAAGACAGAGTTTAACTGTGCACTCACTTGATAGTATTGTTTCCCACAGCCTCAACTGATATTTTCACTTGAAAGTTGATAGTGATGATGAAAATTGTCTGGTGCATAAGGAGATGTGTCCTACCTGTACACATCTTAAAAAGATCAACAGGGAATAGTGTACATTACATGCTCTTTCCATGACCAGTGCAGGACTGCTTCAGGACCTTGTAGTTTCAAGATTGAAATGTTCGTACATTGATAGGGCCATCATTGAGCTCCTTCAAGCTGTAGCTCTTGGCAGGCACAACAAAAATACTTCTATATGCCAACATGTTGGTAATTTCATTTATATGATATTAACTGAATCAGTTAAAATTGCCTCCTCTCCAGTTCAACAGGTGTTCTCTAGAGGTTTCTGTGCACAGCTTATGGTGATGAACCTTCCTGAACTTAGACTAATGCTTAGGAGATATCACTGGACATGTAATACAGATTTTCCTACCATACTGCACCTGGTACACTTAATAAATGTGTCCCTTATTTATTCATTTATTCATTGCAGGAGGCAGCAATGACATAGCCTGGACAACTACCAAGTTCAGAAGGCATGAGAGTCTAGGAAGAAGTTGCCCATCTTCCTTTTCCTTGAACAAATTAAAGAGTGTGTTGTTGAAGAATCCCCAAAATCCTGAAGATAGGAAGAGCCAATGTACTACCTAGAAGACATATTCCTCTCTTCCCTCGTGAAATAGGGTGAAAGGTAAAGTGCAGAGCCTGAGAAAGGAGTAATAATGTAAGTATTTGTAGACTGATAGATAATTCTTAGTCCATTTGGCTTAATACAAATGTCATCACCATGACATACATATATATGTATATGTATATATACTCATACATATGTATACACACACATATATACATATATGCACATATTTCAATACTGTAAATGCCTAAGAGACATGTCAGATGCATTAGCAATTATGAAATTCTTTAATGTTTAAAACAATTCAAAAGATCTGTTGTTTCTGAAGAACCTTCTTTTGCAGATTATAAGATCATAGATCTTAATAGTTATCAAGTCCAAATTTTTGCTTGCATACTTTTTTTATTTATAGATATTTTATTTTATAGATTAGGAGACTGAGGCCCAGAGGGGTTGTAACTTGGTCTAGGTAGAACAGATAGTAGGTGGGAGAACCAGAGGTTCTATTTAAGGTCCTATGACTCCTCATTCAGCTCTCTAAGTTCAGTACTCTTTTTATTATACCATGATGCCTATGAATGAATGAATTTTAATAAAAGCATTTGATAAGGGTATATTATGACCCTGTGCTGAAAGCCAGGGATAAAAATAGGACATAGGTATCAGACCCTGCTTTCAATGAGCTCACACATTCTAATGTGGGGAGAGGACTCAGTTACGAGCTTTCATCCATAGGACATATGAAAGGTTCCGACAGTCTTTAGCACAGTAGCACAAATAGAAATGCAACCTATTCAGTTCTGTTTCTTTTACTAAAACCTCATCTGTTGAACCATTTGATTGTGCTGAAGACTTTGATGGTAAGGATTTTTTTTATGTTTTATTTTACTTTTGTTTCTTTTTCTCTTCATATTCCCAATTTTTAGTTCAGTGCCTGGTATGTAATAGATACTTAATAAATGCTTTCTGAGTGAGTATGGTTGCTAAGACTCAGAAACTGTATCACCTGAAGAAGACATTATCTTGTTTCATTCCAAAAGGGTTTCTTCCGTAGATGATGGCTGTTTTTACCTACATAAGATCCAAGGACTGCAGTTTATAGGCTACTGTAGTTTCTCTACAGATAGAGTTCTAGACTTTCTGTGGTCCCAAAATCCCTTACCGAAAAAACCAATCTTGACTTTTCTTGAAGCCTCTCCAGATTGGAAGAATCTGATCACACTTGTACACCATTAACATCATCTTCCACAGCCCTGAGTTGTGTCCACATCATTTTGAGGCATCAGAGTAAAGATTCAGTCAAAGTCTAAAATATGTCTAAGAAATACTCTGGTCCCTGCTGGGGTAAGTATGACTCCTGACTCAGATAATCATTTATAATACACTATCACAGCAGAGTATTAGAGTAGAACCTCTCAATAGTCAGCAAATAGTTCTTTTATTAGTACCTTAATGAAGAAGTTCAAAATTGGTTCATTAGTCATCCATAAGAATAACAGCTTTCTACTTGATGAAAGAAAGTTTAAAGTTGGCCACCTCTCTTTCTCTCTCTCTCTCTCTTTCTCTCTCTCTCTCTCTCTCTCTCTCTTTCTCTCTCTCCCTCTCTCTCCCTCTCTCTCTTTCTCTCTCTCTCTTTCTCTCTCAAAAATACAATACTGTAACTAACAAAAACTAACACACTCTAGAACTTCTATTGGCTTCAGCTATCTCCTAATTGTAATTCCTGGAGATAGCCAAGGTGTTTCCAGGGTGCCTATAGTGATTGTAGTAGACCATGAAATTAAAGATGATCAAACAAATTTGTCAAACTTAGGAAAATCTAAGCCAAAAAGAAAAAAAAAAAGACAGAGGAGAGAGTAATCATTTTTTGAATTCCTCCTTGTAGAAGTGTGAATTATTTTTTACAGAATTGCCAATAGGGTGCAGTCTAGGCTTAGCAATGCCTGAACACTGCAAAATTGAAGTAACAACTCTGACTTATGAATATTATTATTTCTGTGTATGAGTTTTCTTCCATGGGAAATGGAACTGGTGCTTTGACTCTGCTGAATTACAGGGTAAAGGGAAGCTTAGGTAAGTCAAATTCTTGGCAATATGTATATATACTCACATGAAAATTTACCTATTTAATATACCATTTCCTCATTGTCCTGTCCTAGGCTCTGCTAGAAACTAAAAGTATCTTTGGGGTTGTTACTGTCTCAATTTTCTACCCTTCTCAGGTAAAATATTGGTGGTAATATTAGAAGGGATTCCATGTGAAAAAGGTCAGTCAGTCAATTGTGTGTTTGTCCTTCATTCTGGAAAAGGCCTATGACATCAGGGAGATAATGACATGACTTGCAATTGACTTTGATTTGAGAGAGGGAGGGTTGTGCAAGGTCACCAGCCTCACTTTCTCCTCCAGAGCCATCTGGGTCCAGTGGCCAGATATTCATAAGTATGACTGGAGATGGCCCAGGATACAATGGGAGATGCTGGCCCTTTTAAGTAAGATGTTTTCAGGTTTTCACTTTGAGTGAGGTAAAGCCATTCAGTGAATAGACCTCTTAAGAGTCAATTAGCATTTGACAGTCAATTTGTCAGTCAATTAGCATTTATTCAGAGCCTACAATGTTTCAGGCACTGTGTTAAGCACACAATAGTAAAAATTGATGGAGAGGTATAATTAGGACCCATAGGCAGAAGTGTGCATGTGAATGTGTGTGTTCACACACATATATATCCACATATGTACACATATGTATGCATGTATAAAGCATCCATGTGGTTCCTTGTTATGTATGTATACACATATGTACACATACATATATATATGTGTGCGTATATATATATATACAGACAGACAGACAGACATGCACACACATTGGGCAAGTTACTAAAACTCTTTCAATCTCAACTTCATCACATGTAAATTGGGTAAGTTGTACTAGATAGCTGCTAATAAAGATAATGAATTTCAATTTCCTCAATCATGCCACATTCTCCTTCCCCTCTGAAAAACAACAACAACAACCACAAAGAAGTTGTACTTGATGGTGTTCATGATCTATTTCTAGGATTCTACAATCCTTTATTCTTATTTCTTCCAGTCTCCTTTGGCGAAAGTTGGACATGTTTTGTATCTGAAGAAAACAACATTACACAAACACACACCCACACACAAACATGAATGCATGTGTGCATGTGTACACACACACACTCAGAGCAAAGAACTCAGATCTTCACTCTGCAACTCATTCCATCGTTACATAGTTTTACTTTGTACATAAGTATCTCTCTTTGTCTCTCTCTCCATCTCCCTCTCTCCATATACATATATATACACACAAACATATATACACGTATGTATATATAGTCACATATGAATAGACACATATATAAATTTATATACAAATATATTAATATATTAATGTAAATTAGAACTATCAGATAATGGAATGAGTTGCAGAGTAAAGAACTGAGTTCCCTATCAATGCAGTGTTCAGAGACTGGTTAGCATCTGCTTGCAAGATCATAAAAAGAGTTATTCCATTGTGGACCTGCACAGCTTGGCAGTATGTAAGCACCAAAATTAAAACAGGCTAAACTTCTTCAGGTCACTGATACATTCTTAGTGGATCAATTTCCAAGTAAAGGCATAATTAATGACTAAAGTATTTTGCAAATAAACCATAGTTAAAAAGAGAAATTTCAATTAATATCAATTAATTACACTCATTACTTAACATTTTTATTTATCATGAAATCACATTTACGTTAAAAAATTACATTGCTAAGTGGCACAAGTTTTAATACATTTCTGAGGTTTTCTTATTATTTACATTTAGTAATGACTAAAAACCACGGTGAAAAGATATGACTCTTGCTCCTCTCAGACTAGAGAGACTGATGATAGTTGGTTGTCATGGGTCACATGACAAACAGGAGACAGTGTGCAATGGCAACCCACATACCAAGTTATATAATGGGCACAATAGTGACTAGTGGAAGGCAGGTTAAGTGAGGCACAGACAAAGCACTTGTGACATCTTTACTATCTTTTACATCCTCTCCATTTTTTGAGAGTTGCCCAAAATCCTTTGGTGGCAAGCAGCCAACAAGCCATGTATTGTGCAGGCCTGCTCCATTGGGAGAAGAGTTGGACCCTGAGGTAGCATACATCTCTAAGATTATATGATTTTAAGTAATTAAAAAATACTGATATCATTGGAAACTGATAAAATACCTCATACCAATGCTTCTTTTTCTGTTAAGATGAATAACTCTTTGCTTTACCATCATGAGCTTCGTGTGATGATGGCCTTAGAATTTTAGCCAAGTCAAGGTGTTTGTTTATGCTTTACCTTTCAAAGTAATATTGTTTTTTATTGAATGAAGACCTGAGTTGATTTCCCTGTTGCAATCCCTGATTACATGCCTGTTTCCAGACTGTGAGACTGAATTTTTTTTGTTTCAATATTAAAGAACATTAAGAGAATATGTGTAGGAGGGATAAGTACAAGGGCATTAATAATACCTTGTATTTCTACAGTACTTTCATTAGAAAGTTCAATTATTTCTTTATCATTTTTCCAGAGGACTAAGTTTTACATGAATAAGAAAATATTTTTGGCTGAGCATTTGCCTGTTATTTTAGAATCTGAACAAATGGGGTAATGGAATCATACATTTTGAGCTGTTAGGTTTCTTAAAGTTCACCTAATCCATCCCCTTCGTTTTTCTTATGAGTAAATTAGTCCCATTGAGATATAGTGCAATGGTATAGTGATGGCAAATAGCAATGGCAAGATTTGAATACAGGTCTTCTGGCTTGATTTTCTCATGCCTTTCAGGAAGTAGCAAGGTATAGTGTGTGGGGGGCAGGGGGAAATTGCCTTTTTGGAGGCAGAAACACTAGGTTCATATCCTTTCTCTATTTCTTACTTAAGGGCAAACTTGTCTTTGGGCAAGTTATTAAAAAAAAAAACTCTTTGGATTTCAACTTCATTACCTGTAAATTGGTTGGTTTCTTCTAAATGACTTATAATTAAGATAATGAATTTTAATTTCCTCTTCCATTAAAAAAATAGGTTGCACTTAATGGCATTCTTGTTGTAACACTGGGATTCCACAGTCTTATATTTTTTGTTTCTTCCATAGCTTTTCTTTAAGGAAAGGTGAACTTATTTTGTATCTGAAGAGTACTTCTTTACATGCAGCTTTCACTATTTTGGGGTGAAGATGTCAACTTTCTCTGTTTTGCAAAATCTTAATTTTAATAGTGCATGCATGTTTTTTTCCTTCTTCTGCTCCTAGTTATGTGACCTTGGGAAAGTCATTTAATATGAAGAGCTTCTGATTCCTGATTTATAAAATGAGATTAAACTTTCTCATGTCTTCCCTCTTTTAATTATTTCCCATTTATCCTGTAAGTTGCTTGTTTGTATGTATTTGCTAGTTACCTTCCCCATTAGATTGCAAGCTCCTCGTGGGCAAGGATTGTCTTATGCCTCTTTTTGTATCCCCAGAATTTAGCAAAGTGACTGGAATGTAGTAAGTTTTTTTTTTTAATATTTATTGAGTGACTGATTCTAAGGTCCCTTCTTGCTCCAAATCTATTTTACTATGATTCTCTGCTTGTTTTCCTATCCCAGATCTTCTAAGAGGTACTTTCTCCCTAACTTAATATATAGTTAGAAATTCTATTTTTTGCTTTGTGCCATAATATTGTTTTACTTTTGGTCAGAATCTGTGTTTTTATCAGTGTTGGGAACTCATTCAGTCATAAGGCAACAAGTATTTATTAAGCCTTGACTATATTCCAGGCACTATGCTAAGTGCTGAAGACACAAATAAAGGCAAAAATATATATATATTATCCTTGTCTTCCAAGAACTCTCATTTCTAATAACGAAGTAAATAACATGAAATTAACTATGTTTATACATGATATATACAGTGTAAATGGAAAGGAAGGGAAGGAGAAAGAGGAAGGAATAAGCATTTACATAGTACCTACTATGTGCCAGGCACTGTGCTAAGTATTTTATATTAATCTTCATAACCCTTTGAGGTAGATGCTATTGTTATCCTCATTTTAAAGTGGAGGAAACTGAGGCAAACAAAGGTCAAGTGACTTGCCCAGAGTCACACAGCTAATAAGTATTTGAGGATGGATTTGAACTTAGGTCTTCCTGATTCCAGGTCCAGTACTCTATACATTGAACCACCTTGCTGCCTCAGTAATGTACATACTTGATAGATAAATCCATAGACAGATAAATAGATTGATATAGAGCTATATATATCTGTCTACATATAGAAAAAGACAGAGAGAACATTCATAGATAAAAGGTGATCTCAGAGGGATCTCCTTTTGTAATTAAGATAATGAATCTCAATTTCATTGAGGGGAAGTATTCATAGTATACAAGCATATTGCCACTAATTTTTGGTCTTGCATATTTGCCTAGAGCACTCAAAGATTAAGTGCATGGTCACACAGCTAGATCTATGTCAGAGACAGACTTTGAAACCATGTCTTCCTGATTTCAAAATCTACTCTCAATCCATTACACGATACTGCCTTTCACACTCCAATAAACTCTCCTTAAAATGTTGATCAAAACTCTCTATATATCCATTTTTTAAAAATCTATTCAAGTATAAGGATTTATTGCTTGTGGACGGTTCTTTGTCTTTGCAAATGGTTGTTCCTTAGTATAAAAGCCCTCAGCGGCAATGGCCGTGTCCATTTAATTGACTTTTAAGTGCCCAGTATAGCTCCATGCACATTTAGGCACTTAAATGCTATTTGATAACGATGATGACCTAGGAAACCTACATAAGCAAGCTCTTCAAATGATCTCAACAGAAACAAGGGCACAAGAAATGGATCAATTTACAGCTCATTTAGAGGCTTCACAATATATAGGGATGTTTAGTTTAAGAAATCTCCAAGGACTCTTCAGGCTAATATGCTACCCTCTACCTAAAGTCAGCTGTTTGAAGGCATCTTAGACATTCTATACAACATCTAGGAAGAAAGTAGAAGCATTAAAGGGAATGCAATTCCATTCTTTATAGGATGCTTACTTAGACACTGATCCACGTACTGATCAGCTCTTATGATGTTTGTGTTGGCATTATTATTGTGACTGCCTGCCCAAGAAAGAACTTCCCAGGGCTGTTTGCGATCCTGCACTTTATTTATGTAGATGTATTATTTTCTCTCTTTCATTTTCTGAAAGGTGAGAGAAGGGGTTTGAAAGACAGTATGGAACATATTATTTAAGAGGCACCTTGGAGTTGTAGTTTCTTCCCATTAGGCCTCACAAGAGCTTTTTGACTAAAGGAGTGATCTGCACTTTGTAATTTTAATCATTACTAACAATAAAAAAAATGGTACAGAGAAGCATTTCAAGATCAAAGCAAAATATAACGACAACTTCAAAGACAGCTATGAAGGAACAGTTCTGAAAAAAAAGGATACCTCATGATGTGAACTCTCATTAAACTTTCTAAGAACATAGGTAAACAATCCTGGATCTGAAGTGACACTTGACAAATGTCTTTACCTGGTTAATAGGTCGGCTTTTGGTCCAATGTGCATTTCCTTCCTAGGACTTACACTCTGCTTGGAGACTATGTTTGTTTTTCCCTTTTCAAAATAGCTGTCTATTCTCCATTCTACAGTTCTTGTCCTACACAAATTTCCTCATTTATATAATTGTCTTGTGTGGTTATGGTGTCTTTGGAGAATTCTGAATTTATTGCTATGATTGTATCACTCCTGTACTGAAAAACTTTCTGGAGCTTCCCATTATCTAATAAATAAGGTGTAAGCTATTTATGCTAGCATTCAAGGTCTGACCTACCTCTCTAACCTTCATACATGCTATGTTTAAAAAAAACTGGATTGTTTTCATTGTCTTTGTACATTTCTTCTTGCCTCAATTTTTGCACATATTGTCAGTTGTGCTGGCATGGAATAGCCTTCTTCATCTCCAGACTGTTAGTAGAATATAAGCTCTTTGAGCTCAAGGACTATCTACTAACAACAACAATAATAATATTTGCTGTTGTAGTTATAATAATAATAATAGCATTTATATATCACCTACGATGTGCCAGGTACTATGCTAAGCATTTTTCAAATACTATCTAATATGATGTTCACAACAACACTAGGAATGAAGTGATATTATTATCCATATTTTACCATTGAAGAAACTGAAGCAAACAGAGGTTGAATGAGTTGTCCAAGGTTACACAGCTAATAAGTGCCTGAGGTAGATTCAAAGTCTTCTTCCCTGCTCCAGGATTAGCTCTCAAGCCAATGTGGCACCTAGATGCCTAATGGCAACAATAAATGATGATGATTATGATGATGATGAAAATAATAATAACAAAAAAACACTTTACAAATATTATAGCTTTTTTCCCCCTTTACAACAACCCTGGGATGTAGGTGCTATTATCATTTACATTTTACAAATGAGTAAACTGAGTCAGACAGAGAGTGCCACTTGTCAGGGTCACACAAATGTCTACTTAGTGTATCTCAGGTTTAATAGCCAGTAAACCTCTGAGCCTGTAGTTGAACTCATGTCTTCCTGAATGCATGTCCAGAACTCATTCTATCTACTTATTGAGCTAGAATCCCCAGCACCTAGCACAGTTCCTGGCCCACAAAATGTACACAATATATAAATGAATGTTAAATGATGAAGATATTTATGGTTTTCTAAGCTTAGTTAAAAAGTCATGAAAACTTCCCTAGTATCTTCCTCCACCCTACCACTTGCCAGGTGAAAATGATGTTTTCCTTCTCAAATTGAAACTCTGTTTTGTACTTATCATACCCTGTCCCTTGTATAATAATTATCTACTTGTATAATGTTTTCCCTTATAATATTATAAAGCACTGAAGGGCAGAATCTGTGTTGTTTTATATCTAAACATTGCTGATACCTAGGATAGTACCTTCTACATACTAGATACTTAATATTTGTTAAATTGAATTGCATTGAAGCAGATGATTTCATCCAGTACCCCTTTCTTTTTTTCTTTCTATCTATATTTCTTTCTTTTTTCCTTCATTCCCTCCATCCATCCTTCCTTTCTTCCTTCTTTCCACTGTCTTTAAGTACAATATGGGACATATACTGACCATGAATAAAATTAATATGTTTTCCTATGTCCAAAAGGCCATAAAGATGTGCATATCCTCTGATCCAGCAATACCACTGCCAGGTCTATATCCTAAAGGAAAAGGACCTATGTGTACAAAAATATTTATAGCACCTCTTTATGTGGTGGCTAAAAATTGGAAATGAAAAGGATGCCCATTAATTGGTGAGTGGCTAAACAAGCTGGGATATATGATTGTAATGGAATATTATTGTGCTATAAGAAGTGACAAACAGGATGATTAAAAAAAAAAACTTGGACTTACATGAACTGATGCATAGTGAAGTGAACAGAACAAGGAGAACACTATACACAGTAACAACAATATTGTTCTTTGAAGAGTTGTGAATGACAGCTATTCTCGGCAATACAGTGATCCAAGACAATCCCAAAGGACTAATGATGAAGCATACCATCTATTTCCAGAGAAAGAACTGATATTGATTGAATACAAACTGAAGCTTGCTATTTTTCACTCTATTTCTTTCATTTTTTTAAATTTTGTTCAAGTTTTCTTGTACAAAATGGCTAATATGAAAATGTTTTACATAAAATAATGTGTTGTCTCTGCTTTAAGAAGCTTAAAATCTATCTGGGAGACAAGAGATTATGTTTTTTTTTTAAATGTGATATAATGTCACAAATATACTAAAACTGCAATGCGTAATAGACTATTATAAGAACATAAGGTAGTTGCAAAGTGCTAGGCACCAACTAAGGAAGGAAGCATCATTTCTGACTGTGAGAGGTTTAGGACCCAATTCTTGTAGTAATACCAAGAGCAAGAATCATTAAAAGTGTACTAGTATATGAGGAACTTCAAGTGTCTATTGCTTAGTGCATTAATGAGTTAATGGAGGTTTCTGAGAAAATTGTTCCTCCTCTATGGTCATATTCACTTATGCTTGCAGGCATGGATCCTATTGGTCCAGAATGTTTTAGTTGCTAAGGAAACCATGAAGTTTCCATAGCAACCAAGTAGCATGCTTTCTGAGGCAAGTTTATTTGGGGGAAGTGTGCTCTGTATTCTAAAAAAGAATCCATAATATTCCAAGAGATACTGAGGGTAAGTACTATAGAAATTATGAAGGACAAAACAGAAAGGGACACAGATAATTCTGAGAAGGGGGTAGACCTGGGTTAAGTCACTTAGTGCCACCCATCTATCTTTAGTGCCATCCTCCATGTCCTATTTCTTTTTGAGCAATGCTCATAGATAGCTAGTTTTGCCTTCTAGTTACCCTTTCTTTAGATAGTAGCATGACCATAGGGGAACACAAAATTCCACATGCACAGGGGATTTGCAATAAGAAGTAGTTTAACCTATTGGCAAAGTTCAATTTCAAAGGACTCATTTTTCAATTTTTACTTGGCTATTTAGTATCTGTGTAACCTTGACAAAATCATTTATTCTCTGGGACTCAGTTTCTGCAACTGCAAAATGAGTGAAGGAGTTGGACTAGATTTCTAAGTTGACTTCTACCTCATTATCCTAGAAAATTACATAAAATTAATATATGTATATATGTGTTTGTATATATGTATATGCATATATGTATGTGTGTGTGTATATATATATAAAATGCTGATTGTGTATATATACTATATATATATATATGCTGATTGACTGAGAACTATATGCCTACAAGAATATTTCATCTCAAGAGTGGGAGGAAATCAACTTGTATAAGCACCCACTAAGAAAAAGAGAGTCAGAAGGAGTAGAGGAGTACCACTATATATCTGAAGAAAGGTTCAGAAGAGGACAAAGACTTCTTACTTTGAGGGATATCCATGTCCAAAGTCAGGGATATCCATGTCCAAAGTCAGGTATATATATTTGTAATTAAGGACCAGGGGTGGGGAACTTGCCACCTTGAGTCCACTTGTAGCCTTATAGGTCCTTGGGTGAGGCCTTTGACTTGGGTCCAAGTTTTACAGAACAAATCTTTTCATTAAGAGGATTTGTTCTGTGAAGTTTGGATTCAGTCAAAGGGCTGCACTTGAGGACCTAGGAGGCCACATGTGGCCTTGAGCCTGCAGGTTCTTCACCCCTGTAATATGGACAATTACTAAGATGTAAAGAAGGAAAGGTTACGAAACTGAAGAAGACTGAGTCAAAGCAACAATGGCAGCAACAATGTGTACTCGTTGTATGGACTTTAATGCTATTTATGTGGTTCCCGATCTGGGTTTCTCTCTCAGTGAACTATACTGAAAGGAAAATAAAAATAACTTCAAATGCTTATTACAAAAAATGTTCAATTTAGTCTCTCTTTGGGTGCACATGAAAACAGGCATGTGGATAGCTAGGTAGCTTAGTCAATAAACTGATGGACCTGCACCCAGGAAGACCTGAGTTCAAATTTGTTGTTCTTGTTCAAGTTGTTCAGTCATGTCTGACTCTTTATGATCCCAGGGATAATAGCATACCAGGCCCTTATCCTCCACTCTCTTAAATCTATCCAAGTTCATATTCATTGCTTCCATGACACTATCTCCATCTAATCCTCTGTTGTCCCCTTTTCCTTTTGCCTTCAAACTTTCCCAACATCAAGGTCTTTTCTAATGAGCCCCATCTTCTCATTATTTGGTCAAAATGTTTATACATTTAAATTTATCAGCATGTGGATCCTGATTCAGCTTCACTATTTGACCTTCCAATGAATAGCCTGAATTAATTTGTTTAAGTACTGACTGATTTGATCTCTTTGCTGTTCAAGGGACCCTCAAAAGTCTTCTCCACAATTCAAAAACATCAATTCAGAGGTGCTCAGCTTTCCCAGAATCCAACTTTCACAGTCATACATTGCTATTGGAAAAGCCATAACTTTGACTATATGGACCTGTTTATGTCTCTGTTTTTTAGTGCTGTCCAGATTTGCCATAGCATTCTTTCCAAGGAGCAAGCATCTTTTAATTTCATGGTTACAGTCATTGTCTGTAGTAATTGTTGAGCCCAAGATTATAAAATTGGGCACTGCTTCGACTTCTTGACCCTCTATTTGCCAAAAAGTGAAAAGACCAATTACCAAGATCCTAGGTTTTGTTTTATTTTTCTTTTGTTTTAATATATATTAAGCTTCAAATCAGCTTTTACACTCCACTCTTTCACCTTCCTCAAGAAGCTTCTTAATTCCTCTTGTGTGGGACAGAGACCACTACTCAAATTCAAAACAAAGACTTAGTGAAAACAGAAAGGAGTTTATTGCTTTCTCATGAGAAAGGGTACCGCCCCTCCTTGCCCTAATGTGGCCAACCAGGGAGGACTAATACAAGTTGGTTATAGAAAGCAAGGCTTATTTATACCCTAACATGAGTTCCTTCTCCCTAACCCCGTCTCCCTTATCCCACTGGTTGGGCTTCAGGGGGCACAATCTATTCACAGAAATCTTCCCCAGCAACAGAGAACAAAAGTAGTTACACAAGTCTGCCTGGAGACAAGAAAAGGTGGAAGGTCTTGCAAGGGTAAACAGTTTAGGTTGGGGATAGGGCTATTCTTTCTGCTATGTGCTTAAAAACAGGGTCTGGGTGGGGTTTGACAAGGTCAGAAGGGGGTGTGTTTCAACAATACAATTAAATTCCTTGAGAAGGCCATCTACAGCAGATGCCTCCAACTTCTCTCCTCCCACTCTTCTTACTATCTGGCTTCTGACCTTATCTCTCTCCAAATGATCAGTGATCTCCTAATTGCTGCCCTTTGTGAGAACTATTAACAAAAAGTTATTAACCCTTTGAGGAGGCTTCACTTCTGAGAGATCATCTCTCATACTCTTCACTTTCTGCAATCAGAGTGGTATTATATATAGATAGATAGATAGATAGATATAGATATATAGATATAGATATATAGATATACACATACACACATGCATACATACATACACTTATACATATACATATACACACATATATATACATACATACATATATACATATATATGTGTGTGTGTATGTGTATATATATATATATATGATATTGTTTTTGTTTCTCCTGGTAACCTTAATTCTGGCTTTTGATTCATCCAGCCTGGCATTTCACATGATGCACTCTGCGTATAAGTTCAAATTTAGCTTCAAACAATTATTAGCTATGTGACCCTGGGCAAGTCACTAAACATGTTTGCCACAGTTTCTTCATGCCATAAAGTGGGGATAATAACAGCATCTACCTCCCAGGGTTGTTGCGAGGATCAAATGAGATAATTGTAAAGTACTTGGCACAGTGCTTGACACAAAGTAGGTATTATGCAAACGTTAGCTATTATAATAATATTATTAAATAAATACTTCTTCCAGTTCCCTTCCATATACATAACATCCCTCGTCCTCATAGTGACCTCACCTCCTATGTCCCATTTCCTTCCTATGTTTTCTAAGTGATCAGATAAACTAATTCATGTCATATTATCAATTTATAATAATTACTTGATATGTTATCAACACCCCAGGTAAGGTAGACCCATTTAACATTACACTTTAATTTTGTAACTGGAAGAAATGATGTGTTGAAGCTCATTAATTGTATCCCAGAGAATCTAGGAGACCCTAGCCTTTCACTTGCTAGTAGACTCTTTTGTATAGTAGTGATAATGAGAGCTTTGAGTGGATAATGCTGGGAATTTTTGGACATTTGAGTAAGGAGTTTGAAGTGAAAGATAAAAGACAAATAGTAGTTAGCCTCCAAATAATATGTGTAGATGACTATGTAAATAGTGCTAAATTTGGGTTCTCTGTTAAGAATCTGGAATGGGAGAGAGAAAAAAAAAATTCTGTGAAGTGACATACAATAGCAAGGTGTCTGTGTTACCCTTGTCAAAGAGTCAGCTGAAGTTAATTTTTGTTGTTGTTGTTGTTCAGTTTTAGTTATGTTTTTCTGTTAGGTGCCTCATCACTCTGCAAATTGACTTGACCTTTGAATTTCTCACCTAGAAGTATACTTTGCTCCTTCAGTCCTTTCCTCTACTTGTCTAATTCCTCCCAGAAAGTTCATTTTAAGGAAAATATTCAGGCCAGTCAAGTCTTCATTCCTCTCTAAACTCTGTTCCTGTCTCTCTCTGGACTTCATACACCATGCCCCCAGGACAGGAGTTTTTTCTTCCTCCTCCCCCTTAAGTTTCCTTTTGTATACTATCTTCCTCAATTTGAATGTCAGCTCCCTGAGGGCAGGGGCTGATTTTCTTTGTAGTTCAATTAGCATTTTCAGTGTTTAAGGCGGAGTACAACACATAGTAAAAGCAAGGGCAGCTAAGTAGCTCAAGGTTAGAGTGCCTAGCCTGAAGTCAGGAAGATGAGGCTTCCTGAATTCAAATATGGTCTGGGACACTTACAAGTTGTGTGACCCTAGGCCAGTTACTTAGCCCTGTTTGTCTCAGTTCCTCTTCTGTAAAATAAGCTGGAGAGAGAAATGACAAACAACTCCAATATCTTTGCTAAGAAACCCCCAAACAGGGTCACAAAGAGTTGGGCACAGCTGAAAAAATGCTTGCTGACTTGACCTGGTTTATGTATTAAGTACGATAAGGAGAAGATTAAAAATTTAAAGAATACATTTTGTATTTCTTAGTATTGAGTTTTCTTTGCTTATCATTTGATTTAATAACAACTTTCTAATAAGGAAATGTGAATAGCATTACTTAAGAATAATAAATAGATGGAAATAAATAGATGGAAAAATTAGGAAATAGCAATTCTACATGGTCACTAATTCATCAGATAAATATACCACAGTTTACATTGTAAACTGAGCATAATTTCTTTAAAATTTATGTAGATGCCTGCTTGATGATCCATCCTGTTTTATCAACCACCCCCTTATTTTCAATAACAAATACATAGATATTTCCAGGACTTGATTATGGATATCAGTGAAAAATGGTTATTCTTGAGAAAGAAGCAGGTGGAGCAGGGACCTCTGAACAAACTTAGTTATATTTCATATGACTTACCAGAAAAATAAAACATATTAACATCAAATAGAATCTGTAGGAGGAAAAAATTCATAATTAGATTTTCCATTTACAGTGAGATCTGAGTCCCACAAGAACATCTAATCTACTTACCAAGAGTTCAAGTTCAAATGTCATTCATCATAAATACAACTGCCTGCCTGACTTCTAAGTACATGTAAACTGTAAGGGACTGGATAAATGTGAGGTATTATTATTTGTTTTCCAGTGTTTGAAAATACAATTCTTGCTTTTGAGTGAATAAAACAGGCAGTGTTCTACATAAAATGTTGACTCAAACACGTGGAAAGTTCCAGTATTCTTTAGGTCATAAACCAAATAACATTTTATAAAAATAAAAATTGAACTTTGAAGAAAAGAAAAAATAATCACTCCAAATGAAATGTGTAACCATTTTTATACCTGGTGAGAAATTTATACAGTGAAATCCAGATATTCCCTCCCTTCCCCTATATTGTTAGTCTATTAGAAACTGCAAAGGCTTTAAAATGAGGCAAAGTAGGAAAATGACTCACTGACAACCAATCATAGGAATCTTTTCTCTAGAAAACTCTCCTCAAGATGGATGATCAAGCTTTTTGAATCAAACCATCAGGCAAATACTGAAAACAATTTAAGCATTGTGACACTGACAATATGCTAGTTTATTTCTTGTCAAAATATTTGTTTATCAGCATGTGGACCCTGATTGCATAATGAAAAATAGTTTATTCATGATATCTCATTAAATGATAACAGAGAAAAAAACAGAGCTGCATGAGAAGACAAAAAAATGCACCCAGAAAATGATTACTGATAATTGTCAACAGTACAAAATTTTTTTTAGTACTAGTAGAGAAGTACTCAGTTAATTACCATATATTTTATACATACATGACAATTAGTAAAGATCATCCTAGTACATCTAGGTACTAGAACTTTAGATGATCTTCTAAAAGTCAGGATTAAACCAGTTAAACAAAGAAATTGAGTGTTTATTAAGGCATGATAATAAAGCTTTCTCCAAATGATGGGCATTTGGTTGAAATGAAAACTGAACAAAAAGAAATGTAGGAAGACAGGAAAAAGAAAGAAATCCCACCACCTGGAAAAATCTGTCAATGTTATTTTGTTTATTTGTTTCCCTTAGATAATTCTTTCTTCATTCAAGAAAGTATCTATGTCCTAGCCATGCTGCCTACTTATGTCTAATAACCACTCCCTTCACCCTTGCCTCTTTTCAAACCTTGTAAGTACAATAAATTGCCAGCCAAGAAACTATCCTTTCCCTATTTTAGTGGCGCCTTTCTGAGTATCTGCAAAGATGGAAAATCAATTATATTCATCTAATCAAACTGTTCTTTCACCTATAAAACACATCACTTGCCTTCATCTTTGAATGGCTCTCATATCTGTAGTGAAAATGAACCTAAGTATTAGGAAAAATGATAAGTATAGTAATGGCCAAGCCCTAGAAGCATTCAAAGTGTACTCCCTCCTCTAGTCCTGATTTGAAGAATATACCCAGAGGGTTCTTGGAGATATCCCAAAATGTATCTCTTTCCTGATTTCCTTTTGTACTATTTTGAAGGAGTCAGTCCACTGTGTACGTGGTGGGGGCAGAAGAGAATGGAAGGCTATCCTAGACTCTAAGGTTTTGACTTCTGGTTTAGAAGTGGATGAATCATTTAGGTGAATACAGGGCAGAACTTAGAGTAAGAAAGAGCTAAGTTCAGATACTATCCCAGACACTGACTTAGCTGTATGATTCTAGGTAAGTCAGTTAGACTCTCAGCCTCAGTTTCCTCATCTATAACATAGGGATAATAACCATCTACTTCACAGTGTTATTGTAAGGATCAAATGAGATAACATGAAAAGTGCTTCATATGCACTTTATAAATGCTAAGCAATGGTGAGGATGCCCTTCCCTAGCTGGCCAAGCCTCCCATTCTGTGTTCCCTTTGGAATTTCCAATTAAACCATATAGGCTTCCCTTATTTATGTCAATGAAAGGGCCTGAAGTTTTTAGTACTTGCTAGTCTATCTAATTCTCTCTCTCTCTCTCTCTCCCTCTCTCTCTCTTTAAATCTCATTTAATCTCAGTAAAGGACCCTAGCAAGAGAAGAAGAGAAGGAAAAAGAAAAGAGGATGGGATAGTAGGGGAGGTACCAAATCCCACCAGCCTACCAATGTCCTTGTTTCTGTTCTTCTCTTCACTATAACAGTAGTATATATCAATATACCTTTCTAGAGAGGGAAGGAAAATCTTATTTGGGATGCTGATAAATGACATGGTTTTACTGACTTACTTCAGTGTTTGTAAATATGCCTTTGACCCTTTGGAGTTAAGGTGAACTATGGGAAAATGTATGTAATTGAATGAGCTCGGTATCAAGTTACAGATGTCCCTGTTTTCATGATAGATTTTTAATAAGAGTGAACACAAAAATGTCAAAATAATTTTTTCTTATTCTGCTTTAAAAAAGACATGCATAAGAACAGATGTGAGTTGGTTTTGCTCAGACTATAGAAACATCTTATGTTAGCAGAAAGATTGCTAAAAACCTACTCTCCAACATCTATACTCTATGAATATGAGCAGTTTTCCTTTTTGCCTACCTACTCCCAATAAATAGCACTAAAGTTGCCTGTTTCCATAAGTATACACCCCCACTTAAAAAAATGGAAATTTTTTTTATCACTTTTTAAGAGGTATGTCAAACATACCCAACATATACTGTGTTTATATGTTTTGACAATAGTAATATGACTATTGAGTGGTACGTGAGTACCAGTGAAGACCCCTCAGGACATGACCGCCCCCTTTAGTTGCGTAAACAGAAATTCCTGAACTATAGTGTATCCTGTTTATCTCATCCTCTAGCTATATGACTTTGTGTAGAAGACTGTTGAAAAGGGGAACATGCTGCAATTTCTGTACTCCTTTGTTCTCTTCGTTGCTCGGGAAGATTCATGTGAATAGATTGTGCTCTTGAGACTCAGCCAATGGGCCAACAGGAAGGGGGTTAGGGTGGGCTATTGTGCTATAGTCTTTATAAACCTATTTTGAACAAAGCACTCTTGCACTCTTTTGCTGGCGCCATCTTAGGCTACACAGGAGTGTCCTTTCTCGAGAAAGCCAATAAAATAACTTTCCTTTTTGCAAATTCTTGTCAAGACTCTAATTCAAATTTTGAGTAGGTGGTCTCTATCCCACACAATTTATCAATAATATAAATAATCATTTGTATAATTATGGTAACCAGGATCCCTGAATGCTTTGTGACTAAGAATAAGTTAAGAAAATGAGAAATACTAAATAGAGATGGATTTAAATTTTGGCAAGGACTAGTAATCAAGTCCTCAGAGAAATACAATTCTATAAATGTGAGGGGAAAAGGTATATAAAAGATCCTTCCCTAAATGGTATCATTTTAATTCAAGAAATACCATTCAAGTCCTTTGAGCAACAGCTGCCAGGCCTAAAAACATATTGATCTCAAATGAATAGGGATCTCTCAGTTTCTCTAGCTGAATTCATTTCTAACTGTGATATCAATTATACTATGAGAACATCTTCTGAATGGTAGAGTCAGAGATATTTTCAATTAAAATATATATTACAATTTATTATGGTCATTGATTATACTATTACAGTACAATCCCCTTGATATTATCTCAACCTTAGTCATAAGGCAGCAGACATATTCCTAAATGTTAACAAACTTTCAAAATATATTAAGTATTTAGACCTCCAGGAGTAAAAATGGAGGAGTAAATAGTAAATCACTGTAACTCTCCTATATCCACCTCCAAACAATGATAAAATAGCTGCCCTAAACAAATCCTGGAAGAGCAAAACAAATGAAAGGGTGGAGTGAAATAATCTTTGAGCCCAGGAAACTTGGAAGATTGGCAGGAAAAGTCTGTCTCACACTGATAAAAAGGAAGCATGTCCAGGGCAGGAAGCATCCCAGCATGCCAGGAGCAAGTCCCATCTAATTGATCCAGTGGGAAATTCTGAACTACAGTGTGGTAGAACAGGCAAACCAAATTCTAGGTCCCTCAGCGCCTCAGCATAGCCAGGGGATCAGGCAGACTCCAGTTCTGAGAACCACCATGTACTTCAACATAGCCCTGGGCAAACAAGCAGCCTCTAGTGGCCAGAGTGCCACATCTTTCAGTGTATCCACAGTAAAACATAGAAACACCCCACCAGGTTCAGCACACACCAGATACACCACTAGGATGCCTGATTAGTACCAGGTAAGCTGCCAGATCCCTAAGTCCTCCAGCTGCACTAACCACTGACCATCACACCCCTTCAGCACAGTATCAGACATGAAGGTCCCCTTTGGGCTTCAAGGCAACATCAGTGCAGCACCAGGTAAACAGCCAAGGCCTTCAACCCCTACACAAGAAGCCTGAGACTGACCCTTCCATTCTGAGAGAAGAGTGCAAATTTAAAAGAAAGGAAAAAAGGTCAAAAAATGAGCAAACAACAATAAAAATAATCCGACCAAAGAAAGTTATTATGGTGATAGGGAAGATCAAGACACAGACTCAGAAGAGGACAACAGTGTCAAAACACTGTGGGCAAAGCACTAAAGGAAAATGGAAATGGTTTCAAGCGCAGGAAGAATAATTGAGTTACCTGAAAGCCATGATCAAAAGGAAGGCATGGACAGCATCTTTTGAGAAATTATCAAGGAAAGCTGCCCTGATATCCTGGAACCAGAGGTCAAAATTGGCATTGCAAGAATCCACCAATCACCTAAGGAAAGAGATCTCCAAGTAAAAACACCAAGGAAATTACAGATTATAGAACCATCAGGTCAAGGAAAAAAATGTTGTAAGTGGCCAGAAAGAAACAATTCAAATATCAGGGAGCCACAATCAAGATTACACAGGACTTAGCAGCTGCAACAATAAAAGATCAGAGATCACAGAACATGGCATTCCAAAAGGCAAAGGACCTAGGGCAACAACCAAGGATCATTTACCCAGCTAAATTAAGCATAATAGTTCAAGGGGAAAAAATGGTCATTCCATGAAATGAAAGGATTTCAAGCTTTCACAAGGAGAAGACAAGAATGAAACCAAAATTTTGATCTCCAATATCAATACCCAAAACAAGCATAAACATGTAAAATGGGAAAATAAAACATAAGGGATTCAATGGATCTAAACTGTTTGCATCCTTGCATGGGAAGATAATACTTATAATTCTTAAAAATTATATCACTAATAGTACAGCTAGAAGGAATATACATAAACAAAGGGTACAGGTATAATGTGAATTTGAGGGAATGGCATAAAAATGACTAAGGGATGAGAATGAGGAGTGCACTGGGTGCAGAATGAAGGGAGAGTTAAAATGGGATAAAGAAAGACCTATTATAGTGGAGAAGATGATGGGAGGGTGGGCGATGAGTATCACTTGAACCTTACTCTCCTCAGTATTGATTCAAAGAGGGAATGATATTCACAATCAGTTGAATATAGAAATCTATTTTACCCAACAGGAAAGCAGGAGGGGAAAAGATTAAGTAAAGGGGAAAAGGGCTGACAGAAGGGAGAGCAGTTCAGGGGAGGTGATAGACAGAAACAAAGCACTGGTGAGGAGGGAAAGGGTAAAAGGAGAGAGAGTACAAACAAGAAGAAGAATGGAATAGAGGGAAATATAGAGTTAATAATCATAATGATGAATGTGAATGGGATGAACTTTCCCACAAAACAGAAGCAGATAGCAGAGTGGATCAGGAACCAGAATCCTACAATATGTTGTTTATGAGAAACACACTTGAAGCAGAGAGAAACACACAAAGTAAAGGTAAGAGTTGGAGCAGAATCTAATGTGCTTCAGCTGAAAAAAAAGAACAGGAGTAGCAATCCTGGTCTCAGACAAAGTTAAAACAAAAATAGATCTAATGAAGAGAGATAAGGAAGGAAACTACATCTTGCTAAAAGGTACCTTGACAAAGGAGCAATATCAATACTAAACCTATATGCACCAAGTGGTATAGTATCCAAATTCTTAAAAGAGAAGTTAGGTGAATTACAGGAAGAAACAGAGAGCAAAACTGTACTAGTAGGGACCCTCAAATGCCTCCTCTCAGAACTCATTAAATTCAATAAAAAAGAAACAAGAAAGAAACTAAGCAGGTAAACAGAATATTAGTAAAGTTAGATATAACAGAACTTTGGATCAAATTAAATGGAAACAGAAAGAATATACCTTTTTCTCAACAGCACATAGCACCTACACAAAAATTGCCCATGTATTAGAGAATTAAAACAAAAAAAATTAAATGTAGAAAGGCAGAAATATGAAATGTATTTTTATCATAATGCAATTGAAGTTACATTTAATAAAGGCCAGTGAAAAGACAGATAAAAAATTAATTAGAAACTAAATAATCCAATCCTTAAGAATAAGTAGGTCAAAGAACAATTCAGAGAAACAATCAATAATTTCATTAAAGAGAATGAAAACAATGAGACAACATACCAAAATTATGGGATGCCGCCAAAGTACTTAGGCAAAAATTTATTTCTCTAAATTCTTACATCAACAAAATAGAAAAACAGATCAATTAATTGGGCACACAACTTAAAAAAAACAACAGAAAAAAAGAACAAATTTAAAATCACCAAATGAGCACCAAATTGGAAATCCTAAAAATCAAGGGTGAGATGAATACCATTGAAAGTAGCAAACAGCTGAGATTCTTAAAATCTAGCCACTGCTCAGATTCCTAAAATCCAGCCCCTGCTCAGATTGTTAAAATCTAGCCACTGCTGGATTCTTATAATCTAGCCACTGCTTACTCATGTTCAGACTCCTTAAGAGTCTGCCCAATATGACAATGTTCTAATAAACCTTGTCTTTGGCTGAAAAAAAAAAGAAAGTAGTAAACAAACAAAGAAACAATAACAACAACAACAAAAACTATTGAGCTAATAAATAAATCTAGGAGCTGGTTTTATGAAAAACAATCAGTAAGATAGATGAGCCATTGGTCAAACTGATTAAAAAAAGAAAGAAAAAAAAACAAATATCCAGTATCAAAAATGAAAAGGGTAAAAACACCACTAAGGAAGAAGAAATTAATGCAATCATTAGGAGCTATTTTTCCCAATTGTATGCCAATAAATCTGACAATCTGAACAAAATTAATGAATATTTACAAAAATATAAATTGCCCAGGTCAACAAGAGAGGAAGAAAAATACTTAAATAACTCCATTTTAGAAAAAGAAATTGAAGAAGCCATCAATGAACTCCCTAAGAAAAAAAACCCCAGGGCCAAATGGGTTCACAAGTATGTTTTATCAAACATTTAAAGAACAATTAATTTCAGTACTATATAAACTATTGGAAAAATGGGCTAAGAAGGAGTCCTACCAAACTCTTTTTATGACACAAATATGTTTCTGATACCTAAACTGGGAAGACCTAATATAGAGAAAGAATGTTATAGAACAGTTTCCCTAATGAATATCAATACAATAATTTTGAACAAAATACTAGCAAAGTGATTACAGCAACATATCACAAGAATTATACACTTTAACCAGATGGGATTTTTACCAGAAAAGTAGGGTTGGTTCATATTAGGAAACCTATCAGCATAATTGACCATATTAATAACAAAAGCAATAGAAATCACATGATTATCTCAATAGATGCTGAAAAACGCTTTTTACACAATACAGAACCCATTTTTGTTAAAAACACTAGAGAGCATGGGAATAAAGGGAACATTTCTTAAAATAATAAGCAGCATCTATCTAAAATCATCAGTAACCACTATCTATAATGGGGATAAGCTAGAAGCCTTCCCAATAAAATCAGGGTTGAAGCAATGATGCCCATTATCACAACTATTATTCAATATAGTCCTAGAAAGGTTAGCTATAGCAATAAGAGAAGAAAAAGAAATCGAAGGAATTAGAATAGGCAATGAGGAAACAAAACTATCACTCTTTGCAGATGATATGATGGTCTACTTAGAGAACTCTTGAGAATCAACTAAAAAAAACTACTTGAAATAATTAACAACTTTAGCAAGGTTGCAGGATATAAGACAAACCCATGTAAATCATCCAGCAGCAAGAGATAGAAAGAGAAATTCCAACTAAATAACTGGTAAACAAAATAAAATACTTGGGAGCCAACCTGCCAAGACAAACCCAGGAATTATGTGAACACAGTTACAAAATGCTTTATACACAAATAAAGTCAGACCCAAACAATTGGAAAAAAAAATATCAATTGCTCATGGGTAGGCCAAAATAATATAATTAAAAAAATGACAATTCTACCTGAACAAATTTGCTTATTCAGTGCCATACTGATCAAACTATCAAAGAATTATTTGATAGAGCTAGAAAAAATAAGAAAAAAATTCACTGGAATAACAAAAGGTCAAGAAAATCAAGGGAATTAATAAAAAAATACAAAAGAAATTAATAAAAATATACAACGGCCTAGCAATACCAGATTTTAAACTATGTTATAGGGGCGAGGCCAAGGTGGCAGAGTAAAAGCAGTGACTTGTTGAACTCTCCCCCAAACCCCTCCAAATACCTGTAAAAAATTGCTCTAAACAAATTCTAAAGCAGCAGAACCCACAAAAAGACAAAGTGAAACAAATTTCCAGCCCAAGACAACCTGGATGGTTGATTGGAAAGGTAGATAGATAAGATAGATAGATAGATAGATAGATAGATAGATAGATAGATAGATAGATAGAGGGCAGAGGGTGAGTTGAAGATGAAGGGGTGATATCTGAAGAATAAAATGAAGGGGTGAGAGAGGATTATATGGAGAGAAGGAGAAAGGGAGAGGTAGAATGGGATAAATTATCTCACATAAAACAGACAAGAAAAGGCTTTTAAAGTGGAGGGGAAATGGGGAAAGTGAGAGAGAATAAGTGAATCTTATTCTCATTGGATTTGGCTTAAGGAAAGAATAACATACACACTCAATTGGGTATGGAAATCTATCTTACCCTACAGGAAAGTAGGGGAGGAAGGGGACAAGAGATCAGGAGGATGTTAGAGGGGAGGGCAGATTGGGGAGGGGGTAATCATAAGTAAACTCTTCTAAGGAAGGACAAGGTCAAAAGAGAGAATAGAACAAATGGGGGGTAGGATAGGATGAAGGGAAATATACTTAGTTTTTCACAACTTGACTACTATGGAAGTGTTTTGCATGACTACAGATGTATAATCTGTATAAAAAAAACACTATGTTATAAAACAGTCATCATAAATATATATATGGTGCTAGATAAGAAATGAAGTGGTGAATTGGTGAAATATGTTGTTGTTGTTTGTCCCTCCTGCCTGAAGAGGACTATGGAATCAGGATGACATGACTTACAAGTAAATTGGATTTAAATGGTAGGTCTGTTTCTCCTCTGGAGCCATCAATCAGTGGAATAGATTAGGTATAGAAGACACATTAGTCAATGACCATAGTAACCTATTGTTTGATAAACCCAAGCCTTTGGGATGAGAACTCACTATTTGACAAAAACTACTGGGAAAATTGGAATACAATAGGGCACAAACTAGGTATAGACCAACATCTCACCCCCCTATACCAAGATAAGGTAAAAAAACTGGGTGACGATTTAGACATAAAGAGTGACACCATAAACCAATTAGAAGAACAAGAAATAGTCTAGGTTAAAATTCTTGCAGTTCCCAACTATAAGAGCATATGTGAATTTCAGTTGAAATTATGAGTATTAAATATATTGCCAACATTAAACACTCATTATCATCATCATCATCATCATCATCATTATATCTGCTGCTACTTACTGCATCCACTACTATTGCTACTACCATATTTATTACTACCCTCACTCTGGTGGTTCAGGTCCAAAGCAAACTGTCTTCTGACATTAAATATGAAAAGACAATAGATCATGAATATGATCATATTCTTTTGCTTCTAAGGTGGCTCATAAAAACTTTGAAAATTATTTTGACCATAGGAGAGTTAGCTGGGTATTTAAGGGAGTAAAATACTTAGGACTCTCTCCCTGGATCAGCTCTTTGAGAACATCCAGAAGTGAATTATTTGTTTGACTTGTTTAAGAGGACATTGATATCCAAAATGTTTTTAACTGTGGCCTCAGGAGAAGAGATTAACTATAATATGTATAACATAGTGTAACAAATATGAGAATTCCTCAAAGAATACCTACTGATTAATATATTTGCTTCAGTACAATTAAAGGATTTAATGCATACCATACATCAAAGGGCTTTTTATTAAAAAAAAAACTATTTCTACTCATGTTCCACAGTGTTGAGCAATAGTATATTTATATAGCACTTTATGAATTAAAATACTTTTTTATTATTTATTCACCTAATAACCCCTTGAGATAGATCAGTGCTAAAATTCCCAACTTTAGTTTCCCTAATAGTGATGGGGTTTTTGAATATATAAATCTAGATAAACTTCACTTGACCTTAACTTAATCATCTTGTTGGTTTTGCTGATTGATAGTAAAAATGAATATAGAAATGATGGATTTGTGATTTATGAAGAGGCTAACATTTCTTCCTTAGGGGATGGTGGTCGGGATGGTGTGTATCACCTTACAAACAAAATATGATTAGATTGTTGCCAATAATGATAGTGGTCATGTTAGCTGGATAGAAACAAACCTATATTTTAAAAGAGAACAATGCTTTGCTTTCTTTTCCCACTGGTATGTCTATAATCTTAGATTTCATTATCACACACTTTGGGATAATTCTCTGACAATCTTTAGATGGTAATATGTAATATTAGTCAATCACTCAATCAATTAATCAATCCACAATCTTTTATTAAGCACCCACTATGAACCAAGCACTCTTCTAGGTCCTGGGGATATCAGTACAAAAATTGCAAAAGAAAATCTTTTTGAAAAGACTTTATATTGTTCATGCTAATTTTATTCAGTCTTTGGGTGACATGAGTTGATATTAAATTGGAATAACAATAAATCAGTTTATCATGATTAAATTTATTTCTATTAATATTATAATGATAAATGCTTGAGAGCTTTTATATTTTCTGGGATCAAGAATAAACAAAAAGAAAAGTAACTCAGTAACCTTTTATTCCATCCTCCTCTCAACTCCTTTGATATCCATCTTAAATTTTATTAAATCTCACATGTCTTCTTCAGATCTAGCCATACTTCTTTTCATAGTATAATTCCCAAACTGATTTTTTTTATTCCAAGAGAAAGCATTTACATATATCAGTATTAAATTTTATTACATTGGTTTTGACTCAATCTTCTGGCTTGTTGAGATCTTTTTTGGATCCTTACACCTTTATCCAATTTATTAGATCTCTCCACCAGCTTTGTTGCCCTTATAAATTTATTGTTTTTCATCTAAGTCTTTATCCAAATCATTGGTATAATGTACTTCTATTTATTTACTTCCTTGGGGAGGAAGGAAGGATGGAAGGAAGGAAGGAAGAGGGTTCTCCCTTCAGGATGCTACAACCCTTGCTATTCTCTCTATTGGAGTCAACTCCTAAACTCATATGACCAAGAGAAGACCTATGAATTCTCTGTGTCTCCTCAAAGATACTTCCATATTATTACTCCAATGCCATCAAGGATTTTCTTCTTTTCAAAATACATTAAATGATGATATCCATCTTTATGTACACTACTAAATTCCATATCATTTTCTCTACATTTTCAATAACATCAGTACCATAATCATTTTCTTATTCTCTACCTTATCCCATTTAAGCTGATGACCTTTCTAGAAATTTAAGCACATAATTCCTCAGTCTCCTTAATTCCAGTGGCCTCTTTGCTCAACATTAGCTACATACCATCATGGTCACAGCTAAGGTTTAGCTCTCAAAATGAGAAAAGCTCAAAAACCTGGAATTTGATAGGTTATAGAAACAGAATAGACATAATCTGTCTTGATTATTTTTTAATTCTTTTTTTTTACATAGCATACATTTTCATAGGCCCATTAGTAGCACTACCACTATAATAACAAAAAGAGGTGTGTAAAACCAACAAAGCAAATTTCACAAGATCACAAGACCCAATTAAAAAAAAATCAACCATCCTATTATAATTCTATCTAGACTCCTCTTTGCTGCCAAATTCCCAGAATTATTGTCTGTCTAGGACTTCTTAAATTTTTTTTCCACTCATAGCTCCTTCAGTGCCTCTTAAACTGTGGGTTGTGACCTCACATAAGGGCATAACCCACAATTTAAAAAGCACTGTACTAAATTCCTTTACCTCTTCAACAGCAGCTCTTTATTCAAACCTTTTTCATCAGATTTCTGTATCAATTACAAAACCAAAAAAACTATTCTCAGAGATCCAACAGTGACTTCATACTCACCAATTATATGGTCTTTTTTTTTCAGTATTCCCACTTCTTGACCTCTCTGAAGATTTTGACACTCATATAACTCTTCTTATTAAATAAAAAATACAGTTATTTTGCCTTTCAGAGCTTACAATATACATAAACAAAACACCCCTTTGAAGATAACTAGAGATCATAAGGTGCCTATTTTCAAATTTTAAAAAGTAAAAGTTCTGTAAAGAATTTAATGAGATTCTCCAAATTAAATCAATCTATATTTTACTACTGAGCAAATTTAAGTCAAAAGTTGGAACTGGGAAAGAGCAAAATTCATCTAGTACAACTGAAAAAACTAGTTGCTTCTGGATGTATGTCTGGGGTCCAATCTCAAATTTTTCTCTTATTATCTATGCTACCTTGGGAAAGTTATTGGATCAGTTTTTTGACTACTCAGACACCTCATATGTTTTTATTATACCTGCTTTCTTAGAGAAGAGAATCAGAAGACCCTGAACATGGTGAATGTCAAATGAGAAGCAAAAACAAAACAAACAAATGAATAAAAGAGGTTGGAGGGGTAAATGGATGAATGAGATAGATTCATAGATGAATAGATACATAAATAAAATAACAAGTGTGAAGCAACAATGGAACAACAGGGACAGCAAGGTGGGACAGTGGATAGAGTGCCAGACCTGGAGTCAGAAAGATTCATCTTCATGAGTTCAAATCTGGCCTCAGACACATACTAGCTGTGTGACTCTGCCCAAGTCCCTTAATCCTATTTGCCTCAGTTCCTCATCTGTAAAATGAGTTGGAGAAAGAAATGGCAAATCACTCCATTATCTTTGGCAGGAAAACCCCAAATGAGGTCACAAAACAGAAGCTGGACAGAACTGAAACTACTGCACAAATGAAGGACAACATGACATATTGGATAATATATTCAGTTTGAAGTAAGAATGAATTGAATTCAAATCCTGCCTCAGTTACTTAATATATGTGTGACCCTTGGTAAGTCAGTTAACCTCTCTGGGTCTCAGTTTCCTCATCTCTAAAAGAAGGGGAGTTATACTTGATAGCCTCAACAACCTCTTCCAGCTATAAATTTATGATCTGACAACCATAAGTAGAGGTTACAGATGTATCAGTCACTTAGGAACTCTCTAGTAAGAGTAAAATTCAAAATAAAAGCAAAATTAGGAAATTCTACTCAGCAGTTACTGCAAATCTGACTCAACCTCTTTAAAAAAAAAGTGTCAACTTCTAAAAATTGTAAACGGATAAAAGTTAAAAAAATTGTCAGACTTTAGAATCCTCTAGTTACTAGGATTCCCACAGCCTCAGTCACACACATTCCAAGATTATAGGGAATTATTGGAAGATATTGTAAAGAACATTTCTATTTTCTATGTCATAGTTCCTTGACAATTCAATATCAACAAACCCCTCTATTTTTCTGTTCTCAATACATTGGCAGCTTGAATCATAGCCTGATTGAGATTTCCCCAGGGACATACAGAGAGAAATCTACCCAGCAATAACATACCATTCCTTCACCATCCCATTTTAGCTAAACACCAAAGCCACACTAAACACCAAAAATTTCAAGTGAAAAAATGTTTGTCAAATACTAGAAAGGAAGATTCCAAAAGAATGGAGATAATGTGGTACAGTGGAAAGAGAACTGCATTTGGAATCTGAAGACCTGGGTTCAAATCCAGTACAGATAGTGTCTAGGCAAGCCAGCAGGAGGTACCTAGCCACAGCACAGACCATTAATTGAGGACCCTTGGATTAGCAGGCCAGAAGCACAGCAGGCCAGGTGTGAGGTCTCCTGACCTAACATATAAGGTAAATTGTCAGCCTCAGAACGCTGGCACAAAAAGCACAACTATGGTGGGGTACACTAGCACAGGGGTCAAGCCACAAGCACCTGTGGCCCTGGTCCAGACCATAGAAAGCTCCTATACTGACAGGGAAGATTAAAACACAAACTTAGAAGAGTACAACATTGCCAAAATGCCTACATGCAAAGCCATAAAAGGGAATATGAATTGGTCTCAGGCCCAACCTCTTGGAAGAGCTCAAAAAGGATTTTAAAAATCAAGAGAGGTTGAAGAAAAATTGGAAAAGAAATGAGAGTTATGCAGGAGAGTTATGAAAAAAAAGAGTCAACAGCTTGGAAAAGGAAGCACAAAAATTGACTGAAGAAAATGAGTCCTTAAAAAAATAGAATTGGCCAAATGGAAAAAACAAATCTGCTGAAGAAAACTCCTTTAAAAGTAGAACTACCTAAATGGAAAAATGAAGTATGAAAGCTAACTGAAGAAAATAATTTCTTAAAAATTAGAATTGGGCAAGTGGAAGCTAATGACTCTACAAGACATCAAGAAACCAAACGAAATTAAAAGAATGAAAAAAAGATAGAAGAAAATGTAAAATACCTCATGGGAATAAAAAAAAAAAAACAACAACAAAAAACAAACAAACAAGCAAACAAACAAAAAAAAAAACTAACATTGAAAATAGATCCAGAAGAAACAATGTCAGAATTATTGGATCACCTGAAAGTGATGATGAAAAAAATTTTTAAAAAGCCTATCTTTTAAGAAATTATCAAGTAAAACTTCCTTGATACCCTAGTACAAGAGAGTCAAATATCCATTGAAAGAATCCACTGATCACCCCTTGAAAGAGATCCCAGAATGAAAACCTGAAGGAATATTGTAACCAAATTTAAGATTTATCAGTTGAAGGCAAAGATATTGTGAGAAGCCAGGAAGCAATTATTCAAATATCAAGGAACCACAGTCAAGATTTCACAGGACTTAGCAGCTTCTACCTTAAAGGATCAGAGAGCTTGGAATATGATATTCGAGAAAGACAAGGAGCCTGGATTACAATCAAGAATCAACTATCCAGGGGGATGGAGCCAAGATGGTGGAGTAAAAGCAGTGACTTGCTTGAGCTATCCTCAAAACTCCTCCAAAAATCTATAAAAATGACTCTAAACAAATTCCAAAGCAGCAGAACCCATAAAGACAGAGTGAAACAAATTTCCAGCCAAAGACAAACTGGATGGTTGATCAGAAAGGTATATTGTGCCAGGCTGGGAAAGGAGCACAATTTGACATGGGTGCACAGGCTGCAGCAAACCTTGAGCAGGCCTCAGAGGACTGAATCACAGGCAGCTGTGGCTGTCTCCAGACTTCTTAATCCATGAATGCCAAAGACAACTTAGTAGGTCAGTGGGAAAAGTCTGTTTCTATGGTGCTGAGAGAGAACAGTGGGGGTTCCAGCCCCATTCCCTGAGTGTGGCCTTGGGGAGGCAGCTGTCTCCTGAGCTTCTGGCCCACAGAGTGAGGGGCAATCAAGTGGCTGATCAGAGGGGGATTGCAGGGATCTCTCTGCTGGTTCAGGATTGTCTTACTTTGTCCATGCTTGGATCTAGGTCACAGTTCTGGGTGGAAGTCCTGGGGTGAGGAGGAGTGCTGGTGCAGTGGAGCATGTAGTTACTATAGAGAAGAAACCCTCCTCACAGTTCCAAGACAGAAAAGAGTGCTTGTGGTCATTCATAGACCAGAGCACAGACCAGGAAAGAAATAAACACCTTGCCCTTGATCATAACACCTTGGAAGAACTGAAAATTTATAGGTCCCTAGAAGTATCTCTGAAAACAGTTGCACAAAGCCCCTGAAGCTTGGGACAGTAAATTCTCCACACTGCAAACAGACTCCTACCTTAACAAAGAGTTTATAACTCAAGAAATTGGCCAAGATCATGAGCAAGAAGCACAAAAAGAGTCAGACTGTATTATCTTACTTTGATGACAAAGAAGATCAAAACATACAACCAGAAGAAGACAATGAAGCCAAAGCTCCTACATCCAAAGCCTCCAAGAAAAATATTAATTGGTCCCAGGCCATGGAAGAGTTCAAAAAGGATTTTGAGAAGCAAGAAAGAGAAGTAGAGGAAAAACTGAGAGTGATACTAAAGAAGACCCCCCAAAATACTGAAGAAATACTTAAAAAATAGCCTAACCCAAATGGCAAAAGAGGTCCAAAAAATCAACGAGGAGAAGAATGCCCTAAAAAGCAAAATTGGACAAATGGAAAAGGAAGTCCAAAAGCTTACTGAAGAAAATACTTCCTTAAAAATTATAATGGAGAAATTGGAAGCTAGTGACAATTTGAGAAATCAAGGCACTGTAATACTAATCCAAAGGAATGAAAAAATAGGTAAGAATGTAAAATATCTCATTGGAAAAACAACTGACCTGAAAAATAGATCCAGGAGAGAGAACTTAAAAATTATTGGACTATCTGAAAGCCATGATCAAAAAAAAGTACCTAGACATCATCTTTCAAGAAATTGTCAAGGAAAACTCCCCTGATATTTTAGAACCAGAGGACAAAATGCAAGTTGAAAGAATCCACTGATCACCTCCTAAAAGAGATTCCCAAGGGAAAACTCCTAGGAATGTTGTAGCCAAATTCCAGAACTCCCAGGTCAAGGAGAAGATATTGAAAGCAGCCAGAAGGAAACAATTCAAGTATTGTGGAAACACAATCAGGATAACACAAGATTTAGCAACTTCTACATTAAGGGACTGGAGGGCATGGAGTGTGATATTCTGGAGGGCAAAGGAGATAGGACTACAACCTAGAATCACCTACCCAGCAAAACTGAGTATAATCCTTCAGGGTAAAAAAATGGTCATTCAATGAAATAGGGGACTTTCAAGCATCCCTGTGGAAAAAAAAACAGAGCTGAATAGAAAATTTGACCTTCAAATACAAGACTCAAGTGAAACATGGAAGTGAAACAGAAAAGAGAAATCATAAGAGTCTTATTAAGGTTGAACTGTTTACATTCCTGCAGGGAAAGATGATATTTGTAACTCATGAGTCCTTTGTCAGTACTGGGTAGTGGGAGGGAGAAAATATATATGTATGTATAGATAGATAGATAGAGGGCACAGGGTGAGTTGAAGATGAAGGGGTGATATCTGTAAAATAAAATTAAGGGGTGAGAAAGGATGATCCTGGGAGAAGGAGAAAGGGAGAAGTAGAATGAGGTAAAATATCTCACATGAAACATCAAGAAAAGGCTTTTACAGTGGAGGGAAAATGGGTAAAGGTGAGAGGGAATGAGTGAATCTTATTCTCACAGGATTTGGTTTAAGGAGGGAATAACATACACAATGGGGTATGGAAATCTATCTTACCCTACAGGAAAATAAGGGGGGGAAAGGGACAAGAGAGCAGGGGGTTGATAGAGGGAAGGGCAGATTGGGAGAGGGGATAATCAAAAGCAAACACTTCTGAGGAGGGACAGGGTCAAAAGAGATAATAGAATAAATGGGCGGTAGGATAGTATGAAGAGAAATATAGTTAGTTTTTCACAACAGGACTACTATGGAAGTGTTTTGCATGACTACACATCTGTAACCTGTATTGAGATGCTTTCTTTTTAAATGAGGATGGGTGGGGAGGGAGGAAGGGAGAAAATTTGTAACCCAAAGTTTTAAAAATACATGTTAAAAATTAAAAAAAACATTCAATCAAAAAAAAAAAAAGAATCAACTACCCAGCAAAACTGAGATTAATCTTTCAGGGAAAAAGATGGATATTCAATGAAATAGGGGACTTTGCTGATGAAAAGACTGGAATGGAATAGAAAATTTGATCTTCAAATACAAGACTCAAGAGAAGCATAAAAAAGGTAAATAGGAAAGAAAAAAAGCAAAGAAGGTATTTAATCAGATTAAACTGCTTACATCTCTATTCAGGAAAACATTATTTGTGACTCTTAAGAACTGTATCTCTATTAGGGCAGTTAGAAGGAGTATGCATAGACAGAGGGTATGAGTATAAGTTGATTTTCATGTGATGATGATATAAAAATAAATTAAGGGGTGAAAAAAGTCTTGTACTGGGAGAAGAGTAAAGGAGGAGGCCAAATAGGGTAAATTGCATCACATGAAGAAGTGCAAAAGACTTATTACAATAGAAGGAAAGAAGAGAGGGAGTGAGCATTGTTTGAACATTATTCTCATTAGTTTGTACTCAGAGGGAATAACATACACCCTCAGTTGGGTATAGAAATTTATTTTACCCTATAGGGAAGTAGGCGGGGAAAGGGGAAAGTAAAAGTAAGAGAGGGGCACTGATAAAAGAGAGGAGAGAAAGAAAAGCAGAAGTAGGAGGGGAAGGGAAAAGAAAAGGTTGGTTGACTGATAAGAAGGACAGGCAGTTTGAAGGAGGTGGTGGTCAGAAGCAAAACACTGGAAGGACAGTGTGAAAGAAGAGAGAAAAGTACAAACAGGGTGAAAATAAGATTGACAGAAATATAATTATTCACAATTGTGAATGTGAATGGGATGAACTATCCTATAAAACAGAAGTGGGTAGCAGAGTGGATTAAAAGCCAGAATTCTACAATATTTTGTTGACAAGAAACACTTTTGAAGCACAGAGATATACACAAAGTAAAGGTAAAAATCTGGAGCAGAATGTAACATGCTTCAGCTGAAGTAAAATAAGCAATGTTAGTAATCCTTATCTCTGTGAAAGCAAAAGCAAAAATAGATCTAATTAAAAGAGATAAGGAAAGAAACTACATCCTGCTAAAAAGGTACCATAGACAATGAAGTCATATCAATACTAAATGCATAGTTACATATATAATATAGTAAAATATACTAAACTATACTATACTATAATATAGCATAATATAAAATAATATAATATAATATAACATAACATAATGATATATGATATGATACAATATGACATAATATGATATACCATTATATTATTATTGATATATGGTATGTTATATAGTATATTATGATGTTTTGTGTGTATGTGTATATATATATATATATATATATATATATATGCACCAAGTGGTAAAGCATCCAAATTCTTAAAGGAGAAGTTAAATGAATTACAGGAAGAAATAGACAGCAAAAACATGCTAGTGGGGGACTTCAACATCCTCTTTGCAGAACTAGATATATCTAACTACAAAATAAACAATAAAGAAGTTTGGGAGGTGAATAAAATTTTAGCAAGTTAGATATGACAGACCTCTGGAGAAAATTGAATGGGGATGGAAAGGAACATACCTTTTCTCAGACATCCATGGCACCTACACAAAAATTGAGGATGTATTATGGCATTAAAACCTTACAGTCACATGCAGAAAAGCAGACATTTTAAATGCACCTTTTCCAGGACATGATGCAATAAAAATTACATGTTATAAAGAACTAAGGAAAGATAGACTAAAAATTAATTGGAAACTAAATAATCTAATCCTAAACAATGAGTGGGTAAAAAAAAATAGAAACAATCAATAATTTCATCAAAGAGTATGACAATAATGAGGCAACATACCAAAACTTATGCAATGCAGCACAAAACAGCTCTTAGGAAAAATTTTGTAATCTCTAAATGCTTACATAAATAAAATAGAGAAAGAGGAAATCAATGAATTGGCTGTGCATCTAAAAAAGTTAGAAAAATAACAAATTAAGAATCCCTAATTAAATACCAAATTACAAATTCAGAAAATCAAAGGAGAAATTAATAAAATTAAAAGTAAGAAAACCATTGAACTAATAAATAAAACTAAGAGCTAGTCTTATGTAATAACCAATAAGATAGATAATCCTTTAGTTAATTTCATTAATAAAAAAAAGAAAACCAAATATACAGTATCAAAAATGAAAAAGGTGAATTTACCACCAATGGAGAAAAAAAATTAAAGCAGTCATTAGAAGCTATTTTGCTCAACTGTATGCCAATAAATCTGACAGTCTAAGCAAGGTGAATGAATATTTACAAAAAATATAAATTGCCCAGATTAACAGATGAGGAAATAAAATATTTAACCCCATTTTAGAAAAAAGAAATTAAACAAGCCATCCATGAACTACTTAAGAAAAAATCCCCAGGGCCAAATAGATTCATAAGTGGATTCTGCCAAACATTTAATGAACAATTAATTCCAATACTATATAAATTATTTGGAAACATAGTCATAGAAGTAATCTTTCCAAACTCTTTTGTGACACAAATATGTTACTGATTTCTAAATCATGAAGAGCTAAAAGAGAGAAAGAATATTATAGACCAATTTCTCTAAAGAATTTTGATGCAAAAATGTTGAACAAAATACTAGCAAGGCCATTAAGTACAGAATATATCACAATGATTATACACTTTGACCAGATGTAATTTATATCAGGAGTGCAGGTCTGGTTCAATATTATGAAAACTATCACCATAATTGACCATATCAATAACAAAACCAATGGAAATCATATAATTATCTCAATAGATGCTGAAAAAGCTTTTGACAAAATACAGTACCCATTCTTGTTAGAAACACTAGAGCACAAAGAATAAGTGGAATTTTCCTTAAAATGATAAGTAACATCTCTCTAAAACCATCAGCAAGCATTATCTATAATGAGGATAAGCTAGAAGCTTTCCCAGTAAGATCAGAGGTGAAATAGGAATGTCCATTATTAGCACTGCTATTCAATATTGTACTAAAAATGTTAGCTTTAGCAATAACAGAAGAAAAAGAAATAGAAGGGATTGGAATAGACAATGAGGAAACAAAGCTATCTTTGTTTCTCTTTGCAGATACTGTGATGGAAAACTTTGAGAATCCAAGAAAGCCAACTAAAAACTACTTGAAACAATTAACAACAAAATTTCAGGATATAAAACAATCATACATATAACAACAATGCCTAGCAGCAAGAGATAGAAAGAGAAATTCCATTCAAATAACTATGGACAATATAAAATATTTGCAAGTCTACATTCCAAGATAAACCCAGGAACTATATGAAGACAATTGCAAAACACTTTTCACACAAATAAAATCAGATCTAAATAATTGAAAAAAATATATATATTTCATCATCAGCAGCAATATTGTGAGGTGATCAACTGGGATAGATTTAGTTCTTCTCATCAGTACAATGATCCAAGACATTTCCTAAAGTCTTGTGATGGAACATGTTATCTAGATCCAAAGAAAGAACTATGATGTTTGAATGCAGATGAAAGCATACTATTTTCACTTTTTTCTTTTTTTTTGTTCTTTCTCATGGTTTTTTTCCCATTTTGTTCTGATTCTTCTTTCACAATGTGACTAATGTGGAAATATGTTTAACATGACTGTACATGTATAATCTGTATCAGACTGCTTGCTATTTAGGGGAAGGCAGAGGGATGGAGTGAGAGAGAAAATTTGGAACTCAATTTTACAAAGATGAATTTTAAAAGTTATCATCACATGTAATTGGAAAAAAAATTACTTGTAAAGAGAAAAAAAGTGAAAAAAAAAGATTTAGAGAGACATAGCTCAAAAGAATAGCTAAAAGAAGACACTCTAACCCCACCCTTTTGTAGAGGTGGGGAGTCCAAAAGTTTTGTACATTGCACATTTTTTTGGGTACATTCCATGTATCATTCAATATATTGACCAGTTATGCTGAAAAAAAAATCAAATCAAATCAAAAAAGAGTAGGAAGAGGAAAAATTGGGAAAATAAATGAGAATGATGCAAGAAAATCTTTTTTAAAAGAGTTAACAGCTTGTTAAAGGAGGCACAGACTAGACCAAATGGTAAAAAAGGCACAAAAATCTACTGAAGAGAACCCATTAAAAAGCAGAATTTGCCACATGGGGGAAAGAAAGATATACAAAAATTAACTGAAGAAAAGAATTATATAAAAAGTAGAACTGGCCAAATGGAAAAGAAATTACAAAAATTCACTGAAGAAAGCAATTCCTTAAAAAATAGAATTTGGCAAGTAGAAGCTAGCGACTTCATGAGACATCAAGATAGTCAAAAGAATGAAAAATAGAAGAAAATGTGAAATATCTCTTTGGAAAAACAGGTCACTAGGAAAAATATGTCTAAGAGAGATAACTTAAGTATTATTGGGCTACTTCAAACCATGATTAAAAAAAAGAGCCTGGAGATCATTTTCAAGAAATTATCAAGGGAAACTGCTCTGATATTCTAGAACCAGAGGGTAAAATATAAATTGAAATAATCCACTGATCATCTCCTCAAAGAAATTCCAAAATGAAAACTCCCAGGAATATGATGGCCAAATTCCAGAGCTCTTAGGTGAAGGAGAAAATATTTCGAACAGTCAGAAGGAAACAAATCAAGTATCATGGTACTACAATCAGAATAACACATGATTTAGAGACTTCTACATTAAAATATTAGAGAGCTTTGAATGTAATATTCTGGAAGACAAAGAAGCTAGGATAACAATTCAAAATCACCTACCCAGCAAAACAGAGTATAATCCTTTGGGAGGCAAAATGGATATTCAATGAAAATAGAGGATTTTCAAGCATTCCTGATGAAAAGACCAGAGCTGAACAGAAAATTTGACTTTCAAATGTAGGACTCAGGAGAAGTATAAAAAGGTAAATGGGAAAGAGAAATTATAAGAGATTCAACAAGCTTAAACTGTTTACATTCCTACCTGGGAAGATGATTCTTGTAACTCCTAAGAACTTTCTCATTATTAGGCTAGTTAGAAGGAGTATACGTAGAGAGAGAGCATGGGTGTGAGTTGAATATAACGGGATGATATCTAAAAAAGAAAATAGAGGGTGAGAAAGGAGACAACACTGGGAAAGAGGAAAAGGAGAGGTATAATGGGGTAAATTATGTCATATGCAAGGTGCAAAAGAGATTTTATAGTGGAGGAGAAGATAGGGAGCTGGGGTGCTTGAACCTTTTTCTCATCTGAATTGACTCAAGGAGGGAATAACAGTCAGTTGGGTATAGAAATTTATCTTACCCTATAGGAAAGTAGGAGGGGAAAGGGGAAAGAAAGGGCAGGGTTGCTGATAGAAGGGAGGGTGAATTGGGGGAGGAGGTAATCATAAGTAAAACACTTATTAGTATGGACAGGGTGAAAGGAGAGAGAGTAGGATAAACAGGGAAGAAATAGGATAGAGGGAAATACACAGTAATCATAAGTGTGAAAACAAATTTTAGCAAGTTTCTCTGATAAAGGTTTCATTTCTCACATGCACAGAGTACTGAATCAAATTTTTAAAAATAAGCAACATTTCCCAGTTGATAAATGGTCAAATATATGAAGGCAGTTTTCAGAAGAAGTAATCAAAGCTATGCATAAAATCAAAATGTATGTAAAATATATAAAATAAAATAAATAAATATGTATGTAAAATGATCAAACTCACTATTAATTAGAGAAATGCACATTAAAACAACTCTGAGGTACCACCTCACACCTGTCAAATTGGTTACTAGGACAGGAAAAGGAAAATGACAAATATTAGAGGGCATATACGAAAATTGAGACACTAATACACCGTCAATGTAAGTGTGAATGAATTCAGCCATTCTGGAGAGCAATTTGGAACTATGCCCAAAGGACTATAAAACCATGGATACTCTTTGATTCAGCAATACCACTACTAGGTCTGTTTCTCAAAGAGATGAAAAAAAGAAAGATTCTACATGTTCAAAAATATTTATAGCAACTCTTTTAGTATTGGCAAAGAATGTAGACATTTTTCTGCATGAAAACCAAATGAGGGAAATATGTTCTATTTAGGGAAAAATTCTCCAAAAATTCCCATTTGTGGGTGGTTTTGTTCTAATTGTGTTAGTACCTGCAAAAGAATAAAACCTTCTCAGGGAAGTCATAATAACATGAGATTGATTTCAACAATGACAGCACTTACCAAAATTAGTGATAAATGACTGTAATCCTTACCATTGGGGAAACTAAAGCTAGTCCATCCATTGAGTTCAGGAATTCTCAGCTGCAGTAGGAATTCAGTTGTATGTCACCAATATAGTGAGCACCGAGGAGGCAGGTTGCCTAGAGAAAGGCAAACTCCCAGGTTAGAAATGCAGCAAGTCATGTTGATCATGCTGATTCATATGGATTAGCAATGCAACTGAGATTGTGAATATCTGTTGCACTTCTAGCCTGGGCAAGATCAAGAGAACCTAGGCTGAATAAAATATGAAGTAAAATAAAGTAAAATAAATAAAAATGGATAAAAACATAATATATTAAAATTATGACATCAAGCAATCTATTTAATTGGTCCATTAGTATTGATGTTTTGAAAAAGCTCTATACATTGAAAATGTATAGGATCTAGAATTGAATAGAATTTAGGGGTTGGACTGGATTAAACATGTAAACTAATGTAAATGGCTTTGCCATTGACAAGACTAGCACATTCCTGGAAAAGCTTTTTTTTTTTTTTAACTATTCTTTCACTGATGCAATATGGCTTCAAACAGTGGAGTGTAACAATTTAAAAATAATATTAAGCACAAAAAAATCAGTAGAAACATGTATGCTTGTTATTAGCAGGTTGTTATATGTGACCAATGAACTGCATCCAAGTAGCTGACAGAATAATGATGGCATTAAGGTTATGTCAGACCTTAAAATGAAATGAGTTGGTCACTATCAACAATGAAAGACAAGATAAAGAAAAACAGTTTTATCATCAATATATAAAAAAAAGTTCTGTCTTTTGTAAACTGGATGGGTCTTCCACTGAGCATGTTGGTAAAATATCACAGGTTAAGAAATCACAGAGAGTGTTAAGATGTACAATTGTGGAAGTAATACCTATACTGATGAAATCACAGAGTAATCAAACTAAACAAAAGTATTTTATTATAATTTGTGTTTATCAGTTATGAGTTACTTGGCAAAACATAAAACAATCTGTCATTCTAAATATACAAATTGAGCCTACATCACTATTTGTTGGGGATACTATAGAAGGAATCTGCATATAAATTTGCATCACAGAACATATGAGCTTTCTTCCAACTCTAAAATGTTATGCTTCTAGGCTGTTTAGTCTACAGTTGTTATTGATTAGCTTAAGGTTGTCACTTTGTTAATATAATGGAAAGGTGGTATGTGGCAGTAGAAACCATACTAGACTTAAGAACAGGATACCTGAACTCACACCTCAGTCCTGATATATACTGGTTTTGTGACTGTTGGTAAGTCTCAATTTTCTCATTTGTAGTAAATTTGAAATATGTTTTTATATATTTATTTATTTATAGGATTGCAGTATTGGCATACTTTGTAAACTTAAAATAGCTCAATAAATTTAAAAGAAATAGTGTTTCATCGCGGACCAAACTCCAGTTTTGAAATTAGGAAGCCATGTTTCCCAGTCCTGTCTCTGACATATAGTTATTGTTTGATTGAGGACTGATAATTTCTTAATCTTTCATTGCCCAAGGATTCTCTATATCTTTCAATCTTACAGATATGTATCTGATCAAGTTTGGTAGAAGGAGTTTCCATACCAGAAGTTCCCTATGAAAACACTGTAAATCAAAATATTCCTACAAAAGTAAAATAAATAAATGAATGAGTGGATGGATGCTAATGATGGTTGGTGATAATTAATGTGTTCTTTTTTTGTTTTCTTTTGTTTTCTTTTTTTTAATTAATTTATTTTGATTTATCAATAATCACTTCCATATGCTTTTGAGTTTAAAATTTTTCTCCCTCTTCCTCCCCACCACCCTCCCCAAGATGGCACACAATCTGATATAGGCTATACATTTACATTCATATTAAACATATTTTCACATTAGTGATGTTGTAAGTAGAAATTAAAACCAATAGGAGGAACCATCAGAAAGAGGAAACAAAACTCAACAGAAGAGAAAAAAATAACAATTTGGCTTCCATAGCTCTTTCTTTGGATGTGGATAGCATTTTCCATCACAAGGCCTCTGGAAATGTCTTAGATCCTTATATTGCCAGAAAGGGTTAAGTTTATCAATATTAGTCATCATACAACATGGCTGTTATTGTGTACAACGTTCTCTTGATTCTGCTCACTTCACTCAACATCAAACCATACAAGACTTTCCAGGTTTTTCTGAAGTCAGCCTGTTCATCATTTCTTACAGCACAATAGTATTCCATCACATTCATATACCACAACTTGCTCAGCCATTCCCCAATTGATGGGCATCCTCTCAATTTCCAATTCTTTGCCACCACAAAAAGAGCTGCTATGAATATTTTTGTACATGTATGTCCTTTTCCCATTTGTGTTATCTCTTTGGGATACAGCCCTAGAAGTGCTATTGCTGGGTCAAAGGGTATGCACATTTTTATAGCCCTTTGGACACAGTTCCAAATTGCTCTCCAAAATGGTTGGATCATTTCACAACTCCACCAACAATACATTAGTGTTCCAATTTTGCCACATCTTCTCCAACATTTATCATTTTCCTGTTTTGTCATGTTGGTCATTCTGATAGGTGTGATGTGGTACCTCAAAGTTGTTTTGATTTGCATTTCTCTAATCAATAGTGATTTAGAGCATTTTTTTCATATGACTATGGATGACTTTAATTTCTTCATCTGAGAACTGTCTGTTCATACGCTTTGACCATTTATCAATTGAGCAATGGCTTATATTCTTATAAATTTGACTTAATTCTCTATATAATTTAGAAATGAGACCCTTAACAGAGAGACTGGTTGTAAAAATTCTTTCCCAATTTTCTACCTTACTTCTAATCTTAGTTGCATTGGTTTTGTTTGTGCAAAAACTTTTCAATTTAATGTAATCAAAATTATCTATTTTGCTTTTCATAATGTTCTCTATCTCCTCTTTGGTCATGAGTTCTTCTGTTCTCCATAGATCTGACAGGTAAACTATTCCTTGCTCTCCCTGTTTGCTTATAGTATCAGCCTTTATATCTAAATCATGAACCCATTTTGACTTTGTTTTGGTATACGATGTGAGATTTTGGTCTATGCCTAGTTTCTGCCATACTCTTTTCCAGTTTTCCCAGCAGTTTTTTTCAAAGAGTGGGTTTTTATCCCAGAAGCTGGGGTCTTTGGATTTATCAAATAATAGATTACTATAGTCATTGACTACTGTGTCTTGCATATTTAAACTATTCCATTGATCCACCACTCTATTTCTTAGCCAGTAAGAAGCAGTTTTGATGATTGGGGCTTTATAATACAATTTAAGATCTGGAATGGCTAGGCCACCTTCCTCTCCATTTCTTTTCATTAGTTCTCTTGATATTCTGGACCTCTTGTTCTTCCAAATGAATCTTGTTATTATTTTTTTCTAACTCTATAAAATGATTTTTTGGTAGTTTGATTGGCATGGCACTGAATAAGTAAATTAGCTTAGGTAAAGTTGTCATTTTTATTATATTAGCTCAGCCTACCCATGAGCAACTGATGTTTTTCCAATTATTTAGATCTGATTTTACTTGAGTGAAAAGCGTTTTATAATTGTGTTCATAGAATTCCTGGGTTTGTTTCGGGAGGTAGACTCCTAAATATTTTATGATGTCTACATTAAGTTTAAATGGAATTTCTCTTTCTATCTCTTGCTGTTGGGCTTTTTTGGTAATATATAGAAATGCCAATGATTTATGTGGGTTTATTTTATAGCCTGCAACTCTGCTAAAGTTGTTTATTATTTCAAGTAGATTTTTTACTTGATTCTCTGGGATTCTCTAAGTATAACATCATGTCATCTGCAAAAAGTGATAGCTTTGGCTCTTCTTTGCCTATTCTAATGCCTTCAATGTCTTTTTCTTCTCTTATTGCTAAAGCTAACATTTCCAGTACAATATTGAACAACGGTGGTGATAATGGACATCCTTGTTTCACCCCCGATCTTATTGGAAATGCTTCTAGCTTGTCCCATTGCATATTATGCTTGCTGAAGGTTTTAGATAGATGCTATTTATTATTTTCAGGAAGAGTCCATTTATACCTATGCTCTCTAGTGTTTTTAATAGGAATGGGTGTTGTATTTTGTCAAAAGCTTTTTCTGCATCTATTGAGGTGATCATGTGGTTTCTGTTAGTTTTGGTGTATATGTGTATGTATGTATGATGTATTATGATTTATGTATGTATTATACATACATTTATGATGTATGTATAATACATATGCAATATGTATTATAAAGTATGATGAATTATACTGATAGTTTTCTTTATATTGAACCAGCCCTGCATTCCTAGTATAAATCCTACTTGGTCATAGTGTATTGTTCTTGTGATAAGTTGCTGTAATCTATTTGCTAACATTTTGTTTAAAATTTTTCCATCTATATTCATTAGAGAAATTGGTCTATAATTTTCTTTCTGTGTTTTGACTCTTCCTGATTTAGGTATCAGCACCATATTTGTATCAGAAAAAGGATTTGGTAAAATTCCTTCTTCACCTATTTTACCAAATAGTCTATATAGTATTGGAATTAATTGTTCTTTAAATGTTTGATAGAATTCACATGTAAATCCATCTGGCCCTGGAGATTTTTTCCTAGGGAGTTCATCAATGGCTTGTTCAATTTCTTTTTTCTGAGATGGGGTTATTTAAGTATTTTACTTCCTCTTCTGTTAATCTGAGCAATTTATATTTTTGTAAAAATATATCCATTTTATGAAGATTGTCAAATTTGGTGGCATATTGTTGGGCAAAATAATTCCTAATTGTTGTTTTAATTTCCTCTTCCTTGGTGGTAGTTTTATCCTTTTCATTCTTGATATTAGTAATTTGGTTTTCTTCTTTCTTTTTTTTTAAATTAGATTAACCAAAGGTTTATCTATTTTATTGTTTTTTTTTCATAAAACCAGCTCTTAGTTTATTTATTAGTTCAATAGTTTTCTTAATTTCAATTTTCTTCATTTTTACTTTGGTTTTCAATATTTCTAATTTGGTGTTTAATTATTTTTAATTTGTTCTTTTTCTAGTTTTTTTAGTTGTATGCCCAATTCATTGATTTCCTCTTTTTCTATTTTATGCACGTAAGCATTTAGAGATATAAAACTTCCCCAAAGAACTGCTTTTGTTGCATCCCATAAGTTTTGGTATTGTTTCTATGACTTGTTGTTTGACCCAATCATTTTTAGGATAAAATTATTTAGTTTCCAAATATTTTTTAGTCTACCTTTCCATGGCCCTTTATTACATATAATTTTTATTGCATCATGATCTGAAAAGGAGGCATTTAATATTTCTGCCTTTCTGCATTGGATTGTGAGGTATTTATGCCCTAGTACATGGTCAATTTTTGTGTAAGTGCCATGTACCGCTGAGAAAAAAGTATATTCCTTTCTATCCTCATTCAGTTCCAGAGGTCTATCATACCTAACTTTTCAAATATTCTATTCACTTCCTTAACTTCTTTCTTGTTTATTTTGTGGTTAGATTTATCTAGTTCAGAGAGGGGGAGGTTGAGGTCCCCCACTAGTATATTTTTGCTGTCTATTTCTTCCTGTAACTCCCTGAACTTCTCCTCTAAGAATTTGGATGCTATACCATTTGGTGCATATATGTTTAGTAATGATATTACTTCATTGTCTATAGTGCCTTTTAGCAGGATGTAGTTTCCTTCCTTATCTCTTTTGATAAGATCTATTTTTGCTTTTGCTTTGTCAGAGATCAGGATTGCTACCCCTGCTTTTTTTACTTCAGCTGAAGCATAATATATTTTGCTCCAGCCTTTTACCTTCAACCTGTTTGTGTCACTCTTTTTCAAATGTGTTTCCTGTAAACAACATATTGTAGGATCATGGTTTTTAATCCACTCTGCTATACGTTTCTGTTTTATGGGAGAGTTCATCCCATTCACATTCACAGTTATGATTACTATCTATGTCTTTTTCTCCATCCTTTCCCCCCATTTATGCTTTTTTTCTCCTTTCTCCTTTCCCCCCCTCACTAATGTTTTGCTTTTGACCACTGCCTCCTTCAGTACCACCTCTTCTATTATCCCTTTCCCTTTTCTTCCCCTTTACCCTTACCACTTCTTCCCTCCCTTCTATCCCCCTTCCCTTTTCTTTCCCCTTTTCCCTCCTACTGCCTATAGTGCAAGTTAGATTTCTATACCTAACTGATTATGTTATTCCCTTCTTGAGCCAAATCTGATGAGAGTAAGGTTCAAACAATGCTCATCCCCCTCCCTTCTTTACCTCTGCTCTAATAGGTTTTTGTGTCTTTTCCTGTAAGTAGTTTACCATTGTCTGCCTCCTCCTTTCTCAGTACGTTTTCTTAGCTCAGACTAATCCACTTACTTGGATCTATTTAACCCACTTGATTAAATTTTTTTTTATCAATACATCAAAGTCAACTTATATCCACCCCCTTTATGTATACTCAATAACAATACAATTCTCAAGAGTTGCAAGTGTCATCTTCCCTTGTAGGGATGCAAACATTTTGCCCTTATTAACAACATATTGTATCTTTCTGTCCCATTTTCTTTTTATGTCTCTCTTGAATATTGTACTTGAAGATCAAATTTTCTGTTGAGCTCTCATCTTTTTATCAGGAAGGTTTAGAAGTCCCTATTTTGTTGAATATCCATCTCCTTCCCTGAAAAATCACACTCATTTTCTCTGGATAGTTAATCCTTGACTGAATTCCAAGCTCCTTTGCCTTATGGAATATCATGTTCCACACCCTATGGTCTTTTAATTAGAGGCTGCAAGGTCCTGTTTAATCCTGACTGTGGTTCCATGATATTTAAATTGTTTCTTTCTGGCTGCTTGTAGTAATTTCTCTTTAATCTTGTAATTTTGGAATTTAGCTATTATATTCCTTGGCGTTTTCAGTTTGGGATCTCTTTCAGGTGGGGAGCAATGGATTCTTTCTATAGTTATTTTACCTTCAGGTTCTAGGACATTAGAGCAGTTTTCCTTTATGATTTCCTGAAGGACATTATCCAGGCTCTTTTTCTCATCGTGATTTTCAGATAGGCCTATGATTTTTAAATTGTCTTTCCTGGATCAATTTTCCAGGTCAGTTGTTTTACCTATGAGGTATTTTACATTTTTATCTATTTTTTCATTTTTTTGGTTTCTGTTTGATTGATTCTTGCTCTCTCATAGAGTCATTAGTTTCCATTTGTTAAATTCTAATTTTTAACATACTTTTTTCTTCTGTTAAATTTTGTACTTTCTTGTCCAATTGGTCAATTGTATTTTTAAAGGATTTGTTTTCTTCAGTGTACTTTTTTTCCAATTGGCCAATTGTACTTTTTAAGGACTCCTCTACTTCTCTCATTTGACTTTTAAAATCCTTCTTGAGCTCTTCTAAGAAGGCTTTTTGGGCTTCAGACCAGTTCATATTCCCTTTTGATGTTGCAGATGTGGGTTTGATGACAATGTTGTCCTCTTCAGAATTTCCATCTTGGTCTTCACTCTTCTAATAATATGAATCTATCATACATTTCTTTTTACTCATGGTGTTTCTTTATTCCCTGGCCTTTAAAGAGAATATACTCTCCTGCTGGGAAGCAGAAAGCACTGACCCAAGCTTCTTGTGTTGGGAACCTAGATCTTAGTCACTGACTTTGTGTACTGGGGCCTCTTATGTTGGCAGTTGGAGGCTGTAGGGTTCTGGCAGCTTACCTGGTGTTGGGCTGGAATCAGCAAGGCTGGGACTTTCAGGCAAATCTAGGATCCCTGCTTTTCCTTTCCCTTAGCTTTGTTCACCTCCTTTTAGATGGGTTCTGCAGGGTGTTTATCTGCCTGGGGCCTCTTGCAGTGCTGCCTACCTTAGTTCTGTTGGGCAATGGGAGACACCTTTGTTGTAGAATGCTGAGGCACCTGGTGGTTTTCTGAGCTGATTTCCACCAGTTCCCCTGCCCTCACTGAGGCACTTGGAAGTACAGCTGTTGGCGTTTGCCTGCTCAACCACCTGGGTTTCAGGATCTCCTCCTGGTTGGCAGTTGGAGGCTGTAGGGTTCTGATAGCTTACCTGGTGTTGGGCTGGAATCAACAAGGCTGGAACTTTTGGGTAACTCTAGGTTGCTTTCTTCAGCTCCTTTCAGACCAATGCTGCAAGGTGCTTATCTGCCTGGGGCCCTTTGTAGTGCTGCTTCCCTTATATTTGCTGAGGCACTGGGAGACCCATTTGCTGTAGAGTGCTGAGGCACTAGAATCTCCTCCTGGTGTGCTAAAGTGGGTTTTTCCACTAGCTGGCTGGGGGACTCCCAGTTCCATACTGCTCCCCTTCCCCCAGGGTAAGAGGGGCCTTTCCAGTTAATCCCTCTAGCTACATGGGCTACTGCACTGCTGCACCCAGTCTTTCTTCTGGTTCAGGGTTTTTTCTGGGGTGATATTTTCTGGGTTTTCAGAGATTGATAGGGGAGGGTGAGAGCAACTCTCTTTTTACTCCGCCATCTTGGCTCCCGGAAGTAGAAGTCCAATAATGCGTTCTTAAAAGGGAAATGCATTATAGAATAAATGGACTTCAAGTTATTTATTTCATCAACTTTCTTTAATGTTCATTTTTGAAGATCACAGTGTAAATATCCCAATGGGTCTAGCAAAAGCCCTGTATGCAAAAGTGACTTATGATGTCTTCCTATTTTATTATCACATAGACTATATCTTCTTCCTCCTTAAATTCACTTCCCTTCAGCCAGCCTGTCTTTGGCACTTCTGGAGAGTATTCCAGTGAGGTGATCTATTTGGGGTTTTCCCAGAAGACCCACTCAGATTCATTAAGTTATCTTATCTGTGTCTTACTGCCTGTTGGGCAGGGCAAGGCATTCTAAGCAAACAGCACCTGTGCTCTGAAGTTGTAGCCAATTCCTTTCCTTTTGCCGATTGTAGGTTTCGTTTATTATTTATAAAGTTCTGAATGTGCTGGGACCTAATTATTTCTGAAACTGCCTCATTCCCCACACCATGTCGTGTCAGTTGCAGCTGGCTTCCATGCTATCTATTCTTAGATTCAAAATGCTCAAGTAGGATATTCTCAGTGGAGGATCCTTGCTTCCAGAATACATTCCCCTTGTAATCTATCAGAGTGCAAATATGATAGTGTTTGGGTCATGATTTATTGCACCTCAATTCTCCTTGGTATTTGATTAATTTGTCCTTTTTCTGGGACAGAAAACAGTAAGCTACTTAATATCATGTTTAATATCTTCTAGCTCTGATAAATTCAAGCTTAATATATTGCATTCTTAATCATTTATTTTTACTTTTGTTGTACGTAGTAGTACAATCCATAAGTGGAGTAATTCTTTTCAATTGGATAAGAGAATTTTCACTCATAATGACACTATTAAGTTCAATCCAACAAGTATTGATTAGCATCTACTATCTAGCACCATGACTCATGAAATTCATGTTAAAAAGCCTTCATTTTATAAGAAATCTCAGTACTAGGCTAGCAGTAAAACCTTGAAAAATATATATCTTTGACCTTGATCATGTGTGTCCCTCCACAAGTTGTTTAACCTTTCAGCACCCTTACAAATTCTAAAGACTTCAAGATACAATGCAGTTATTATCTCAATTACTGGGGAATATTCTACATTGGGAATCCATATAGCAGTGAAATTGCACATCCAGATTTTGAGAGAGAGAGAGAGAGAGAGAGAGAGACAGAGAGAGAGACAGAGAGAGAGAGAGATGTATGTATGTTATATGGGCAGGTAGGAGGCACAGTGTATAGAGCACAAAGAGTCCTGGAAGACTTAAATTCAAATCTGGCCTCAGACACTTTCTAGCTCCTTGTTTAGCTCAGTTTTCTCACCTAAAAAATGATCTGGAGAAAGAAATGGCAAACCACTCCAGTATATTTACTAAGAAAACCCCAAGTGGGTTCATGAAGAATCAGCTATGACTGAAATGACTGAAAAATAACAAAATATCTCTATATCTATCTATCTATCTATTGATCTCATTACATATCTATAAATCTATCTTTATGCCATACAATAATATATAATGATGGCTTATGGCATGACACGCAGTAGATGTTCAATAAGTGCTTATTTATTAACTGAACTGCTTGGAAGTGGGGGATAGAGGAAAGAAGAATAGCTATAAAATAGTAAACCCACTTTATTTCCAATTTGATATCATTAAGTAGACCATGGATAGGGCTTCCTGAAGAGAACAACTATTTAAAAAAAAAAAAACCAACCCTCTTTAATGGGATTGGGAAAGAACAATGGAAATGCATAGCTAGATTTGGCAATTCACCTTACTCAGTGTGTAATTTAAGAACAACAAAATCCTCTTTCCACTAGGATTTGCTGTAGGAGGAAGGAGTCTGTTAACGGCTAAAAATACAGATATGAAAGTCTTCTCTCCCTCTGGATTCTTTTGCCAATTCTTTTAAGTGGGCTAATGAGTAAAATGACTATATTTTTAAAACCCAAAACTAGACACATGGCCTGATAAAGGAGTTTTCCTCTTGATTTATGAATGGTTTGTAATGTTTGAAAGAGGAATTTTTCTGGAAAATCTGGGACATATGGTCCCTTGTAACTAAGAGACACATGGGAGGGAGAATTATATAGGCAGAAAGGAATTGAAACAAGTAAAAAGAAAATGCTGAAGAAACATAGAGACTAAAGGATGGAAAAATAGGAATCAAAGACTTGGAAAGTGACTTGGAGTGCAATTGTGGAAAAAGAAAGTAGCAAGAATGCATGTAGGAGAAAAGGTAAAAAATAGAATTGCCACAAAACAAAGAGCAAGAAAGCAGCTCTTGGAAGTGGTTTCAAAGTTCAAGGGCTTATGACTATGAATTTTGCTTTCATTGTTAAGTCTTACAGTACAAACAGCCTGAAGGGAGGAAATGAAAGTTGCTTCATGGAGTTTCTATGTTACCACTATAGTACAGGGCAAAATCATCATCTCGTATGTGTGCTTTTCTTCCTAGTCCACTATTCTTTGGATGACACCTTCTATATTCACCAGTTGTATTTTGTTGTTGTTTTTTCTCCTTGGAATGCCTTGAATAGTTTTCTCCAAACATAGTTTTCAACATACTAATAAAAGAGATGAAAAAGAGGTGAAACTATTTCATCCTCTTTATTGCACATTTTTTCCAATCCTAATCATATGAAACATTTAGTATGAAAAGGCACAATGAATTCAGTGATCACTGGTCAGGTGAGATAGGGCATGGCTGAGCAGGTAGGTAAACTGTTCCAACCTAAACAACATTAGAAACCGTGAGGCAGATGTCTGAGCAATTAGTCCCACATATTTCTGCTTGCTTAATGGCTTGCCTCTAGTCCCCAGTGCTGATGTATCATATCAAGGGTGATTGTCCTCTACTAGGAAATTGTACATTCACTTCTCTAAGTTTTAACTTTTTCTCCTACCTTTTAAGACCTATTAAAGCAAAAGGTGAAAGTAGAAAAATAATTAATGATTGTTCATGCTTTATTGTAAATCTACTGGCAGACCCCCATGATTGGGACCTCACTATCTTCTGAGGCAGAACTTTCCACTTTTGGAGGAAATCATTAGGAAATCAGTCCTTACAAGGTGCTGAAATGTACCTCTCTGTTACTTCTGCTCATTGATTCTACTTATGCTCTCTGGGGGCCAAGCACAACAAATTTAATCCCTCTTCCACATGACAGCTTTCATGCCACCCTCCCTTTCCTCATGTCTTTTCTCCCTATACTAAACATTCTCAGTTTCTTCAACCAATATTCCAATGACACAGTTTCAAAGCACTCCTCTGGAGCCAACGGATACTACAACACACTTAATTTTATGTTATTCCTCACAAATACTCTGCTAGAGCACAATTATCTGAACTTCGCAGATAAGGGAATCTATGTTGAGCAGTCTTTCTGTCTCTGTCAATTTAGTCATCTTACTTCATTTAAAAATGTCTGCTTATTCTTGATATCTGTCAAGGTATTACAGACAACAATGGAAAACCATGCTTCTCTTCTAGCCATTCATTTTTTTTTTACCCTTGTATCTCTCAGGACATTTTCAGATATTTTGTAACTAATGCACCACTGACTGGGAATAAAAAACAAACAAACAAGCAGAAAAGATGGTGAAGCCCAGAGCTTGAAGGAGAACGATCTCTTCCTTATTTAAAGGAAAATTGGAGAGAAGTAAAATATTACAGTCAATGTCATCTTTCTTCCTCTGACCTTCACCCAGGAATGTCACTTTAAAATCATTAAGCTCTGATGAAGTTGAGCTTAATTTGCTGCAACTAAACTAAGACAAAAAGGAAAGTGCAATAATACTTTCCAAATACTTTTTCTTGGGTTCTCTAGACAGCAGGGTGTTATATACCTCATAGTCATACAGGAGTATGATAGATAACAACACCAACATCAATCCAAGTGAAACACTGACAGCATTGTACTAATTTGCTCTTGTCATCCCTGTTTTCATCAATTAAAATTGGACAAAAATGACTTTTTCAATGTGCTCATCTTTGTCCTATATCATAATATACAAAAGTATAATTGCATGTTTAATGTTGGAAGATCTCATGTTATCAAAATCTATTGCCTAAAAATCTGAAATCTAATAGATAACTAGGTGAGTTTGCCATTCTTTTGAGAGCAATCTGAGTGATCCAACAATTTTATCCTGGTCATGCTCTTGCAAATATAGATCTCCAAAATCCTTACCACTTCTGGTGAGCCTTAGACACTTTGGATAAGATGTCTTAACATATCCCATCACCCAAATCTAGTAAAATAAAACTGCTACACTCTCATCAAGGTCCAACTGAAAACAGTGATCTTCCATGAAATATCCTGCAAATAACTCTACCATAACTTGCTTTACTATTTTTCTGAATTTGCAATAGCCTTTGTAGTCTGTACCACATGAATTTAATTGCTGAAATAAAAATTACTATTTGGTAGAAGATCAGGTATATGGTAATTTAAAGATATTGCTTTTATTCTTGGGTACAATAGTGACTCTAGAGAAATTTTTGCTACATCAAATATTTAATTTTGTAATTTTTCTGTGAATAATTACTTGATTCCTCAACTAAATTTTCAAGTTTCTTAAGGTCAGGAACTATCATGGTTCTTTTGCATTGCTGTAGAGTCTTGTATTTGAAAGTTGAATTTTCTACTAAGCTCTGGTTTTTTCATCAGGAATACTTGAAAATCCTCAATTTCATTGAATATCTATTTTTTCCCTTGAAGGATTATCTTCAGTTTTCCTAGGTATGTGATTTTTGGTTTTAATTCTATGTCTTTTACCCTCTGAAATATCATAGTCTAAGCTCTCTGAACCTGTAATGTAGAAGCTGCTAAATCTTGTCTTAACCTGACTGTGGCAGCATATTTGAATTGTTTTTTTCTGGCCACTTGCAATATTTTTCTTCTTGACCTGTGAGCTCTAGAATTTGAATATAATGTTCCTGGGACTTTTATTTTGGGATCACTTTAAGGATGTAATCGGTGGATTCTTTCAATTTCTATTTACTCTCTAGTTTTGGAATATCAGGACAGTTTTTCTTGATAATTTCTTGAAAGATGATATCCTGGTTGTTTTTGTTGTTTTTGTTTGTTGGTTTGTTGGTTTGTTGGTTTGTTTTTTGATCATGGCTTTCAGGAAGTCCAATAATTCTTAAATTATCGCTCCTTGATTTTTTTTCCCCAGGTCAGTTGTTTTTAAATGACATACTTCACATTTTCTTATATTTTTTTCATTCTTTTGATTTTTTTTTTATTTCTTGATACCTCATGTAGTCATTAGCTTTTATTTGTCCAAATCTAATTTTTAAGGAATTATTTTATTCAGTGAATTTTTGTACCTCTTTTTCTGTTTAATCAATTCTGCTTTTTAAGGAGTTATTCTTTTCAGTGAGGTTTTGTGTATCTTTTTCCATGTGGTTAATTATACTTCTTAAAAAGTTCTTCTCTTCAATGGATTTTTGTGCCTCTTTTTCCATTTTGCTTTTTTCTGGGTTTTTTTTTCAAGGTGTTGGTTTCTTCAGGGTTTTTTTTTTGTGCTTTCTTTACCAAGCTGTTGACTCTTTTTTCATGATTTTCTTGCATCACTCTCATTTCTTTTCCTAACTTTTGCTCTACCTCTCTTATTTAACTTTTTAAAAATCTGAGCTCTTCTGGGAATTCTTTTTTGGTGCCTGAGAACAATTTATCATTTTTTTTCTTTGAGGCTTTGCATGAAGCTATATTGACTTTGTGGTCTTCTTTTGAGTTTGTATTTTGAATTTCCCTATCACCCTAGTAACTTTCAATGGTCAGGTTATTTGTTGTTGTTTGCTCATTTTTCTGAACTATTTCTTGATTTTTAACTTTATGTTAAAATTGTCCTCTGATTATGGGGTGGATGGGGAAATGTCCTAAGTTTCAGGGTTTTAGTGAAGTCATTTTGAGAACTAGGTCTGAGGGAGGGTCAATAAGCTTTCAGTTCTTCTAAGGTGGTATGATCTAAGGAGAGATATGGTCGCTGTTTTCCTAGCTTGTGCTCTGGGCTGTAAGCAACCATAAGTACTCTTCTCTTCCCTGGAACTGTGTCCAAGGTCCCTTTTCCCTGCAGCTGCATGCTGTAGTGTGTTAGTGTACCTCCTTTTCCTGGGACTGTGACCCAGAACCATATATGGGTGATGCCACATAATGCTATACCCACTGTCAGTGAAAGGTACCTTGTACTCTTCCTCTGACCAGTTTTCCAACTTCCTTACCATCTGTGACCTGAGAGCTCCAGAAACTTCCAGAGAAGATTCATTCACCACCAAAACCTGCTGCAGGTTTACCAGCATGTGGCCTGCTCTGGACTGTGTTCCACTCTCATCACAGTGGGACAGACCTTTCCTAATAATCTTCTAAGTTGTCTTGGACTAGAAAATTGTTTTACCCTTCTTTTTGTTGGTTCTACCACTCCAGAATTCATTGAGAGGTGATATTTTAAGGTTTTTTTGGAGAGGTATTTGGCATAGCTCAGGCTTTTATTCCACCATCTTGTCTCTGAATCCCTATTTTATTTTAAAATTAAATCTATTCATAAGGATAGGAATAGGTATTGATTATATAATTTCATTTTTATTGGAAACTTCTAGACAGAAAAAAAAACATTACCTTTACCAATGAAGGTCTGCACCTTCTCTTCAACTTAGATCTTCAGATATCATAAGTACCACCACCCACACACTTTTCAGTTCCCCTTTATGTTTTGTTTTCCCAATTGTAGTGCCAGCTCTTTGAGAATAGAAACAGTTTTATTTTCTCACATTCGTATCCTTAAAAGCTTAGCATAGTGCCTACAACATTTTAAACAGTTGATTAATGTTATATCTATTTATTTAAATGCTGAAAACATTGAAGTATTTAGTAACTTGCCCAGTCATATAGTCAATACATCAGAAAACTGGACTTGAATCCACATCTTTTTTTTTTAAATTCTGAGGCTATCTTCAAATAATTTTGTGCATCTTTTATTTTTGAATTACCTTAAATTACCAGTATCTTCTCCCTTCTCCAATAAAAGAGTTACTGCTTATAACACTTTTTTTAATATTAAAAAGATAAAGGGGAAAGGAAGAAGTAATTCAGTGACATGAATCAGTATATCAGTAAAGTTGAGCAGTCTATACAGTTTTCCAAAACCATAGTCCCTCTATACTGCAAAGGAGGTAGAAAGCCACATCTTCACAATTCTTACAGGTCAAGCTTGGTCACTATAATTACATAAAGTTCAACTTAAATTTTCATCGTAGTTTTTATTTCAATTTACTTTATTCTTGTCCTTATGCATATTGTTTACCTGCCTATGCTTACTTAATTTTGATTTAGTTGATATAAATTTTCCCATGCTTTTGTCATATTTAATGTTACTAATGAGATATTAATATTTTATCACATTTATCACATCATGTGCCACAATTTTTTTGACCATTCTTTAATTGATGGGCTTATGCTTTGTTTTCAGTTTTTTGGTAATACAAAGTCCTGCTATATATATTTGTTATGTTATTTCTATCTTTGATTTCCTTAGTGCATGTGACCAGAATTGATACCTCTCTGTTAAAAGATATGATTATTTTGTCACTTAACAAAACTCCAAGTTGCTTTCCAGAATGGTGTTCCAATTCACAACTCCATCAACAGTACAATAGACTGCTTATGTTTCCACAATCCTAACATTAGTTACCATCTATCTTTTTGCCATGTTTGCCTATTTACTGGATGCAAGATGATACATCAAAGTTGCTTTAATTTGCATTTGTATGAATTATATGATTTTATATGAGCGACTTGAAACAATCTTTTTTATGGTTATTAATACATTACAATTCTTTGGATAGCTATTTTTCATGTCTTTTTACCACTTACCTAATGAGGAATGAATTTTATTCTTATACATTTGTCATAGTTCATTAGATCTTAAACATATAGCATACATATTTGATGAAAATATTTTAAACAATTAAATAAATCCTTTCATAACCTAGTTGCATTGATTTTGTTAGTGCAAAAGTTCTTTTTTTAATTTCACACAACTGAAATCTGTTTTAACTTTCATGCTCAACTGTTTAGTCATTGCCATGAATTTATATTACTATTATTATTATTATTATTACATTTCATATTTAGGTTGCATATGAAATTTGCTTAAATTTGTTTAAAATTATATAAATTTATATTTTAAAATCATATAAATTTGTTTAAAATTATATAAAATGTTAGTCTAAATCTTTTTCTGTCAAATGCTTTCCAGTTTATCTAGGAGTATTTGTTAAATATCAATTTCTTCCCCAAGTAATTTATGTTAGAATTTTCAAAAGTTGTTGAATATCCAATTGATCCTGATTAATTACTTTTCCCTATTTTTTCACCCTTTAAAATCTGTACAAAACATTAAAAGACTCATTTCTAATTCTATTTACTACCTAATTTTAAAAACAAACTATAATACTCTAAATCATAGTTTTACATAGCACTTTTTAATCTGAGATTTACCTCTCCATGACGTAGGTAGGAAGAATATTATCATTTTTTTTATAGATAATGAAAATTGACTCTCAAAGAGGTTGTTACTTGACTCAAATCTTCCCATACATTGTTCTTGCCACTAAATCAATGCTTCAACAATGGCAGGGACTCCTGACTCCCTCTCCTTTCTTTTCTTCTCCTTTCCTCTTCTCCTCTCTCCTCTCCTTCCCTTTACTCCCTCTTCCTCTTTTTTCTTTTTCTCTCCTCTCCTTTCTTTTTCTATTGCACTTTCTCTTCTTATTTCTACCCATTTTCATCTTTTTTTCCCCTAGGTACAAATTCACCACCTCCTCTCCCCACCCAATCTTCAACATAAGTAAAGACCCTCCACACTCCAATTGCTTTTTAAAAATAGATCTTTAATGCTTCAGATGTATATATATTTTAAATAGAAATAATTCCATCTCCCTTCACAGCAGGTGGAAGCTCAGAATTTTATTTTTTTACTTCAGCAAAATATTGTAAGCTTTTGGAACATAGATTTTCACAATTCAAACTGTATGAATGTCCAATTAAATTCAATTTTTGAAGATAATTTATATCATTAGAATTTGATATATTACATCAGTTACTGCTCCACTATTCAATGGGAAAAGAGTTATAGGTCACAATTTTTTTTAACTATACACTTTCATAAAAACAACAAAACCATCAAGAGTGTTACTTTAAAAGGAGTATCTCAGTGTTTCAATATATTGCTGGCATTTCACTTTGCAAAGGACCTTTTTATTTTCTAGTTTTTAACACTAGTAGTGAGTAAATGATTAGGAAAATCTTTCAGACTCAATTAATTAATGATTTTAATTTTTATTACTTTAAGTCATCAAAGGTAAATTATTTGTCTTTTTTAATGGAAAATCTTATTCATAGCAACTGTGATCAGCAGTCTCCATTCAGCTAAGTGTCCATCTCTATGAGGATCTTATGTTCTGGTCTATGAATTCTCTATCTGTCTCTCCATAAAGTGTACACACACACACACACACACACATATTTTCATATATATAAGTATTACATACACATATGTATATATTCATTTATTAACTGTATTTCAATATAATTGAATTCATTATTGAATCATATGTATTTAATTGTAGGTATTTTGAAATATTATTCTGAGAATGGTTACTAGTTCTAGCCAGCAGATGATCACCTGGAGAGAAGATAAAAGAGTAATATGACTGGATTTGAAAGTTGACTTTCTTCTGATGGCAGAAAAGATTTCCTCTAATCCTAAATATTGTTTCCTTTGTGGAGAATGTATTGCACATCCTGAGAATCATCCTTGGTTTGGAATCAAGAAGTTGAATTTTATCATTTGTTTCAAGAAACACTGGATTAATTCATTTATAGAGTATTAAGCCTTTATCCAAACCTGAGCAATCTTGATGATAGGAGTAAAACATTGTGTTGCAAATTCTAGTGTCTTTCTAACCTTAGCCTCAATATTCATCCTTAGATAATAATAGAAAATTCCCAATCACTTTGCTTCATTTTTCTTCATTTGTAAAGTGATAAAATAAAAATTCCATATTTTGTCCCCAAAATATAAAGCATATGGAAAAGGAAAAAATACTAAGAAATTTCATAAATTGTATAAGAAAATCCATGTTTTCTTATTTTAAAAAGCTGCATCAAATGTTTTAATTTTCCCACAAATTGTCTCCCTTATCCCTTCTCCAATTTTGCTCTATATTTTATATTTAAAGGATCATCTTAAAACCAAAAAATGGAAATTCATTTTAATTATTTGCTATTTTTTAAAATGCATTCTTTTTCAAAGTTCTTTCATTAAACTAAATACCTGGAGTATCCAAGAGTTGGGTAAGGAAAAAATAGTTTGATGTCTTTTCTAATCACCAGACAAGATATTAATACATTTGGACTATTCTTGAAAATTAGTTAAATGTGTCCATCTTGATGTTTCTTCCTCTAGCATTGATTTCAAAACACTGAATGTAACTTATTTTGCAGAACAACCACACAAACTGAAAAAAAAATCCAGTAATTATTTTCCATTGATATCCTTTATGCAGATACAATTGTAGCACAGGAATTGGCATTTATTTTAAACCAGCCTAATGATGGAGTTTGCAGATTGAAGCCCTCTACTTTCTTCTATTGTATGCTTACAAAATGATTAGGATGATTTTGTTGAGCCTACTGATTTCTTTCTTGTTCGATAATTGAATCTCAAAGAATTTTACATCTAGATCTGAAAAGGGGGCTGTATTTGAGAAATATTATAATAATGATACCCTTACAAAAGGCTTTAGAGTTTACAAAATGTTTTTTTTAGGTGTCTCTATTTCCCTCCAAATCTCTAGTCTTATGTCACTACCTGCTGCCTAGATGTCCCCATCTGTATGTCCCATAGACACTTCCAATTCAGTATGTCAAATTAGATCATATTATATTTTGCCTCTAAAACAACCCCTCTTCCTAATTTCCATGTTTCAATTTAGGGCCCATCATCCTTCCACTTATCCAGATTTGTATTGAGAGATTTTTGAGTTCACTCACTTTCCTACACTATATATAACCAGTTGTCAAGTCTTGTTGTCAGTTAATCAGTAAACGAGAATTTGTTAAGCTTTTATTTTGTTCCAGGTACTATACTATGCTCAGGGGATACAAAGTAAGGGAAAAAAAGAGTCCTTGCTAACACAGCTCACAGTCTAATGGAAGAGAGAACATGAAAACAACTATGTACAACCAAGAAGTATACAGGATAAATTGAAGAAAATCTCAGAGGAAAGTCACTAAGATTGAGGACTGGGAAAGACTTTTTATAAAAGATGTGACTTTGGATAAGGAAAAAAAAAAGACATGGAATCTAGGAAGCAGGGCTGAGGAAGAAAAGAGTTCTAGGCATGGGGGAACAACCAGTGAAAATTCTTGCAATTGAGAGATAGTGTTTCAGAAACTACAAGAAAGCCAGTGTCACTGGTACATAGGATAGTGAAGAGACATGGAGTAGGAGGAGTAAAGCATAAGAAGTCTGGAAAGTTAAGAAAGGGCCATAAAGGGACCCAAAAGCCAAATGGTGGATTTTATATTTGATCATGGTTGTAATATATTCATTGTGCATTCCAACCAAACTGGCTAATTTACATTATTCATATAAAATATTACACACCCCCATCTCTGTACCTTTGCAAAGGCTATTCCCAAAGCTTAGAAAAATCTATCTTCTTGCTCTGCCTCTGAGAATAACTACTCCCTTTAATGTTCAGCTCAAGTACTATCTTGCACAATAGGCTTTATCCAGATTCTTCCAGTTCTTAGTTCTTCCCACTCTGCCAAAATTCTTCCTTTCTTGCTTGCTTCCTTCCTTCCATCTCTTTCATTCAGTTAAATTCTCTGTCATCCTTTTTTCTTCCTCTTTCTCTTTTACCTCTTGTTGCATTGTTGTTCATTTGTCTCAGTTGTGTCCCTTCACAAACCCAGTTTTCTTGGTAAAGATACTGGAGTGATTTGCCATTTCTGCTCCAGCTCATTTTATAGATGAGGAAACTGAGGCCAACAGGGTTAAGTGACTGTCCAAGAGTCACACAGCTAGTAAGTGTCTGAGACCACCTAGCTGCCCTATTAAATCAGTATGATTGTGTGAAAGAAGGCCTGGTAACCTGCTCTCAGCTTACAGTTACTTGGGGGAGGTTATTGATCTTCACTTTTCTTATTTGTAAAATGGAGATGAAATTAATTCATCTGGGACGTTTGATTCTATGATTCATTGCAATTGTCCTCTCTTTTTTCCAGTCATGACACACTCTGGATCAAAAAAGGGAGGATTATTTTGAGATTCAAATGAGATAATAGATCTAAAGATCTTTGCAAATCTTAAAGCACTATACAAATGCCAGGACTTGTTGCTGTTGTTGTTAGTGACCAGTCTAGTTATAACTTCATTCCCTGAACCTTCTACTCTGATACATACACATGCACACATGCACATGCACATGCATCCACACATATATGCACATGCACATGCTCATGCATGCACACACACATATCACTAGTAAAATACAAAAACTAGGAAGCAGGAGGTTGTAATCTGCCTCACATAGGTGAAATCATAGATCTGTGAAGTGGTATGTGAATTAAGGTCAGCTTATTAATATATCACCCCCTCTGAAGAAAATTTACAATTAAAAGATATTTGTTTTTCCAAATATTGGAATTTTGATCATTTTGGGGAAGCGTTGTTTAAAAAAGCAATATGGTATGTCAAGTTCAGTTTAAACTTTTGTTTTTCTCTACTTATTTTTCAAAAAAAAGGAAATGCTCCAACAATATTGTTTTTTTCTTATTTAAACCACAAACCAGATTTATTTGACTCTGGTGAAATTAAAATCCAATTGTCCCTAATCTACAATCATTTGTCTTCATGCATGTTAATTCTCTCCATTTCACACAAGAAGTTTAGTTTCTACAAATTTCCTTTCATAAAATCACAAATTCATAGAATTTCTAATTTGGAAACGGACTTCAAAAGTAACTAGTATAATCTTTATTTGAAAAAAAAATACCTCCTGAACAATGTATCTAGCAAGTGATCATCTAGCTTTTGCTTAAAAATCTGAAATGGTATGGAACCTACTGCTTTCTGTGGCAATCCTTTTTATTTTTGGATATCTCTAAGTGGTGAAAAGTCTTTCCTAATGCTAATCCTACATTTTTTTCTAGGCCTTTTCTACCCATTGTTCTTCCAGGTTAGTTCTGCTTCGCAGGGGGGTTGAGGTAGAGAAAGTCTAATCCCTCTCTCACATAGTCTTTTCAAATACATCAACCCTTCCTCTACCTCCTAAAAGTCTTCTCTTCTAAACACTCCCAGCTGTTTCAAATGCTCCTGCTATAGTTTGAATTTAAGGCTCTCTACAATCCTATTTTCCCTTCCCTGGGTATTCTCCAGCTCATCAAAATCCTTCTTAAATTGTAAATTCCGTATTCCAGATATGGTCTGTCCGAGGTAGAGAACAGTAATATTAGAACCTTGTACACTCTGCCTTTCTTCAAGCAGCGTAAGTTTGAGATTCTTGGTTGCTATATCATTTTGATGATTCATTTTGAGCTTGCAGCCCACTAAACTCCCCAGGGCCTTTTCAGAATAACTTCAGTCCAGCCATCCCTCCCTCTCATATTTGCAGAGTATTAAATTTTTATCTTTATTCTTATCAAATTCATCTTTTTAGATTTGGCCCAATGTCCTAGCCCTTTGATGGTTGGAAATAATTAATAATTATAATAAGACTAAGAATAAGAAGCTAGCAGGTATATAGGTCTTTAAGATCTGCAAAGCACTTTATAAATACCTTATTTCATCCTCACAACAACCCTGAAAATTATGCATTACTATTATCTCCATTTTACAGTTTAGGAAACTGAGGCACAGAGAGGTTTGTGACTTGCCCAGGATCATATAGTACTAACTATCTGTGATTAGATTTCAACTCAAGACTTCCCAACTACAGGTTCTATGCTCTATTTACTGCACCACCTTAGTAGCCTAAGCTGACCTTACCTGATGTGGTCATTTGATAAATATGACATTTCTGTCTTTGTCTAAATCATTGATTAAGAGATTAAATACCAGAAGACCAAGTATAGATGAACAGCACTATACTGGAGCCTTCTTGCAAGTTTATATTGAACATTTATGACTGTTGCTTGACTATAGTCATTCAAACAACTCCATAAATACTCAGTTATTCTGTCTGTTGGTCACATCTTAAAAGTCTTAGTAATGTGGTTAGCCCTCATTTTCCTTGTCTCCACTTAATCACACCCTTTCTCTTCCTCTAACCTCTGTGCTAGGTTGATTCCATAGCTAAATTACATTGTGAAAGTATTTTCTTCTATTATCAGCATTTATAAGTAATTTAAAAAATCTTGTATCACTCCTTATATTGGTAACATTCTTGTGGAGAGAGTATACACACACACACACACACACACACACACACACACACAAATACACACATTTCTATAACTCTCCATACTGCATAGTCCAGTGCTTTGGATATAAACATAGTATGTGCTCAGTAAATATTATTAATTGTATCACTGACCAAGTCTCAGATTCACACAACATAATAACAACACAATCATGTTCCAAACCAATCAAGACTCCCTCCTTATTTGAGTTTAATAACTGCTTTGACCTTTTACCTGAGGATCAACAAACCAAAGAGTTGCCAGGCTGAAATGGAGAAAAAAATGACCAATCTGAGATCCTTTGTGGAAAATTCCAACTCTGGCTCTATGGAATTAAACTTTGAAAAGGGTAGCTGGTACACTTAATTGCTGTGCATTGCATAGAGAACTAGGTGAATCCTAAGTCAATGGAAGTTCAAATTTTATGAGGCTTAACAGATGAAAATCAGCACCTGAAATTGAGACCATAATGAATAGCTAACCAGTGCAGATGGAGGGGCTTCAGGAAAATACATGTTTGTGCTTAACATTTCAATTAATAAATTAGTATTTGCTCACTACCCAGGTGGTTTGGAAGATGGGTTCTGCATTCATTTAGATTAACATTCTGTAATTTTCACTTGGCTATGCCATGCATTTATCTCCGACATTACATAATCCTATCCCTTCTCTCATTTGTGCCACCACCTCTACCCCACCCTCATTGGTTCTGCATTGCAGATGAGTTTTCTCCTCTCATATCCCTGGTTCCCCAGTTCACAGGAACAAAGACCTAGTTTCAGATACTCTACTCCATTCTCAATCCCACACAATCCACAGCAGCATTACTGCCTGCTCCTTTCTCCACCTCAGACTATGTGAAAGGCATTAGTTGTAAAGTATTGTTGAGTTGACAGGTTTGAAGTTGCTGCTGACACTGTAGAAAAAGGCTTCCCAAAAGGTTAAAACCTACATTTTATCAAAGAAAACAGCAACGGAAGATTTGAACTGCTGTGTCTTGAATTATAGCTCACTGAGATACTATACTGAATCACTTAATCCTTTTAATACCAACCTATTTTAGCTTTTATATAAGCATCTGCTCATACAAAGTCTGCATCAAACTCCAAATCCAAGAACTATTAGAATTCCTTGTAAGACTGATGGACTGAGCTGGGAGGTGGGAAAAGATTCAGAAAATAAGGATAATCTGTATTACTTGAGCCCAGGAGGTGCAAAAGTTCAGTTCCTCAGACCCTTAGCTTTAATGCTTCTCACTCGCAGGCCTTTTTCTAACACCGGGGTGTTTCTCATACAGAGGAACAAAATGGTGTCAAGAAAGCAAATATGTTGATATAATTATTTTTTAAGCTGCTGAGCCTATTGATTGAGACTGTCACAGGGAAAATACTTGAGTAGCTGTTGTGCCACATGACTCTGAAATCAATTATACTTGAGTTCTTGTCTCCTGTGACAGAACTAATGGATTTGATTGATCTGTTTGGTGTAAGGTAAGTACTCACTTTAATAGTAACTGTAATGGTTTGATTTTGTTATGTTACCAGTAGGCTATGTGAGAAAGGAGCAGGCAAGTGAGTATGCTAGAATTTGTATCACTTTGAAGTAGGAAAAGCCATGAAAAATGTCAGCCATTCCACACTCTGGCCCCCTGGGATAGATGAGAGACCCAGAAAATTAAAGAGGCATGAGTCAGTGAAATAGGAAACATCAAGTCTTCCTTCTCCACAAAAATAGAGAAAGATCTCAAGTAAAATGCAGTTAGTTACATAATTCAAAGAAAAACTCATTGCTTTTTTTTTGCACTGAAAGGTATATCCCTCCCCATTTTTCAACATATTTTAAAATAAACCCCCAATAAAAATAAAACCATTCCACTGAATTCTTACAAGGTTGCATGACTTTATTAAGTGAAAATAGATTTAGAATAATGAGTTGGGCTTAGGGAGAGAGTTGAGAAATACAATTTCTAGCAAGAGGCAGCAACAAAATACGAGGGTTGTATAGAAATTGTCCATGCATAGTTTCTGTCTGCTACACTCTAGTGATATGCAAGATATGTCCCTGCAGATCATGTCAACAAGTCAGACCTATGAAAATAACTACTGAGAACAATCCTGATTTTAATATTAAAAGCCTTAATTAAACAAATGAAAAAATTCTTCCTAATATCAAAATTCCAATTGCACAATGAATAATGGTGGCTTCAGCAAATATTTTGGCTTTCTTTGCTGTACAGGAGAGAGGTGGTGGAATACAAATTTAAAATGAGGAAAACACTAGGCACAAGGCCTGCAATGATTATTTTAGTGTATGTCACTGTTGCAAGTCAATCAGTCTATCAATAAGCATTTATTAAGTACATAATATTTGCCGGGCACTGGAAATAAGAGCAAAGATTTTCTAGGAGATTCACTGGAAAATTACAGTGATATGAAGTCAAGTGTGTCAATAAAATACATATTTCATTATAAAATCTGCTTCTTTATAGTGAACTCAAAAGTTCCAGTCCTTGATGTGCATGTGTGTACATGTGTATGTACGTGTATGTGTGTGTGTGAGTGTGTATGTGTGTGTGTGTGAGAGAGATAAAGAGAGACAGAGATAGAGAGAGAGAGAGAGAGACAGAGACAGAGACAGAGACAGAGAGAGTTTTTGTGGTTCTTTGTATGTAGCTACCTAGGATAAGCCAACACTCTAAATAACCTCTATGGAAATGTGATCAATATGTTTTACTATTCTAGTTTTCCTTCCTTATTATCTTTATCTTAGTACAAATTATTAACATTTACTTTTCACATTCAGCACCTTCTTTGAGCACTCATTGCATATGTCTTCATGACAGGCATTTAATAAAAGCTGATATTTGCATAGCTCTTTAAGATCTGCAAAGTGTCTTTTACCTACCATCTCATTTGAGCTTCAGAATCATGCTGTGATGTTGATACTACCTATATTATTATCACCATTTTACAGATGAGGGGACTAAGGATAAGTGACTTGTGTGGTTATACATCTGGAAGCAGAATTTGAACCCAGACCTTTGTTACTCTAGTATTTCTGCATTAGAAATGACCATCTCTAAGAAAAACAAATTGAATTTGATCCTTGTATCATATGTCCATAAATAATAATTTCCATTGACTATAACTTTACACAGAGGACAGTCTCATCCTCTCCTGGCACTATTGCTTTCACCAGTATATGAAGAGGTTAGATTCAGGTGTTAGATATAATCTCCAAACATCAAAGAGGAATAAGACTTTAAAGTTGTCAGCTGCAGTTTTCTCTTAGCATTAAGCATAGAAGTGCATTTGGTAAAAGAGATCAGATTAGGATCTTCAAGCATAAATACTTTGAGAGAACACCCTAATTCCTTACTTCTTCATGAATAACCCAGGGAGACATTCCCTCTCAATCCATAGGCTAGTGCATAGAGCTCTCTTTGTAAAATAGAAATCTTGCCTCTTGTAAAGTATTGTATATAGTATAATGCAAATACCTTTTGGACATTCATTAGGAATCCATGAGGCATAAAAAGTCAAAGAGCCACAAATGATTCATTTTGAAATAAAAGTAGACATTGTTCTATAAGAAAAAATGGAAATATTAGATGAAACTGAGTAGTGGTAACCAGTTAGTCTAAGATGAATACAGGTTTACCTGAAAATGAAGTGTGACAATGCCTTCACATTTTTTTTCCTGGTGTTCCAGAAAAGAATAGAAATGAATAATTCTTCCCCAACTAAAGTGCTATCTATTCACAGTAGACTGCATAATAGAAGTGCTATTGAGACATATTATTCTCAATAAAAGTAATGTCAAAGTGGACAACCATTTAAACATGGAACTGATAGATAGGTGAAGGTTTTTTTAATGCATTTTTTTAAAGTTAAAGCCATATTTGAGAAATATATTAAAACCACCAAAGTGCTATACATTCTGATGGAATACTCAGAAATAGAAAAAGAAAGTATCTCACACATGAAAATAAAGAAAAGACTTTACATAGTATGTCCAATAGTAGAATTTTATTTTCATATGTCAGAACTTGTCGACTAGCTATAGTGTTCTCCATGACTACATTCTGAAATTTACCCTCAATCTATTTGAAACAGGATTTTTTTAAAAGGCACAGATCTGTGCTCCTATGATATCCTATTGTAATCAGATACTATTGAGGTTTTAAGACATTGTAGCTTGAAAGATAATAAATAATTAGATTGATGCTATCTAGACACAGATTGGAAAAAAAGATTAAAGTAATATCCTTTCATTGTAAATTCCCTTTCTGAGACTGGATAAAGAAATACCAGTCTTCATCTAGATTGGTAAAGTTCATCAAAGTCCCTATGTTGATGTGGCAACATCACCAAGTCATTGCCATGTTGTATAATATTTCAAGGTGTAGCAGTGTGTATGATGAAATTTAAGTTCAGAAGGGCTGTGAAAGTGAAAATACGTGTATGGAAATACTGGTGCAAACCTTTCTCTTTTTGTATCTTTTTGTATCTTCCATGCTCCCGGGATTGCATGGAACACTTCCTTTGGCTCCTGGATTTGGCTATATGTATGGAAGTCGTAAGCATCCTGAATCGATTACATCAGAAGCCATAGCAAGACCTATAAAATTGTCTGGAATCTAAGATGTATTTTTTTTGAGGGGGGTAGTGGTGAAGGTGGTGGTGGTGGTGGTATTGTATATTGGACAGACATTATTAGATTGAGAATTTTCAATAGAAATAAGCAAAAGTGAATTGATTGCTATCTAATAGTAGCAATTTTCATTCATTCCTCCAAATATTCAACATCTGAATATCAAAAATTAATTAATTTATCCAATAACAAAACAAATATCAAGTACCTACTGTGGGGAAAGCACTGTTGCTAGATACTGAGATGGAGCGACATACAAAATTTACATGTGACCTTGCTCCTGCACTCCTGAAATGTGCAGTACTGTTAAAGAACAGGGAGAAAATATAAGCAGAAATAAATATAATATTCAGGATTAAATGATAAATAAACCAGACAGCTTTTTTTAAACATATACTTCTAAACTCTTATTGTGAATATCCTGTTGGCATTGGATAACCTATGCAGATGTAGTAACAGGAAATGCATATGCCTGCTGGTTCATGCCATTGTACATATTTGGGACATTATTTCCATATTTCTGTGTCCTGTCATTACCATTCTGGTAAGTTCCTGTTGGATTACCAGACCTAAAACTAGTCTGTATACTAACAGACACTAAAGCTCCCATTGGTGTAACTTGTAGCACTATTTTGCCCCCAAATCTCTGTTAAGCAGACTAGAATAACCTGCATCATAATTTTCCCTGTCTCTAAAGGTATCAAATCTACCTTTTCTTTTTCTTTTTCTTTTTTTTTTTTGCTCACAGAGATCAACTTTTAAAACTATACTATGAAAATTAAAAAGAAGATCTTTCTTGTTTGAGATGATCAGGAAAGCTGTTCCAGAGGAGACCACACTTGAAATAAACATCCAGTGGATTGATTGTAATTCAGCAACAGGGGGAACGCTTTGGTTTGGGACAGGGAAGTAAATTTTATATACAAAGAGCTTCATAAGAAAGGGCATGGAGGCAAGAGGGAACAGAACATGTTCAAAAAGTAGAATAAGAGAAAGAAGTGTTTGGCTAGAGAATTCAGCTTACATGGGACAGGGATATTAGATAACACTTAATATATAGCAAGGCATCACACATGGGGGTTCTGGAATGCCAGGCAGGTTTATTACTACTCAAAAGGCAGTAGGGAATTGTAGAGGATTTTTGAGCAAAGGAATGCTCAAAATTGATGCAAGGAATATTATTCTTCTTAGAACACTCTCAAGCTATTAACACCTTAATGTTTTTTTTTTAAAAAATAACATAAAATTCTTAAAATGTTTATATCCATCTTTTGTTCAATGTTCAAAGCCCTTTACAACCTGCCCATCTTACATTTTCAGTCTTCCTACATCATTTTACTCCCCTTCATTCTGCTCTTCCACCATACTATCTATGTACTCTACAATCCAGTGACACTAACCTCTTTGTTCTTCCTTGCGCAATACACTCTACCTCCAGACTCTGGGCATTTTCACAAGCTGCTCTTCATGCCTGGAATTTTGTCCCTCTTCATCTGCCTCCTGGCTTCTCTAGTTTCTTTCAAGTGTCAGATAAAATCTCACTTTCTTCAAGAAGCCTTTCCTGATCCCCTAAATACTAGTGCCTTGAGTCTGTTCTTATCTCCAATATATTCTGAGTGTATCTCATTTTTACATAATTGTTTGCATGTACTCTCCCCCATTAGATCATGAGCTCCTTTAGAGAGGAGATTATATTTTCATCTTTCTTTTTATCTCCAGTGCTTACTTAGCATACTGTCCAATGCAAAGTAGGTGCTTGAATATTAGCGTTGACTGAATGACACCTGGTTTAGTTTTGTCAGAGCAAAGGGAAGGTCATGAGATCGATCTAAGAAAAGTATCAGGATGCCCTTTATGAGTTGGCTATGGGTGTCTATGATTTAAAAAGTTAGAAATCTAATGGGATGATTTGGTATCATCCCCTAAGAGTTTACAGGATTAGAGATTTAGGTTGTAAAATTAATGAGTTGCTCCATTATTCTGATAGTGCTTCTTTGATATTGATGAGAAAGTTATCTAGACTAGAAATTGTTCTTGCTAAGCCTATACTGACCTTGTATATAAAATAAGCAATTAGGTATCACACATTTTATCTCTACCTATTTTTGAATGGTAGAATTTCAATGATTCTTAGATGTAATCCCCTTCAATTCTCTCTTTATAGAGAAGCTAAAATTAGGTTTCAAGAAATGAATTGACTAAAATTTAACTGAGTTCTCAACAACCAAATGCCTAAAATGTGGAACCAATCCAGATTTTTAGAATCCCAATCAAGTGTTCTCTTCACTAAACATGAAACTTTTGAATATGTGTAACATTAATAGACTCCTTATAAAAACAAATAGTAGCCCTAAAGTTGTCCTGCCCTAAAGTACTTGTGCACACACACACACACACACACACACACACACACACACACATACACACATGCAGCCAGTCCCAAACCTATGTCACATTTAATTTATGGAAGTGTTAAAGTTATATTGAAGTCTTCTAAGTTCTAAGGTTTCCAAAGAATTTTATTCTTTTATTATTTCCAAAGGCATGATGTGATAAAGTACAGGACTGTCTATCTTCTAGCCACTGATCAGTAAATGTTAAATATCCCTAGCACATATTTATATCAATTGTCCCTATTTTGCTATAAATCAGTGATAATACATAATTATATCTCCAATGACAATCACTTAACAACATAATTGGAAGTAAAGATATCTAAATTACTGCCTAAAATGGGGTTATACACATTTTTATTTGCTTCCTTAGACAACTAAACCTTTCATTATGCTACTTTCTGAGAAGGGTAAGCTGTTTCTAACATGGAAGAAATCTGAAATACAAAAAAAGTGAAAGTTTTCAATGGAAAATGATATCTCTAGGATTTGAGCTCAGCTATCATTGTGAAAGTTTTCTCCATGGTCATATACTGGCCATAAAAAGCCATGTTTGGAAACCACAGCTCCAGTTTTTCAGCTAACAAGCTAAGCACCCAGAATAGAGTATTATTTCTTCTTATTTCCTCTGCTCTTCTGAGAAATGGCTACTCAAAGCCATCTCCCATTTCAAACCTCGTAAATTTGTCTAAAGTAATGTTCTATGTTGTGATCTACCCCATCATGAGGGAGAGGAGGAAAGCGCAAAAATTCTTTGTCCTGTTCTACTAGTTTCTTTTCCTGTCTTAAACCCTGAACCTCCTTTAAGCTATGCTCCTGATAGTTCTACCTAGTTATAGCACCATCCTCTCAAATTTAATATATGCCAAACTGAATTTAGTTTTTGTCCCCAAATAACTCTTTTTTTCCTCTGACTCCTCTATTTTTATCAATTGTGCTGACCATTTCCTAATTATCTACTGTCAGCCTTTCATCTCATCTATTTAGTTGAATTCTACAATTTTTGCCTCCACCTTGTTCATCATTTCATTTTTTCCATTCTCATCAACAAAATCAATTTCTGTCTAGTTCTCTTCTCTACCAGGTGGGCCTTCCTATATAGCACCACCAGTTTAGTCTTCCTAAAGTAAAGTCCTCATAACATCCCCTCTGTGCTCAAAATTCTTAAATTACTTCCTCCTGGCATTCAGTTGTGTAAAAATTAAACTCCTTTACTGTCCTTCAGGGTCCTCTATGACTTGGCCCCAATTAACTTTACCTCTCATTATATGCCTTCACACCTATTGTGCTACATCCAAAGTCAACTACTTGACACTCTCCAAAGACACCCAAGCATTCCAGCCTCATAACTTTCCTCATGCTGGCACTTTACTCATTGCCTGGAACACATCTGTATTCCCACCCCACCCCCCAATCCTGACTGTCCAATTCATCCTTATTCTTCATAGCCTCACTCAAATGCTGTGAAGACTGTGTGTGCTTCCCCTTCATTCTGAACTACCTAAGTTCCTTATACATTTCCTATACTGCTTTAATATTGTGTCATATATTTTTATGTCTACCTCAGCTCCCCATCCAATGTTTCAATGCCTTGGAAATAGTAGGAATTCAATATATTTGCTTAAGGAATTGATGATTAAATGACATGGCCATTGAACTGAATAGTGAGGTTTTTTTTTCTAATTATCCCCCACAATGCCTGTGACAGTACCTTTTATAGTAGTTGCTTAATCAACATAGGGTAATTGAATAAATGAATAGGCCACCCTTCCAAAAAAAAAGTTTACTAAATATTCTTTCCATTAATCAAAAAGTTCCTAATTTTCACCTCTTTCACAATCTTCTGGGATTGATTTTTTTTTCTTAAAAAGAGCTTATTACCAACTTTGATGATTTTAGGTATATAACTTCTAAAGACTTTCTATCAGTTTTGTTTTAAGTTATAAAACTGACATCCTTCTAGCCTTGGAACAAAGTGACCTTTCACTCGTATTTGATATCCAAATCTTCTTTTCTTTTCATATATCTAGGATATGTAGACTGTTTCACCATGAAAGTATTCCTCTGATGAATCACAGTGGGGTAGAGGTAATCATAGGTACTTAGAGAGTTTGCCAGTGGACAACTATTTATTCCAGCTTCTGCAAAGTTGGAGTTGCTACAGATTGGAATATAAGGTAGCAGACAATCATCTGAGAATGATTCTGCATAATTTCAGAATCATGACACTCATCCCCAGTAGAGTGAACATAAAACGTATATTTTTGGCCACGAAGCTTATTATACAAATTATTAGTTATTAAATATATTAATATATTTGTATTATACTAACAATGCTTGTATTTTCTATATTATTTTATAATACTATATATTAAGTTGTGGTCACTGTAGAATCTACATTGGTAGGTGAAACTAAGGGTCCATGATTTTTAAGATATACACTGTTTACCTAAGTGTAAGAATTTTGTCTCCAATTTTGAAGTCTTAACGAAGTATCTTGGATAAAGTATGCCCATGATTTATTGGATTCTGCCTTAGATACTTACTGATTTTGCAATCAGAAGCAAGTCACTTGACCTCTTATCGCTTTAGTTTCCTCCTCCATAAAATGAGGATAATGATAGCAATTATGTCACAGTACTATTGTGGTGATCAAATAAAAATGTATCAAAAACATTTGGCAAAATTTAAAACATTGTGTAATTGTGAATTGTAATGATGATGTTAGTGATAATGATAGTGATGATGATGAAGAGGATGGTAGTGGTAGTGGATTGAATTTTCAGTCCTTTAAGATTGTATTGTGTGTAGAATAATAAACAAGTGTCTTATGAAGTGCTTTTTCTCCCCTAGGCAATGGGGTTAAGTGACTTGCCCAGGGTCACACAGCTAGTAAGTGTTAAGTGCCTGAGGCCAGATTTGAACTCAGGTCCTCCTGACTCCAGGGCCAGTGCTCCATCCAATGTGCCACCTAGCTGCCCCAATGAAGTGCTTTTGATGGTGATAATGATCATAATAAGTCTGGTGGTCATAAGTATGGCAGATCAGTGTTGCTAAATAAAGAGAACCCCACCCACATTTTTGTACATTATTTATTTATTTTTAACATTTAGTTTTTAAAATTGCAATGGTCAAATTCTCTTCATCCTGTCCTTCCCTAGTGATTGAGAAAGCAAGCAATATGATCATACATATGAATTAATGCAAAACATTTCCATATTAGCCATGTTACAAAAGGAAGCACAAGCAAAACAACCCAAGAAAAATAAAGTATGCTTCCATCTGCACTGAGTGTTCATCAGTTCTCTCTCTGGAGGTGGATTGCATTTTTCATCATAGGTCCTTTGTATTTGTCCTGCATCATTGTATTAATCAGAGTATCTAAGTCTTTTACAGTTTATCATCCTCACTTAGCTTGAATTCATGTAATTTTTCCCAGGATTCTCTGATGATCTAGGTCATCATTTTTAAAGCAAAATAGCATTCCATCACAATCATATACCACAATTTATTCAGTCATTACTCAATTTATGGGCATCCTTTCAATTTTCAATTCTTTGCCTCAACAAAAAGAGCTACTACAAATATTTTGTACAAATAGGTCCCTTTCCATTTTCTTTGATCTTTTTGGGGTTATAGACCTCATAGTCATATTGCTGGATCAAAGGGTATACACAGTTTGATAGCCTTTTGTGTGTAGTTCCAAAATGTTCTCTGGAATGGTTGAGGGATTGGTGTACTAGTGTCATTATTTTCCACATCACCTCCAGCATTTGCCATTTTACTTTCCTGCCATGTTAGTCAATCTGATAGGTATGAGGTGGTGCCTTAGAGTTGTTTTAATGTGCATTTCTATAATCAATAAAGATTTGGACTTTTTTTCATGTGTCTATTGATAGCTTTGCTTTGTTTTTTCTTCTGAAAACTGCCTGTTCATACCTTTTGAACATTTGTCAATGGAGGGTTAGCATGTATTTTTATAAATTTGGCTCATTTCCCTATATATTTGAGAAATTAAACTTTATCAGAGAAACTTACTTTTGAATTTTCCCCCAGGTTACTGCTTTCCTTTTAAAGGTGGCTGCATTGTTTTTTCATTTGTTTGTTTTTTGCAAAACCTTTTTAAGTTCACGTAGTTAAAATTATGCATTTTATTTCACATGATCCTCTCTTTCTCTTGTTTAGAGTTTTTCCTTATCCATAGATCTGACAGGTAAAATTTTCTATGCTCCTGTAATTTACTTATAATATCACCCTTTATGTCCAAATCATGTAGCATTTTTTTGAACTTACATTGATTGGTATATGATGTTAAATGTTGGACTATTTGTAGTTTCTGCCAAAATGTTTTTGTTGTTGTTGTTGTTGTTGTTGTTGTTGTTTGTTTCGCTTTGTTTTAGTTTTCCTAGTAATTTTAGTCAAATAGTGAGTGCTTGCTCCCAAAGCTTGGATTTTTGGATTTAAACAATAATAGATTACTATGATCATTTGCTATTGTTCATTGTGTACCGAATTTGTTTCACTGATCCACCACCCTTTGTTGTTTAGTACCAGATTGTTTTCATGATTACTGCTTAGCAATAGAGTTTGAAATGTGGTATTGTTAGGCTGCTTTCCTTCACCTTTTTTTTCATTGATGCTGTTGACATTCTTGATATTTTGTTATTTCAGATTAATTTTATCACTTTTTCTAACTCTTTAAAATAATTATTTGGTAGTTTTATTGGTATGACACTGAATAAGTAAATTAATTTACATAGTACAAATTCTACCTAGGTGTATTCATGAACAATTAATTTCTACAATTATTTATATATGTCTTTATTTGCACAAAAAGTATTTTGTAATTTTATTCATGTAATCCATAGATTTGCCTTGGCAGATAGAATTCCAATGATTTCATATTCTCTGTAGTTATTTTAAATGGAAATTATCTTTCCATCTTTTCCTGCTGGATTTTATTGGTAATATATGGAAATGCTGATGATTTATGTAGATTTATTTTAAATCCTATAAATTTGTTGATAGTTTTAATTGTTTTGTCTAGTTTTTAGTTGATTCTCTAAGGTTCTCGAAGTATATCATCATATCATCTACAAAGAATGGTAGCATTTTTTCCCTCATTGCTTAACTGTATTCTTTCATTTTCTTTTTCCTGCCATTGTCAGAGGTATCACTTCTAATATGATATTGAATAACAGTGATGATAATGGAAATTCTTGCTTCACCTCTGATCTTATTGAGAAGGCTTCTAGTTTGTTCTCATTACATGTAATGCTGGCTCTTGGTTTTAGATAGATACTACTTATTTTAAAATAAGATTCACTTATTCCTATGCTTTCTGTTTTATATATATATATATATACACACACACACATATATATACACATATATATACATACATACATGTGTATGTATATATACATATAGATGTGTATGTATATATACATACACATGTATATGTGTGTGTGTGTGTGTGTGTGTGTCTATGAATGGCTGTAGTATTTTATCAGACACTTTTTCCTGCATCTGTTGTGATAATCACATGATTTTGTTGTTGTTGTTGTTGTTGTTTGTTATTGATAGGGCCAATTTTATGCTTATAGGTTCCTAATGTTGAATCAGCCCTGCATTCTTGGCCTAAATTCCACCTAGTCAGAGTTTATGATCTGTGATAATCTCCTTATTAGTATTTTATTTTAAAATATGGCATCAATATTCATTAGGGAATTGGAAAATAGCTTTATTTCTTTGTTTTTCTTCTCCCTTGATTAAGTATTAAAACAATATTTGTATCCTAAAAGGAATTTGGTGGAACGCTTTACCTATTTTTTCAAATTATTTATATAGTATTGATATTAATTGTTCCTTAAATGTTTATTACAAATCATGTGCAAATTCATTTGGTTCTGGCCAATTTTTTCTCCTTAGGAAGCGAATATGTCTTGTTCAATTTCTTTTTTATGAGATAGGGTTATTTAAGTATTCTATTTCCTCTCCTGTTAATCTGAATAATCTATATTTTTGTTAATGTTCATCCATTTCACTTAAGTTGTCAGTTTTATTGGAATATAATTGGGTAAAATAAATCCTAATAATTGTTTTAATTTCATCTTAATTGGGAGTATATTTACCCTTTTCTTTTTTGATATGGGGAATTTGATTTTTTTAAAAAATAAAAATGATGAATGGTTTATCTATTTTATTGTTTGGTTTTCCATAAAACTAGCTCCTAGTTTTATTTATTAGTTTGATTTTTAAAATTTTCAGTTTTCTTAAACTCTCCTTTGATTTTCATAATTTCTATTTTGCTGTTTCATTGGGCACTTTTCATTTTTTTTCTTTTTTAATTTTTTAATTGCTTGCCCATTTTTTATCTGCACTTTCTCTCTTGTGTTGATGTAAGCATTTAAAAATAGAAAAATTTCCCTAAGTACTACTTTAGCTCTATACTGAAAATGTTCTCTTATTTCATTGTTTTGTCTTTTTTAAAAATTAATTTTTAGTTTTCAACATTCACTTCCACAAGAGTTCCAAATTTTCTCACCATCTCTCCCCACTACCCCAAGATGGCATAGATTCTGAATACCCTTTCCCCAATCAGCCCTCCCTTCTATCATCTCCCCCTCTCTTATCACCTTTCCCCCTATTTTCCTGTAGGGTAAGATAGATTTCCATACCCAATTGAGTGTGTATGTTATTCTCTCCTTAAGTCAAATCTGATGAGAGTAAGATTCATTCATTCCATCTTACCTCCCCCCTTTTCCCTTACACTGTAAAAGTTTATTCTTGCCTGTTTTATGTGAGATAATTTACCCCATTCTACCTCTCCCTTTCTTCTCTTCCCAGTACAATTCTCTCTCACCCTTTAATTTTATTTTTACATATCATCCCTTCATATTCAACTCACCCTGTGCCTTATGTATACACACACATATATACATATACATATACATACATATATATGTACACACACACACACACACACACACACACACACACACACATATATATATATATATATATATATATTCCCTCCAACTACTCTAATACTGAGAAAGGTCTCATGAGTTACAAATGTCATCTTTCCACATAGGAATGTAAACAGTTCAATTTTAATAAGTCACTTATGATTTCTTTTTCCTGTTTACTTTTTCATGCTTCTGTTGAGTCTTGTAATTGAAAGTCAAATTTTCTATTCAGCTCTGGTCTTTTCATCAAGAATGCTTGAAAGTTCTCTGTTTCAACAAATGTCCATTTTTACCTCTGAAGGATTATATTCAGTTTTGTTGGGTAAGTGATTCTTGGTTTTAATCCTATCTCCTTTGACCTCTGGAATAGCATATTGCAAGCCCTCTGATCCCTTAATGCAGAAGCTGCTAAGTCTTGTATTATCCGATTGTGTTTCCACAATACTTGAATTATTTCTTTCTGGCTGCTTGCAATATTTTCTCCTTGACCTAGGAACTCTGGAATTTGCCTACAATATTCCTAGGACTTTTTCCTTGGGGATCTCTTTCAGGAGGTGATCAGTGGATTCTTTCCATTTCTATTTTACCCTCTGGTTCTACAATATCAGGGCAGTTTTCCTTGATAATTTCTTCAAAGATGAGGTCTAGGCTCTTTTATTTTTTTGATCATGGCTTTCAGGTAGTCCAATAATTTTAAAATTATCTCTCCTGAATCTATTTTCCAGGTCAGTTGTTTTTCTGATGAGATATTTCACATTGTCTTCTATTTTTTCATTCTTTTGGTTTTGTTGTACAATTTCTTGATTTTGCATAAAGTCATCAGCTTTTATTTGCTCCATTCTAATTTTTAAGGAAACATTTTCTTCATGAGCTTTTGGACTTCCTTTTCCATTTGGCCAATTCTGCTTTTGATGGCATTCTTCTCCTCATTGACTTTTTGGACACCTTTTGCCATTTAGGTTAGGCTATTTTTTAAGGTGTTATTCTCTTCAGTATTTTTTGCATCTCCTTTAGCAACCTGTTGACTTGTTTTTCGTGATTTTCTTGCATCACTCTCATTTCTATTCCCAGTTTTTCCTCTACTTATCTTACTTGCTTCTCAAAATCCTTTTTGAGCTCTTCCATGGGCTGGTATTGATTCATATTTTTCTTGGAGGCTTTAGATATAGGAGCTTTGACTTTGTTGTCTTCTTCTGATTGTATGTTTTGATCTTCTTTGTCACTAAAGTCGGATTCTATGTTCTGAATTTTGTGTACTATTTGCTCATGTTCCCAGCCAATTACTTGATTTTTAAACTCTTTGTTAATATAGGGCTCTGCTTCTAGTGTGGAGGGTGTCCCAAGCTCCAGGGGTTTTGTACAGCTGTTTTCAGAGATACTTCTAGGGACCTATAAATTTTCAGTTCTCCCAAGATGGTATGATCAAAGGAGAGGTGTTTCTTGGCCTATGGCCTTGGCCATGAGTGACCACAAGCACTCTTTTCTGCCTTGGAACTGTGAGGAGGTTTCCCTCTCTATTGCAGCTACAAGCTCCACCACAGCAGCACTTTTCTTCTGCCCAGGACTGCCACCCAGTACTGCCACCCAGATTCAAGCATGGGCAAAGTAAGAGAATCCTGCCTCAGCACCAACAAAGAGATCCCTGCAATCCTCCTCTGATCAGCTACTGGATCCCCTTTCTGAGAGCACCAGAAGCAATCATTGCCACTGTGGCCACTGCCGGGGGACTGTGCTAGGACCGGGACTGGACCACACTACTCTCTCAGCTCTGACAGACCTTTCCCACTGACATAAGTTGTCTTTGGTATTTTGGGGTTGAGAAGTCTGGAAACCACCACAGCTTCCCTTGATTGAGTCCCCTGAGGTCTGTTCTGGGTTTCCTTTGGCCCCATCTTTGCCAGCTAAGCCCTCTCTGAACTGGCTTTTCTCCCAGTCTGGTGCAACAGACCTTTCCTGTTGACCTTCCAGGTTGTCTTGGGCTGTAAATTTGTTTCACTCTGTCTTTTTGTGGGTTCTGCTGCTCTAGAATTTGTTTAGAGTCATTTCTTGCAGGTATTTGGAGGGGTTGGGGTAGAACTCAAGTAAGTCACTGCTTTTATTCAGCCATGTTGGTTTTGCTTCTGTTTTAATTATCTTTAATGACATTATTGTTTCTATGATTTGTTCTTTGCACCAGTCATTCTTTAAGAGTAGATTATTTGTTGTTGTTTACCTGTTCATTCATGTCTAACACTTCATGACCCCATGCACTACAGCATGCTGTCCTTTTGTCCTTCACTATCTTCTGAAGTCTGTCCAAACTCATGGTTAGATTATTTAGTGTCCAATTAACTTTTAATCTATGCTTCAATTGTCTTTATTTAATATAATTTTTATTACATTATGGTCTGAAAAGAATGTGTTTAATATGTCTGCTTTTCTGCAATTGGGAGGATTTAATGCTTTAATACATGGTCAATTTTTGTGAAGGTGCCATGATAAAAAGGTGCTGACAAGAAGGTATATATTCTCCTTTCTATTCCCATTCAGTTTTCTCTGGAGTTCTATCATATCTAATTTTTCTAAGATCTCCATGACTTCTTTCTTGTTTGTTTTATTGTTAGCTTTGAGAGGGGAAAATTGAAGTCTCCAACTAGTATAGTTTTACTTCCTATTTCTTCTTGTAAGTCATTTAACTTTTTCTTTAATAATTTGGATGCTGTGCCATTTGGTGCATATATATATGTATGTAATATATATATATAAATACATATGTATATATTATACATATATAATATATATATACATTTAGCATTGATATTTCTTTATTGTCCATAGTACCTTTTAGCAAGATGTTGTTTCCCAGTTTGTCCATTTTAATTAGGTCCATTTTTGCTCATATCTGAGATCATGATTGATAACTCTGAATCTCAGCTAAAGCGTAATAAGTCCTGTTCCGGCCCCTTGTTTTAACTTTATGTATGTCTATTTCAAATGTGTTTCTTTTAAACACTATATTTTTGGATTCTGTTTTCTAATTCATTCTACTATCCACTTCCATTTTATGAGTGGATTCATTCCACTCACGTTCACTGTTATGATTACTAACTGCATTTCCTTTCATTCTGTTTTCTTCTGTTTATCCTTCTCTCTCTTACCATTAGTCCTCAAAAGTCTGTTTTACTTTTGACACTTGCCTCTCTTAATCTGTCCTCCCTTTTATCATTTTTTTTTCTCTAATTCCCTTTCCCTCCTCATTTCTTGTTGGGTAAGATAAATTTCCATACACAACTGAATATACACACACACTCTCACACACATTTTTTCTCCTTTCTTTGAATGAAGTGAGATTACAGTGAGTTTTAAGTGTTGCCTGCTCTCTCTGCTACCTCTCCCTCCACTGGAGCAGCTCTTCCTTGCACGTCTTTTATATGTGAGTTTATTTACTCCATTCTTCTTTTACTTTCACACTTCTCTCAGTGTATCCCTCTTTTTAGTTCATCATTTTTTTAGATCATTTCAACAAAATGATGCACTCCTATGCCTTCTGTCTATGTAGCATCCTTTTAACTGCCCTAATAGTGATAAATTTCTTAGTACTTACTAGTGTCATCTTCCTATATAGGAATGGAAATAGTCTAAACTTATTGAGGCCTTTGTGATTTATCTTTCATGTTTAGCTTTGTATGCTTCTCTTGGGTCTTATATTTGAAAGTCAGATTTTCTATTTATCTTTGCTCTTTTCATCAGGAATGCTTGAAAGTGCTCTATTTCATTAAATAATATTTTTTTCCTCCTGAAGGATCATGCTAAGTTTTTCTGGGTAGGTGATTCTTGGTTGTAATCCTAGCTTCTTTGCTTCTGGAATATTATATTCTAAACTCTCTGCTCTTTCAAGATGATAACTCTAAATCTTGTGTGGTCCTAACTGTGGCTCTATTGAGTATTTGAATGTATTCTTTCTGACTACTTGAAATATTTTCTCTTTGACCTTGAAGCTTTGGAATTTGGATATAATATTCTTGGGAATTTACGTTTTGGAATCTCTTTTAGGAGATGATTGGTGTTATCTTTCAATTTCTATTTTAACCTCTGGTTCCAGGATATTGAACAGTTTTAATTTTTTTAATATGATGTCTAAACTCTTTGATTTTATCTTGTCTTTTAGGTAGTCTAATAATTCTGAAATTATCTTTTTTTAATCTATTTTCCAGGTCAATTGTTTTTCGTATGAGATACTTCACAGGGAATTATTTTCTTCAGGGAGCATTTGTCACCCTTTTTCATTTGGTGAGTTTTACTTTTTAAGGAATTATTTTCATCAGTGAAGTTTTATCTCTCTTTTACCATTTGGCCAATTCTGTTCTGTAAAATATTATTTTCTTTAGTAATCTTTTGCCTCTTTTACCAACTTGTTAATTTTCTTTTCATATTTTTTCTTGTTTCTCTCATTTCTTTTCTTAATTTTACCTTATATACTCTTATTTAGTTTTTATTATTTTTTTTACTCTAAAAGATTTATGATGGAAAATGTTTTCCACATCCAGAGAAACAACTGTGGAATCTGAATGGAGATAGAATCATACTATTCATTCTCTCTCTCTCTCTCTCATTTTTTTGTTTTGTTTCTTCTTTCTCTTGGTTATTTCCATTTTTCTAATTCTTCTTTACAAAATGAGTAATGTGAAAATATGTTTAATGAGAATGTATATGTAGAGCTTATATCAGGTTTCACACCATCCTGGTGAGGGGTGAGGAGAGGGAGGTGGAGAAAATTTAAAATTCAAAAGCTTTTGGAAGTGAATGTTGAAAACTAAAAATAAATTATTTTGAAAATTATATACAGATATAGATATAGATAGTTCTTCCAGGAATTCTTTTTGGGGGCTTTGTGTCCAATTAACATTTTTGGAGGCTTTGCTTTTAACTGTTTTGACATTGATTTCTTTTGAGATTATGTCTTGATCTTCCCTATCCTTTTAGCAGTTTTTTATGGTCATGTTCTTTTTTGGTTGTTGTTGTTGTTTGTTAATTTTCCAGCCTATTTCTTAATTTTGAACTTTATGTTAAAGTTGAATGCTGTTCCTTTTATATGTGGGGGGGGTCAGGGGGACATTGTCCCAAGCTTCAGATTTTTTTTCAGGTGATTATTTCAGATCTAGTTCTGGGAGAGTTTGGAAGTTTTCAATACTTCCAAGGTGGTGTGTTCCAGGGAGAGAGGAGATCAACCCTCTCCTGTTCTTTAATTGGGTCCTTAACCAGGGATGACCCCTGGTCCCTTAGGACCAAAAGTGATAGTGGTCCTTACAGCCTCAGCTCCCTTAGCACTAAAATAACCTCACACATGACAGGATGAGGAGAGACACACTGTCCCAAGCTTCAGGCCTTTTTCGTGCTACCATTTTCAGAGCTAGTTCTATTTGTATGTTTATTTGTTTTTAAGTTTTTCATGCTCACAAGGTAGTGTGATCCAGGGAGAGATGTGACCACTGCTCTCCTAGTCTGTTCTCTGATCCTTACCCAGGAAGTGCTGCTGATCCCTTGGGATTGCAGTAGATCATGCTTCTCAGGATCTTTGCTCCCTCATGACCAAAAACGTTTCACTCTGCTTTTGCACTTTGACCCATAAGTGGATATAGACAATGGAGTTGCAGACAGCATCTACTCCCACATTCTGTGTTAGCACAGTAGAGCCCTGTTCTGATTAGTTGCCAGATCCCCTTATCATCTATGGCTTGGGATCTCTGGAAGCTACAGATGCTGTAGCTATATTGGTGCTGATACTGGTTCCAAGGCCCACAACTGGTGTTGTATCCAGATGGGCCCAAGGCCAGCCTCCACCAGTGTATCATAGATCTCTCCTTCTAACCTCCTAAGTTATCTTGGGCTGGGAGAATACCTCACCCTGACCTTTTGTTGGTTATACCATGCCAGAATTTGATTTGATGTGTTATTTTAAAGGGTGTTTTTTTTTGGAAGGAAGTGTGGGGGGAGCTCAGCTGTACTGCTTACTCTACTCTCACATTTTGGTTCTGCCCCTTACCTTACTCAGTTTTGGAGATAACGATACTAACCCAAATAAAAATCAGCAAATAAAGCTAAAGGGAGGCAATGATTATAGGTATTATTTCAAGTATTTTTGTTTTCTGAGAAGAAAACTAAAGGGGTAAAAATAAATCCCTCAGTTTTTGATAGCCTACATATTTTATTCATTTGACTCTAATTCAAAATTGTCTCAAAATACTACATTTAGAGTCTGAAAGTGAAGATGTTTTTCTTTAACCAAAAAAAAAAAACTGTTACTTTCTGTTTCTGCCATTTAAATAGCATTTTTCAGTTCTCTAATTGTTTAAGCAGTCACTATATAACAGGTGGGTGTTTAAAATCTATTCTATCTACAAAGACTGTTAAAATAAGTTCATAAGGTCAGAATGTTTTAAATGTAGACATTGAAAAGTAGGCATAAAATCTTGAGGTAGCTAAAACTCTAAATATTCAAAGAATGAGAGTGTAGATACACTTTATGAATACATTCTCCATCCATCCCTGTCTCCAAACCTCCTTTGACTTTACTGTTCTTATGAATGGAATTGTCATTTTCCTAATCACTCACGATCAAAAATTCAAAACCACTCATTATTTCCTCCATAAAATGAGCTTCCCAATCTTAGAGATTCTTCCTCAACAATATGTGTTGTGCCTATTCCATTTTTATTTTATTTTAATTTTTTTTTATTATGTTTCAGTTCTGACATGTACTGGTCAGTAACAACAAAGCTTTTCACAGCATGCCAGAAACCTTCCTTGATTTCGTCTAACATTACAAGGTTATCAGTGGTGTACCCTGGCTTTCTGTCTCTCATCTGCACTCATCATAGTAATCATCTCATGATTTTCATCACTAGCATTTATATATAATTTTAAGGTTTGAAAAATACTTTATGAATATTATCTCATTTATCTTCACAACAAGCCTGGGAAGTAAGTGCTGTCAGTTTCAGCATTTTACAGAAAAGGAAAATGAGGCAGATGGGAGATATGTGCCAAAGTCAGATTTGAATATAAGTTTTTCTGAGGCCAGTTCCAGTGCTCTATCCACTATTGCCACCAAGCTGTCATGTGATTACCCCACTCTCTCTTCTTATCATATTCTTCCTCAATATCACCTTTTTCTCTTGTTCTTCAGAGTTCCTCATTGGTTACATCTTGTAGTCTGCTTACAACTACCAAGTGCCTCTCTATTGCCCTTTCTGTGATGCTCATCTTTAGTTACTTAAAGGTAGTGGCATTTCATGTTTTACTTACATACATAGAACAAACCCAGATAAATGTTAATATTGAATGATGGGCTTTTGCTTTCATGGGAAGCTGGGGCAGGTAAAAGAGCTCTTAAATCTGCCAAAAGCCAAGCAGCCCTCCTTCTTGTTCAACTCCTGTTCCCAAAGAAAAGATAGGAAATACATATTTCTTCTGTGCAGAGGGCAGGGACTATACTGCAACCATGTTAATAATGTCAGACTCAATTGACGCACATAATTTTTTTTGGCAGTCTATATTTTATGTATAATTATGTAAATTATGTGTAAGAACAATTTTTAATTTTTACTTTTAAAAAGTTTGAGTTCTAAGTTCTTTCCCTCCCCATTTCTCCTTCCTCCCCCAGAGAGAGCAAGTAATTACATATTAATTATACATGTGCAGTCATGCAAAAATATATTTCCATATTAGCCATGTTACAAAAGAAAACACAGATAAAAAATAAAAACAAGAAAAATAAAATTAAAAAAGTATGCTTTGATCTGTATTCAGACTCCATCAGTGATGTGCTATTGTGTTTTGCCTAACTACAGCTCTTTCTCTCTTTCCCACTCTTCACATTCTCTCTAACAAAGACTAACTCCCTGGGTATGGAATAGAAAGAAAGATATTATAATAAATGAATATGAAGAAGAAAAAGAAATCCATGATTTTTAAAGAAGGTCATATAACAATAAGTCACATTTGTATGCTATCTTGATGGTTACAAAGCACTTGTAATATAGGTACTAAATGGATAAGTATCCTTATTTTATAAATTAGGAAATTTCAAAGATGTCAAGAGACACAGAATTATTATTTCCAGGTTATTATTTTGTGAGGGAGTAAAATGAGAGATTCTGAGGGGTTGTGATTTGCCCAAAGAAGTAGAACCAGGTCCTGAACTCTGACCTTCATAGCACCTTGAAACCTAGACAACTTTTCTACTATAACACACTGTTACTAATCCCTCAGTCAGGATTAAAATCCAGGTCTCCTGAATGAATGTTCAGGGCATTTTCATCTGAAAGACTGCCTTGAAGAAAGAATCATTGTTATTAGGGTGGCTCTTGCAAGTGAATGACAATCTGAGGGAACTGAGGTAAGGTTTCATCTGTTTTTACTTGATCAGTTCCTTAATGCTTTGGATAAACCCATTTCACATGGCACTTGAATTATCCATTACTTAGTTTCATCTGTGCTATTACTACCCTTCAATTAGCTCCAGGAACTTGAAGGAAACAGTCCCTTATTTAATTCTTTACTTTTCTAAATTAAGCCAGTGACAAATAACTATAGAAAAAGTATTTGGAAAATAGAAATTTCCTACAGATGGTATTTAACTATTACCTTTATTTAGCTATAGAAGTTTTGTTTGTTTCCACACAGAATAAACAAAACCTCTGCATTAATTTTTTTTCACATTTCAAATGATCTTTTTTGGCTTTCATGTCATTCATGTTGTTTTTCCCAATGTTTATACCATTTAATCAGTCACAGAATCACTAGTGGGTGGTTAATAAGTTATTTACAGGCAAAATGAAGCAAATAAGCAATAACAAAAGACAGTAAACTGACATTCACTGAAGAAAATGTGATAAAACTTGACTACCTAAATGTCTTATAATCATCAGCTACACAGGATGTCATAGATTATAATTCAGTGAACATCATTCACTCTACATTGCACTCTGCTCTAAAACTTTCTAATGGCAGCAGAGGAGAGATGACAACATTTGGGCCTTTGAAGTTTTTGCACTAGGCAGCAGTCACAGGACTAAATGAATCCCTCTGTTTCCTAATCTCTGACCTTGGTATCAGAGTTGATGAGAGAGGGATATTAACTCTAAACTCAGCTCTTCATAAACTCAGCTCTCTACTACACACTGAGGGACAGAAAAGAACTGCCAAGGCTCTCTTGTCCTTGCCAGTTCACCTTATGTGTACTGGGAGGGAAAAAGGAGGAAAACATAGGATGCTTTCCTCTGTCATTAGTTCTTAGGATGGTTTAATAAACTTAATCTTTATTTTTAAATTAAAGGGCTAACACACAAGCAGAAGCATGGAATCTCTGTACCACTTAAAATTTCCCTGCTCTGAAAAAAAGAATCATTCCATCATAGGCCTATGAGGAGTGTCCCGAGGTCATTCAGCCACTATTTTATCCCCTGCTGCTGGTCATGCCCCTTTTTAATTTAGTTTAGGAATTTGTTAATTATCAACTTATGAATACAAATATCAAAAGGGATTTTGTGCCAAGAATGTTAATAATGTTTTATGGATCAGATTGTTGGGAGCTAGAGTGAAATAAGCTCATTTTCATAGATGTCCATAATGTCAAGAATTATGTCAAGGTCGAGTAACCTGCTATCTTTCCAGAGCAGGAAATGATCAGTTCTTGCATTGGTCAACCATGTTATTTTATTTTATTTTTTCTGCTTCAAATCTATAGTTTCATCAGTATGGAGAACTCCTACTTTGGAAGCTTCTTCCACTGGTACTGACTGACAACTTGTCCTTATCTTACCTTTTAGAAAGTTGCTTAGAGTACCAAGAAATTAAATGGCTTTTCCTTGGTCATGAAGACAGCATGTGCCAAAGACATGATTTGAATTCAAGTCTCCTTTCCAAGAAGAGAGATCCTTTATTAGTCCAACATTAAAAATTCATTGTACTTTTCAACTTTACACTTAAAAATTTTATACTAAGAAAAAAGCGTGGAATATATTATTTTATCTTTAGTTTTTAGCACTCTATTTCACAATCAAGTAACTATATTTTGTTTACAAGAAGATTGCTAACTTTTATCAATTAGTAGTTTTTTCAATGAAAAGCACAAATATGCCAAATTCAGTGACTGTCTCTCAAGGGTATAATACTGGTGAGATATTAATATAATATGAATATTTCTTCATTTACATGTTTAAGGAATAATGCTATACTAAAAAGAATCATCTGAAAAAGACTGTGATTAAGATATGTGTGTCATTAAAATAAGCAATTTCTTTTTAGGCATTTCTGAAGTTCCCCATTTATTCTTCCTAACTTTATTAACATTTTCAGCATAAAAAACTTTGCATTTTGACATCAAATTTATACACAATTCCTTAATATAAAAAGTTGTAACCTGATTTTATTGGAAATGCATGACTCCTCTTTTCCATTTTCCTCTGATCACTAGGTTGGCGTTGCATGATGAGAGATGAGGACTTGTTCTGCCTACCTGATGATGTCATTTAATGTTCATGTGATCTTTAGAGTTTTTATGATCATTTTCTAGATGAGTTGCTGCTTATTCAGGCCACTATGCTGCAAGAAACTTTTCCTTTTCACTGGGTAGGAATGAAGTGGGGTATTTTTAAAAGCTAGCTTAAATATTTTGAAATTGTAAAACTGTAATGATAAGATTTTTGAAGACCACTACCCTGGTGGACATTTATGTGTTAAAATTATCAAACAGAACCTGGGTAAGTGAGTGAATGGAGTTTGTAGCCTAAGAGAGAAGGGTTTGGACAAGCATTGGGGTCTGGGCACCTAGCGCATTTCTACTTTGCAAATGAGTTAAGACCTGGAAATGTCTCCTTGGCAAGAATCAGAAACTTATAGTGTGAACTAAAATGGAGCAGAAGCTTGGAACCGAAAGGGAAAAGTATTAGACTTTTGTCTCTTGGAGGGGATTAATACAATGTTAAATGGATTTCCAATGTAACATGAATTCCCTGAAGTCCTCCCAAAGGACCCTGGCTAAGGAAACTCATTATTATTTTTTTTTACAATAGGCAGGTTTAGGTATAATAATTTGTACAAATCACAACTAGAGTTCCCATCAATGCAATACTCCCTATTCACCAATCAGACAAAAGTGATATATCATATAACAGAGTGTTTAATTAAGACAGAATAGCAAAATAAATTGTGCAAGAAATAAACAGGCAATAGACTCTAAACCTTTTTCAATGATCAAATATGTGACTGGTGGCCAAAATTAGCATTTCGGTATTGGCATAGAGAACTCTTCAGCTCCTTGAAACTGGATTCACCTTGGCAATGCTTTCCAGTTACCTTTTTGTTGGATTGCTCTCCTAACTTTCCTAGTCTCTAGGACCAAATGAACCAAATGTAGTGGCATCTCTTGCTTCTTAGACTATGACCACAGCTTTCCCTGACTCTAACTTTTTTCAGTGGACTCCCTAGGCCACAGATCATTTTTCTGGATCTACTTGGGCAAAAGTTGGAAATATGACAAGGGGACACTCCTTCTCTACATATATAGGCTCTTCTTTTTCATATCTTTCACTAAGTTCTTTAACAAAGTATCTATGGCCAAGATGACTGCATTATTCTAATCCAGGTCTGTACAACATTTGGCCTGTGTGACTTGCAAAAGGATTTTGAGGGTCCTGTGAGAAATGTAGGAGATAAGAGGCCTGTGAAACAGACTGCCTGTGGGTCACTTTGGCAGGCCATAAGTGGCCTGCAGGCCATATGTTTTGCAGACCTGCACTTAATCTCTCCTTCTTTCAAACTATTCTTTTTGACTTGTATCACTTCACTCTTCAAATTCATATCTCCTGATCCAAAATCCTTATCCCTGCACAAGTCCACAGACTTTGATGTACAGAATTTTCCCCTTATTAAAAAGTTTCCTCGCCTCATCCATTGTTGGCATTACATGCAGGGAAGACTCCTTTGTGTAATATGTTATGCCTCTACTACACTAGAAAAGATAGGATCAGTCATCAAGGCTACCAAGCAAGTAGGAACACTAGAATGAGATGAAATAAGAAAATAACTTAATCATGATCAAATTGTCAAACTTCATTGTAGAACCAGACTGAAAAACCAACAAGTAGGACATAACATGGAACAGTAGAAAGAACCATGCCTCTGGAGTCAGTGGACCTGGTTTTAAATCCCAACTCTGATTTTGACTAAATCACCTATTTTATGCCTCATTTGTAAAATAGGGGGTTTAGATTCAATGGTCTTTTAGTTCTTTCCACCTCTAATCTTTCATTGTTGCTGCCAGTCATTTCAGTCATGTCTGACTCTTTGCGACCCCATTTGGAATTCTCTTGGCAAAGATACTTAAGCAGTTTGCAATTTCCTTCTCCAGCTCATTTAACAGATGAGGAAACTGAGGCAAATGGTTACGTGACTTGCCCAGGGTCACACAGCTAGTGTCAGAGGCTGGATTTGAACTCAGGAAGATGAGTCTTCCTGACTTTAGTCCTGGTGCTCTATCCATTGTATCACCTAGTTGTCCCTAGATCTAATCTATGATCCTATAATTATACTGCAATTAAATCAAAGTGTCTTTAACAAAGAATTCAGGACTTCTAAAATAGGAATGAAGGAGGTAGCTGAAAGGTTGGCATAGAATAATCCCAGGGTTCAAAAAGAGATGACTAGGCATAGTAGAGAAGAATCTGCATTACCTAGGAGCGGTCCTGAAGGAACCACAGGGGTCAGTAGTACACAGCAAGATAGGTTTATAAAAGAACATGCTGTGGACCTTTAAATGAAGACAAGACTGGGAAGCAGTTCTAACCTATATATCAGTCATCTCAGTTAGGCTCAAATAGGTGGAATTAATTTTGACTTCTCCAATTAGTTGCTAAAACCTATTCTTGCTATCTTTAAAATGCCTCCCTCATCTGTTTTCCCCTTTCACTCCTGTTACAATATCTATTCTCATTATTCCTTAACTTGAATGAACTCAATATAGACTACTATAATAATCTGTGATATCTAGTTTTGTTCCTTTCTAATGCAACCAAAATATTGCTAACAGCTTAATCTTCCTAAAACATCAGGTGAGGACCCTGTCTACCTTGGGAGCAGGTTCTATAAGTGATTGAGTCTTCACTAGGTGAAGATCCCACCAGGCCTACAGCTGATGCTAAACCAAATCTAGCTTAGGTTAATTTCTGAGTGTCTTTGTCTAGCATTCACTCTGGACAGAAATGAGTTAAGGAAAAAGATGTGAAGCCATCTAAGCTGTGCTCCTTTATCACAGAAGTTCAGATTATCAAAATATTCTTTGTAAACCTATCCTTTTCTACTCTTTTGGGCATCATTTTTTTAAAGTTTGTTTTCTTTTAATGTCTTATTAAATACACACACATAATGCATAAAAAGAAAATAAAAGAAAAATAACTAAAGAGGCAAAAGATGGTTTCTACATGCTGGTGAATATATATCAGTGGTGTACTTGAAATATAGGCAGTGACGACCGAGAAATAAACATGCTGTACAACCTCTTTCAACTTTTTAAAAATCATATATATTTCCATAAAGGCAATAGAGCATAGTGGGGATACAGCCATATTAGAACAGACCTGCTCAGGATCCAAGATGGAGGACTTGGGAAGTTGCTTATTACTTAAATATCTGAAAGATGATGTACGCTGTGGTTGTTCATGAATTTATATTTCCCAACTCTGGATTTCATCTTCAGTTACAGAATAAGGATTGCATTAAGTATCAGTGATAGGCAACTTCATTATTGAAGTAACTACTTGAGAATATTTAGCATAATAACGATTGTCATTACTAGCACCATTTGCATCACCATCACCAGTCATCTTCACCACTCACATCACTCCAACAGAGCTTTAAGATTTAGAAAGGCTTTATAAACTTTTATCAATTGTGAGATCTCAAATGATTTGAAACACCAAGAAGTTTAAAATGAAGACTTCCATTACACTACAATGCATTGCCAACTAATATACATAATAGATAATAATACATAACAGTATATAACAATCTAAGATAACTATTTTGAGAATTTATCACTCATTTCAATGTGTATAATTTTGCATGTTTCCCAAAATCTTATTCATTATTTAAATAATCATAACTCACAATTCTATAATACTTTAAGTTTTGTGATATACTTTTCTTACAATACATCTTTAAATAATAGTATAACTATTATTAACTATATTAAAATATTAACTATATTAAATAATAGTATAACAGATGACGATCCAGAAACTCCGAGAGGTTAAGTGATGTGACCCTTAGCCAGCTGTCAAGTATCTGGGGTGGGATTTAAACCCAGTACTCCTGAGTCTGTAAGGTGCTTTCTAAAGTACCATACTCCTTAATATTAGATTTTATGCTTCATGTGAAGAGGGATAGAGAAAAGTGGGGTCCATAACTTCTACAAATTTTCTGGGTTTAATTTCCTTGCATGTAAAATTGATTAGCCACTCAAACTTTTTTTTTGTTTTGTGTTTTTTTTTGTTTGTTTTGTTTTCAAGTCCCCAATTGTTGCTTTAGTTATAAAGCACAGAACTATACTTACTCAGAAAGCCCATCCTCCAACTTCACATTGCTAGTCTAGGATGCACTGTAAGCATTACTTCTTGAACGGTGAGGTGTTAGAATACCCTCCTAATTCATCTGGCTCTGAGTGGCAATGAAATTGAGGAGATTGATGAATAAATATAAAGCACTTCTTTTGTTAGCAGCTGTGTCCTCACTTATTGAGTCTCATGCTGCGTAGGGGAAAAAAAAGACAATTGTGACATGACACCCACAAGTGCTTATTATATTATCCACAGTATTGAACTAATGATAACAAAAAATTTCATTTTTATCAGGCACCCAGGGTGTACAATAAAATATTCATTTACCTTTACACTGCATATGAAGTCATTTGTTTCAACACTCTTTCTGATATAAGATTGCTGTAATGTGGCTCCCCACTACATTAAGCACCAATGTAATTATTACCCTCATTGTATACAACCAACTAAATTAAACACCATTAAACAAAATGCTCTCATAAATACTGTATATCTTTATAGAACTATTATCTACATTTTCCCAAAATACCGTGCTCAATTGGTTCATCTGAATTAGTGTTTTGTTCTTATAATAATATGAACAAGCCTAGAGCTTCACTGGGGGAAAGAGCCCATCTGGCTTCTAACTCTGGGAAAAGAAATAGATTTCTCAGGCCCTGCCTTCTCTGGAATTGTTTCTAGTCTTTCAAGACACTTTTCCAAAGGTGTTTTCCTCTTAAGATAACTTCCTTTACTTCTCCTTAGTCATGATCATATAGGATAGTTAGCCTTGTTAAAATGTCACTATGTCCCCATATTCCTTTTCCTTTCAATTCAGAAATTAGTTCTTGACCACAAAGCCAATGTCTAAGAACAAATTCCAGAAAGGGCATACCATGGTACTTGTTCACCTTTCCAAAATTGCTAGTCAGTTTCAAAAGTCAAAGATTAAAGGAAACTACATACCCCAAAGATGAATTGTCTACTTCCCAAATAACCAAGCATGAAAAAAAAACTAATGTGGAGAAATTGTCACTAATGACTGAAAAAGGAAAATTATTTTTTTTCTAAATTTCTACATTTCTTTTTATTTCTCCTAAGAAATCAAAATAGAGAAAGCTTGGAGAAGTTAATTCTAACAATCTTGATTTTATTGTATTTATGTTAACAGGTAAATATCTTACATTTTAATAACAGGAAATTTAAGTTTCTTTTAAATGAATTTCATACCTCATGCTAATGAAGCTATAAGAAATCATAGAATCATCAACAATGTAATTTGATACTCAGTGACTTCAGAGTTAAGCTGGGCATGATAGTGGACACTAATCCATTTGTTAGAAAATATGCTTCCAAGGTAAGAAAGAAGATAGGGCAAAGCTTTTACATACTATTCAAAGCCCTCCCATTAAGAGATATGATAATTTCATCAAGAAAAATATCAGGAGGAGCTGGACATAATTATTGCTGATGTGGGAGTTATTTCCAAATCAGCTTTCCTTATACAGTCAAATAATGGACTTGGGAAACTAGCTGGTCCAAAGGATTGAACTCTGGACCTGGAGTCAGGAAGACTTGAATTCAAATCTGATCTCAGAAACTTAACTTGTGTAGGAACCTGGGAAAGGAAATTAACTTCTATCTGCCTCCATTTTCTCATCTATAGAATGCATATAAATAATAATAGGGCCTACCTCCAAGGATTGTTGTGAGACAGTACTCAATGAGACAAATGAGATGATGCTTTGCAATCATTTAAGTGCTAGTTATCAACATCACCATCTTTGAGTCTAAGCCCATTTTTACAAATGAAGAAACTAAGGTTCAAAGATGTTAAATTTGGCAGATTCACTTAACAAATAATAATAGTTAGCACTTATATAGCACTTTAAGATTTGTAAAGTGATTTATAAATGTTATTTATTTTATCCTCACAACTCTAGGAATTAGGTGCTATTATCTTCTACATTTTACAGATGAGGAAATTGAGGTAGATAAAGGTCATACAGCTAGTAAGAGGCTGGGGCAAAATTTGAACCCAAGTATTTCTGACTCCAGAGTCCATTGGGCTTTCTATCACACTAGGCTACCTCTCATTGCATAATGCCAATGGATATTAAATGAATGAGGTGGCGACTTCATTGAAAAATTCATTTATATGTAAATATTCAGTAAACAAAAAGAAGGCAAGGGAAAGGAGTTGTATAAAGGCTCCTTATAAGAGTAATTATTTTAATAAATGCAGAGTTGGGAAAAGTGGGATGAAAGCTTGCTTTGTTAAGCATTTACTACTTGAGTCTTGCTGAGTTGGGAGCTATTTTACAAACATTGAGGTATTGCATGCTGTGTCTAAATTCATGCCTGGAATAAGGGTTCAAAAATTTGGACTGTTATATAAAATATGATAAAATTTTGCTGATATAATTAAATCATTTTAGGATATTCACTGGGAAAGGATGTAATGCAATATTATACTCAATGACTTTTGTATTTATATTCAAGATATCTGCCTATAACTGTAGCTAATGTGATCCAGGATCAATACTGAGGTGGTAAATTAAGCGTATACTAATATCTGCTGGTACCACTCCTTTTAAGAGTTTATTCAGTCTTCCTTATTGAATCCCTCCCCACTTCACAGGTTTATCATAGTCTGGTGATGTTAACTGATAAGAAAAACAAATACAATAGGCATAATTTTTCCATCAAAAAATTAATAAGATTATTCACTACTGTGCTATAAGAAATGGTGAACTCAATGATCTCAGAAAAACATGGATAAACTTGCATGAAATAATGAAGAGCAAAATGAGCAGAACTGAGAGAATATTGTATATATTAACAGCAATATTATTTTAAGAACAACTTTGAACATATAAGTCATTTTGACTATTATAAGTATACAAATTAACTACAAAGGATATATATAAAGGAAGATGCTATCTGCATCCAGAGAAAGAACTGATAAATAGAAATATGTATAGAATAATTTCAATGTACATACACACATTATATATATATATGTACATATATGCACACACATATTTGTGGTTAATGGTAGTCATGTCTAGGGTAGAGGAAGGGAAAAAGGGGAAAAAAGAAATTAACATGATAACTTTATTATATATCTAAAAGAAATAGCAAGTTGTACATAATAGATTTACAGTTTCATGTGCAAGAAAAAGAAAGATTATTCACATAGTAAAGCACAGAAAAGTATGTTTGGTACTGAATGTCATATGTAAAAAGACAAAAAGATGTCTTCCCTACCTGGAAGGAATATATTTAAAAGTTAAAAGGCAAATGCATAGAAATGGATATGGACAGACATAATGGTGACAACATTTTGTAAAATGCTATGGTGTTGGAAGGTAGCAAAATGCACAATTATTTTTTCAGCATAGATCTTTCCTCTACAGCTATGAAAAGTAAATGCATTATTTGTTCAAATAAAAACCTTGGATTTTGGCATTCTTATGCAGCTACCAGAGTGAAGGAGAAAGAGAGAATCCCAGGTTCAAATCTGATGTTCCTGACTTTTTTGAATATTGAAGATTATTGAATTATTTTGAGATGAAGTAAGAAGATATTTTAAAAGCTTCTGATGGATTATTGAGTGGGAGTTTATCTATTGCAAAAGAAGTTTCCCTGGCCTTGGAGTTAGAAGACCTGAGGTCTAAGCTCAAATACTACTCAAACAGTAGTCATTTGATCCTAGGTAAGACACTTAATAGAATCAAGAAATCTCAAAAATGGAATGGAACTTAAAGGCCCTCTACTTTAGCATGTAAGTGAACAAGAATTCCCTCTACAATGCATTTGATAAAGAGTCATACAGTCGAGAACCCACTACCTCACAAGATAATCTTCTGAACTTTTGTGTAGCTCTTGTTAAAAAGTGTTTCCCTTATGCAGGTTGTGTGCCTTGTCATGTAGGTTATGTGTATGCCCCCATGAGTTGAACCCACATTTACACTTATATTAAGCCAATTTTTGTCTCTTTGCAATCCTCCACCCCATCCCTGATGCTGTCAAAACATATACATTAGTTTAAGATATATAGAAGAATGACTTAGAGATTCCCCTTGGAGGACAAATAAAGGAGTGTATAGAGTTGGTTGGTTGTATGTTCAAAATCAACAGGAAACAGATGGCCATACCATAATGGAATACTCAAGATAAGCATCTGCAGAAATGCCACCATGAAAATAATAACATCTTTTGTGCCAAGATTAGCTTCAGAAATTGAGGAAGTACAAAGAAATATATTACATCTCTCCAAATTGAATGTTGATATTGAAATAGGCAGAAGGGGACAGAGAGTGATCCACATGTGAGAAAATATGCTTTAGAAGTTAGAAATAAGAGAGGCCAAAGATTTTGCCTGCTACACAGATGTCTCACAGCAAAAGATATTGAAGACTGTCAGCAGGAAATGTATCAGGAGTTCCTGGACATGACATTGCTGGTGTTGGAGTTATTTCCAAATCAGCTTTCTCTATAGAAGCAGATCATTGACATGTTGCAAGGATCAAAATAAATGCAAAATGAAGATACTAAAAATGGAAAAAAGATATGTCATGCAATTAAAAACAATCCTAACCTGACCTATTTTAACAAGCTGCTAATGCCATAAAATGGTAAGTGAATTAAGGAAAATATGTTAATGATGAATATGATCATTACATATGGAGTATTAATATATGTAAATCACATGTTGAGTCCAAACACAAGGAAAACCAAGTGGCATAAAAACTGTCTCACGCAGTGAAGACTTGATCTCCTCGACAAGCAGATAGGTAAGTCAAGGGCAACACCAGTTGAAATTATAAACATGGTTTTAAAATGTTACAGATAATAAACATGAGAATAGCATGTTTATTGTTAGCAGCATTGTCTCAAAGCAGTGAGAAATAGCAAAGGGAAATATCAGTTTAAAGCAGCTTGGTGAGATATCTAATTAGGCACAGTAATCCCAAGGGCAACTATAGATAAATCTGGATAGAGAGCAAGGAATGGTTGAAAACTAGAAAATAGAAAGATTTTTAAAACATTTTTACCAGTAAATAAAGTAATTTCACCCTCATTTGAACTTTTAAATTGGGATTCCACATGTGAGATATTAATTTGAAATGGCATAGAGGAAAAGAAAAGTACCCATATTAGACCAAGTAGACAAAGAGGAGACCTATGCACTTGGATTCTCAATTTTCAATGTGGCGAGTGATCAGTCCTCATGGAATCTGAAAGAAAGGAAGATAGCAAAGGAAGAGATAAAAATCTTTATTCACAAAAGGTCAAAAAGATAATATCAGTTATTATTGATCCATATATGTATTTTCTCATCTAGATTTTTTTTGGGGGGGGTGTAGATGTTGCTGTTTTTTTTTTTCCCACACACATCAAGTATATCCTTGGTGAAAGAATGAGAAGAAATAGCCAGGTTTTGACAAATAGTATTCCTTGGTAGACCACAATTTTACAGAACTCTATTGAATAAGTGGTATTTGACATATCTCACTAAGCTTATTGCTTGATGAGTATAAAAAAGTAATTGATTTGGTTGTTTAAAATGCTTTTAAAGGCTCATTTTCATTAAGATGGTGCCCATTCATATGTCAATATCATATGTGATCTATTGAAAGATGTAACTTTTTTGATGACTCTGATTATTAATATTAAGTAATGCATAAAATATATACTTGCTAAAGAGGCTTGCCAGAGTCATGGACAATATTAGCCCCAGAGTGAAAATTGAAGAAGGATTCTCTGAAGTTAGTTTCCCACACATTTCTAGGTGTGGACACATTCTGCTAATTTCAGTTATTTTCCATATGTTGCAGAGCCTCCAAATCACTCAAAAAAGTTCAGTGGAACTATCTTCACAGAGAGAAAATGTATAAAAATGCACATGGCATAAACTAGAATATGCAGTTATATGAATAACTCCAAACGCTTATAATCAGTATATGTATCTGGAACACACACAATAGATAGATAATTAGCTGGGCTCAGAATTGAACAGAGAGAGAAGCCATGTTGGATAACATTTGGGTTGCATGACAAAGTTTTTTTTATGACTTCTGAGGCAAAGAGCCACAATTTTATCATCAAAGTGTAAGGTACTCAGAATTACAGGTTTTGTGAATTGGAAGGGACCTCAGTGGCCCTCTCATCCAACCTATACACCAAATAAACCCTACTGTAACATAATCTTCAAGTTCTGTATACTATATTCTGCAATGAGCTAATTTTATAGAGGGTATAACAACAACAACAAATAAGGGTTTTTTTTGATGGTGAATATGTAGAATAAAGATCAGAGTACTTCTCACCTAGTCTTCCTTATCTAGCTTTTGCTCTGGACAGACACTAAATACATTTGCTTTCTAACCAAAAGGACTTTGAGATCCTTAGCACCCTGCATTACACACAGGGCCTATGTATATGGAGAGGTTGGGCAAGGGGGGAAATGTCTCCATGTCATTTTATTTGCTATGCTATTTAATGAAATGCATTTTGTTTTGAACTCATGTAACATCTGGCTACCTGGTAAAAGTAAAATCATAGAGGTTTTTGTTAGTTTGTTTGTTTTAACTATGGTGTTGTTCTTCCAAACAATTTTTTTTCCATCAAACCCACTCCTGTCTTTCCATTCACCTTGATGTCATGTTTGACTCTTTCCTCTTCCTCAGTCTGACATCCAATCATTTGGAATGTCTTCTTGATTTTACCTCCACAAAGTTTCTATGACTATCTCCTCTCATTCACATGACTTCTGCTCTCCTGTAGCCCCTCATCTCATATTTCATTGATCTCTCTCTCTCTTCCTTTGTATTCTTCATACCAATCTGTAAATAATGTTCCTTGGGCACGTATTGGACTCTGCAACTAAAACTCATAAGTTTCCCATAAACTCTAGCCTAAAATGTCAGCTTCTCAGTCTAGTATTTTAAAACAAAACAAAACAAATAAAATTTAAAAAAAAAGCCTTTCCACAGTTTTATTCTAACTATTTTTTTTTCCGAACTGATCTTATGCTATGCCTCTTGCCACAGTCTACATTCTATTCAGACTGGCAAGGTATTTGAACATACAATTTCCCATCTCTTTATATTTGTACAATACACCTGGAATATATTCACCTCTTTTCTCTGCCTCTTAAAAGCCAAAATAAGGAGTCATTTATTTATTAAAATTTTACTGATCCCTGAGAGTGTTATCCCTCTTTTTTTTTCCTCACAATTTCTTTAAAAATAGTCATCTCATCTTTCTCTCATCTCTACCACTGGACTAAATTAGTATACATGTCTTCACACAAATCTTTGCACGTAATAGGATTTTTTTTATAAAGCCTTATACATAGTAGATGCATATAAATGTTGACTTGAATTAAATTAAAATATCTTCAAGAACTTGAAGTCTCTTGGAGCCTTTTTTCCTAAGCCCATGATAAATCTGCATTACTTTTACTAAATACCACTGAATAGGAATCCATTTTACTCAAGAAATAATCCAGGCTCCATAATAAAGACTTTTTTTTCTCTAGACAGGTTCAGGGTATTAAAGTTGGGGATGCTTAACAGGATATGAACTTAACATGAAAATTTGGCTAATTCTAAATGCCGAAACGCAGTGTGTAGATTTCTCAGCTAAATTTCAGAATCATACATATAATCATAATTCTCTTTTACTAGTCCCTAAGTATGTAGTCTTTCTTTGTACTTTGTCAAGTATGAATATAGTCTGAGTAAGCACGCCAGTTGCCAGCTGTTTTCTGTTGCCATTGATGACAAGACAAAGGAGAATGTAATTAAATTTCATCAGGAGGCATTTAGGTGAGGCATTAAGTAGAATTCTCTAACTGGTGGGAATTAAAAAAAAAAGAAAAAGAAAAGTATCTCATAAAAGAACGTCTTCTAGGCCCTGGAGAGTCAAGAAAGTTACAAGAAGCAATCTCCCTTGGGTTGTTTGAAGAAAGCCTTACCTTAAAACATTGAGATGGATGAGACAATTTCTTTTGCTCCCTGTAAGTTGCAAAAATTGAAAATTCTAAAAACTGAAAATGAAAGTCTGAGACTTTCACAGACTGCTTTAGTTCCATCTATAGCTATTGGCTACAACCCATTATTTCTTATGGAAGTCTATATGTAAAGGTAACACTTGCATATTAAATAGCAAAGGGATTCTTTACTTTGAAATTAGTAGCATACTATATACCTTACCAGTAAAAATCGTATCTATCTACTTTCATATCTCTAAGATATAAGGTTGACTGATATCAGTGCCCCATTTTTCAGTGTGAAGTAGACAAAATGGTATATGAGAAGGATGGAGTGAAAAGGGTATAATGGGTATAATAGAGTATAATGAGATAAAGCTGGAAAGGGATATCTGTGCTACCCTATAAAAGACCTTAATTCCAGATTAATCTGTTTTATTTTATCCTTTAAGAAATGGTGAGAAATTGAAGGGGCATACTTGTATTTTAGAAAATTGTTTTTTGGTCTTGTGAAGGATTATTTGTGGAGAAAAATGATTGGAGGCAGGGAGACCAGTTATCAGGTATTACACAAGTCAAGGTAAGAGATAATGAGGAACTTAATGAGTTTAGTAGCCACCTTAGTAGAGAGAACATATTTGTTGTAAGAGAAGTAGAATTGCTAAGACTTGACAATTGATTTGAAGTGGTGAATGAGGAACTGAGTTGAGAAAAAGATGCCTCTATTTTTTGAGACTGAGAGACTAAAAGGTTGGAAAAGTGAATAAGAAAATTAATGATGTTGGGGAAAAGGACAGGTTTGAGGTTGAAGATGATTAGTTATTATTAGGGCATGTTTAGTTAAAGATGCCAGTAGGGTATCTAGGTGAGGATAGTGATCAGGCAATTCAAAATACAAGATCAAAGTTCAGAGGAGAGATTGAGGTAAGTTATGGAGATTTGGGAGTAATCTTCATAGAGGCCAATGCTATCTCTTATCATCTCCCTCAAAACTCCTTTACTAATGGTTTGCTTCAGAAACATATCAACTTAAACAGTCCATGACATAGGGATTTGGTATGACTTTATTCATTCCCCAGTATGTCCTGCTGAAAGAGAGGGTCAGTATGAAACTGAAACCTAGTTCAACTCAAGGCATCCTTGCATGGATTTTTATGCTTGTGCATTAGGTCAAACTCCTTAAAAACCACATATTTTTTCCTTATGAGCACTATTTTAAAAATATGATTCTTGGGCTTGTTTCCCTGAGTTCAAGATAACATATATTAGTTATATGACAATGGACAAGTCTCTTATACTTTCAGTGTCCCCAGATAATTCTCTATGAGTATTACAAAGACATTGACAAAGCAAATCAGTTTAAAGAGAGTAGTTCCTCATACTGATGAAAGAACTGAGCAAAACCAAGAAATAAAAAAAAAAATAGTCAGGAAAGACAGTGTACAAACAATTCTTTCCTATCTCTTGTCTTTTTTTTGACATGCTTCTCAGTGAAGACCCCTGCCCCACATCCCTTCAAGCCTGGGACCCTAATTCTTTTTCAATAATAAAAACCTTAAATGCCTATGAGGTCCTTATCCTATCCTAGCAATGACAATTGAAGCCATGGGAGAGAATGACATCCCATTAGGAAGAGTGGACAGAGAGAGAGAGAGAGAGAGAGAGAGAGAGAGAGAGAGAGAGAGAGAGAGAGAGAGAGAGAGAGAGAAGAAGAAGAAGAAGAAGAAGAAGAAGAAGAAGAAGAAGACGGAGGAGGAGGAGAAGAAGAAGACGATGACGACGACGACGACGACGACAGAGGAGGAGAAGAAGAAGAAGAATTAAGAGGAGGAGGAGCAGGAGGATGAAGGGGGAGGGAGACTAGGATGGGGAGGAGGAAGAGTAGGAAAAGGAGAGTGAAGGCCCAGAAGAGATACCTGGGGGACATCCTTATTTAGGGAAAAGAAGGATAAAGATGAACCAGCAAAAGAGACTGAGTAAATTTCATATACTTATAGCACTACACATCATTTTAATTCTCTGCTGTCATAATGCATAGGAAAGGGGCAGCCCATGAGGGATAGTCTCCATTAACTGGTTCATTGCCAATACATTTTGCCCATCAACTTAGTAATTACTTTTTTTTTAAATCCCTTGTGAATGATATTACACTGATTTCACTTTTCTCCCTGGAAACTGAATTCTAATGAGAAATCACTGCTTTAGGGGCCAGGGAATAATATATTACTAATGAAATTGCTCCATTTATTCATTAGATGAGTAAAATCACTTGTATTTGAGAATATACCTACAAATGTAGCCAGTAACCTCTATTAAATGAAATATTACTCAGCTAAATCCAACTATGAATATTACCGTGACCCCAGAGGACTGAATGAAATTTGGCAGACCCAGAAAGTAGTCTACTTCTACAGAAGACAAGTGAAATTTTCAATAAATTGTAAAAATGTAATTCATAGTACTAGAATTATACTTGTATGGCCTTTTTGTGCATTATTCTATTTTTTGGAAAAAAAGATGTGTTGTGGAGCAAATGAAAGGAAAGAAGGGTTTATCATTGACACATTTAAATTACTTTAAGAGAAAATAAGAGTGACATTTCTAGTGAGGGTAAGGGTTATAGACAATATAAGGCAATTCACTGAGTAATTGTTGCTGTTTTGTTTACCTGAATGCCAAGAAATCATTTGCATACAGATGGGACCATCTATTTAACCATAGACTTATGGGGGGTAAGGGTGGGCAGGAATAGACCTCTGATATTTTTGGTGCTTTGAATTCCAGGTGAGAATGTTCCCTTTACCATTATTGATCTGGACCTGTTCTGCACTTATAACCTTAGGGAATTTCCTGGGGGCACTTAGAGGCTGGGACTAGCCCAGGGTCACAGTCGGTTTGTAGCAGAAACAGGACTTAAACATAGAGTTTCCTGATTTGAAGACTGCCTCTTAATTTGAGGTACTAGAACCTAAAGAAGAAAAGGTACAAGTCTCACCTACCTCCAGTAATTTTGCTTCCTCAATAGGTCCCCCCCAAAAAATAAATAAAAAGCCTCCTTAAATAGAAGTCAAAAGAATTTACTTGTTACAAATAAACAAAAAGTAACAGGTCCAATACTTAGTCAATAAATAAATGAATAAATAACGTAATAAGTAATGAAATGAATGAATGAATGAATGAATGAATGAATGAAGTGAATAGAAGAAAGCTATCATAGAACATATTTAGTACCACATCAATGCCTTAGAATCCTTTCTAACAAACATAAGTGGTAATTTCATGTAAACTCCTTTCTCTGCATTCTCTGTGTGAAAATGTATGAAGAGTCTGATAGATTTTACAGTTTTTAAAGAGGAAGTAGACCAAGGATTTTAACAACATATAGAGTGAGTGACTCATCTCTTACTAATAGGAACAGTGGGAGTGAAGACCCAGCATCTGGACTACACAGCAGAGGCAAATCTCTGAACATTTATTGAAATCAATGACATGTTTGTTATAGATTTTCTTCCCCACCCCCATATTAATGCAAAGAGGCTGGCAATAAATATCTACTGTATTTCTACAAAACTCCGTTTTTGGAAAACTCAGAGCCTCATGGAAAACAGTCACATTTGTCTTGTCTGTTTCTTAAGGAGGGAAATGGGGACAAAAAAGATTCCCCTTATATTAGAGCTGGTAAAGCTGGGGCAAACAGAGGTGAAGCCCCTGATCTAAGCACCCCTGGAGTCATGGCCTAAAGCAAGAAGAGAAAAACACAAGCTTTTCATTGCCCTGCTGAGATTTCAAGTCTAATCCCCATCATGTAGTTTTATAGCACCATCAAACATAGCACACAAAAAATTGCATCTCTACAAGCAAATTGGAGAAATTAAATAATTATTTGGATAAATCCAAGATGAAATAAACTTTTTCTTCATTCATCTGGTTATTACAAATGATAGTATTCACTTTGCCAGAATTATCCCAAATATAAGCTCTTCTTTTTTCATGGGTAAACATGGAGAATATATTGTGTTTGTGGAGTGGAGGAAAGGTGGAGTAAATAGTTGGCCGTGGAATCCCATAGACCTAAGTTCAAGCTTTTTATCTGTCATATATTAAATATATGACCATGGGCAAGCCATTTAACTTTCCAGTGGTCCACATCTCTAGAAGATGATAAATAGAAAAATAGTTGTGAATCTGTATTGGTAGAGAAAATTTCCTCACTGTCAAACTACCTCAATTATATCAGTGTAATCACATGTCCAGCTGCCACTTCCCCACCCTCTTGCCCTGTCCCCCCCAAAAAAGTGAGAAAGAGAGAGGGATTTTTATAGGAAGGGATTGACTTGCTCAACTATTTAATCAAGAATTTTCTTGCAAATTCATTTATTCTATCATTTTGATAAGAGGTTTCTGTCCCAAATATATGTTTTCTGTTGTGTAGATGGAGTCAAAATGGTTTATCAAGTGAGATTCCAGTTGTTAATCTGGAGTCATTTGATTGTTACAGGCAGGGTAGGACAATTAGTGTTATCTTCCAGAATGAAGCAACTAGAACTACTCAAGATAGTGTTTAAAGCCATTGAGGTACCTGGCATTAATACCTAAAACACCTGCCATTCAGAAGTACAACTTGAACTGAGAATCAACTTTCCTCTGCTCTAGTCAATGAATTGGCAGTCAACACTATTCACTGAATAGCTCCTATGTGCTCTACATCTTTGTTGATCTGTACATAGAACATCCACATCATTTGTGTGGATTTGTATGCACGAATTTGTATCCCCTTTTCTTCAGGATTTTTTGAGATCTGTCCTTGAGTAGAGGGGAAAAGAATTAGGGGATGGCATGTTTCTGGAGGGTACTTCTCCTCTTTCCTTGCAAAATGATAATGAGTGAGATGATCCACAAAACAAGAAATAGTATAGGAATAATTTTTAATGTAATTTTAGAGATAAATTCATTTCATGATTTTGAATGGCTGTTAGACAGTAAAATTAACAAGGAGAAGATATGACTATAACTACTCTCTGTGCAATTTGTGTTGGATACAAGTTCAAATTTGAAAATGCTGAGTTGCTATACTTTAGAAAAATACCATCAAGAAATGGGCACATTTCGTAAAATGGTGCTTTTGCATTAAATAACACTTCTTGTATTTTCAGACAGTTTGTTTACATTATGGCTTGTTATTAACAACAAAAGCACATTGTATTGGAAAAGAAGGAAACATTGTGACAAACACTTGTATGCTTTCCTATAATCCTCCTACGACAGTATAATTGCTATTTAGTTAATAAGCTTAAGTACCAGTGATGAATGTAGGTTTACGTATGGCATATTGATGATAATATCTGAGTAGGGTATGCTGCCAAATGAGAGGCAGTGAGAAAGAAATACTGCAGCCCAAACTGCATTTCAAATAACTATTTTTCTCTCCATGCAATCAAAATTGTATAGAGTACAGCTATTTCCATAAACACACATTGGTACTGTAGAATGAAAATAATAACTTCCTGTGATTCATAGCAGATGCTTGTGACACAAACCTACACACCTGTGGAGAGCAGGATTTAGTAATCCCGCCATGATTAAGGAGATGTGTGCTTACCCCTTTGCAATTACAGTGGGATGTTTACCTTTCCTATTAGACCTGTAATTAATCATCAAGGCATGATCTGTCTGATACCAGGTGGATTTCTGCATCCTGGGATGGCTGTTACATGGCACGGAGGTTGGATAATGATTATAACCTCAAATAAGTATTGTATATAAAATGTTCTGTAATACTCCATTCCTTGCTTTTCAATATTGATGGTAAGCGGGGCCTTTGATCAGGAAAAGAGAACACAGACTAAATCAGCTGTGAAAAGTGGATTCATTTGACTTTCTGGGGTATTTTGTGCAACATCCTTTTTTTTTTTAGTAGTTGCAATGTGTTAACTTATCTATTTTGCAACTATTAGTGAAAGGATAAAATGACTCTGCTAATTTAAGGAAGAAAAGAACACTTTCAAAGGTAACAAGATAATAAAGAAAAGAAAACATAGCCTAGGACTGTATCAGGGAAGCAGTTAAGCTGCAGTAATTCAGGTGTCCTGCAAAGGGAAGCAAAAGCTCTTGGCTAATGAAAGTAAAAGGTTCCAAACAGAGTCTTTATCCAGAGGAAAATGTGGATAAAGAACTCTCTCTCTCCTAGTAATATCAAGAGAAGAGAAGAGAGGTAGACAGAAGCATTAAAGTTTATATATTGTCTGTGGAGTTCTGATGTGAATAATAATGAAGTCTTGCCTTAAAAGCCTTATGAAAAGGTGCGAACTCTCCCTCCCAAATTGTTCTTCACGCATTATTTAGTAGCTTAACCCCGTTATTGAACCTCCATGATGTAGAATGGTTACTACCATGCTCTGTCCACATAAATATTTTAATAAACCACCTAGGTGAAGCTGCTTGGATGGAACGTTTTTACAGTCAAAGAATGGACTAGTCCCCCTGAGCTCTGTATTGAGCTGTCTATTGGCAAAGCAAATCCCTAAAAGGTAAAAAGAAAGTGGCCTGTTTCATCAGATAACAGCTAGTAATTTGAAAACCTTAACCTTAATAGAAAAAAGAAGAAGAAGAAGAAGTAACTGTGTTTCTCTTAAGTCGGCATGAAAAACTTTGCAAATAAGTAATGATCATAGGTAACTGACTTCACGTTCACATAGATTCAGTAGTTTTGGCTAAACTAACCAGTTAATTCAGCCAAGGCTACAGCCGGGTCACTGGCAAAATTATATAGATAGGCTTTTTGGGTGTGTGTGTAGTCAACCAGCTGGAGATAGTTTGATGAATATGGTTTGTGAAAAAAATTGAACAAATGAGTCCTTGACTTTTGAGACAACACAGGAGGTATATTAGGCTTTGATGAATATAAGCCAATGTCTACTCAAATTCTTAAAACTACTTGCAGGATGATAAGAATACATGGATATATTTGGATTCCTAACTGAACAAAGGGAAATTTTACATTTTATTGCTTAATTGACTTGTTTTCAAACTGGTTCAAGAAAAAAAAAAACTTTTTAAAATGTGTAGTCAAGGAAATTATGTAGTAAAGATATATTTTGAAATTCAAAGTTTAACAGACCCCCTTATTCACCAACAAAACAGGTGGATTAAAAAAACATACATATCAAAAAACTCAAATTGAATGGTCTTATTAAAAATAAATCCAGTCAGTTCCTTCTCAAATTCTTAGATGTTGAGTTGCAATTTTTATGCAGTTTTTCCATATAGTTGAGTTGTTTACAATTGACTAGCCCTAGGATAGTATTAAATTATTCCAACAATGTGCACCTTTGGGGCTAGTAAATATATGCTTGAAAAACACAAACACACACAACTGTGCTCAGGAGAAACAAGGGCATAAAAAAGGTGCTCCCCCCACCTCAGAAGTTTCTTCAAGTTCATAAGCCACATGGGCATAGGGAAAAGAAAATCAAATGAGAAAAATAGATAATGATATCTGATTGGCCAGAATACACATAAACAATAATTAGACTTGTGGGGTTTCTAGGTGGGTATTTATCCACCTGCTTTTCTTTTCTTTTGCATAACCACTCATAAACCCCTGAGAAGTTAAGCCAGTCAAAAAGATGAAAATGAACAATCTCATTATGCCTAGTACTACATGGGGCCTGTGTTTGGCACTAACAAAAATGTCATTTATGAACAATCTGACAGTTCCTTTCAAGAAGATTTCATAAAAACATATATAATACACATACACACAAATATAAGTATATGAAGAGAGACAGACAGAGAGATAGCAATACCAAGATAGAAAGACAGAAATAGAGACAGGAAGGGAGGGAGCAAGGGAAAGAAGGAAGGATGGAGGGAAAAGAGACAGAGAGAGAAAGAGAAGAGACAGAGGCAATGAGAGGATTAGGGAAAACTAGGCATTATAATAAGTAAGACCCAGATTCCAGAAATGCATTCAATATCTATTGTTTAGGTGATCCTAGTTCTAATTTCTCAGTGTCCTAGGCAACTCCTCAACCATCTAAGAAAATAAGTTGCAGAGCAAATAGTGTCTGAATTGGTAGAGGGCTTTTTGCAGAATTTTTTAGTAAATACCAATGAAGTTACAAATTCTTGTCTAGATCATATTTACACATGTGTATGGATGTGCGTGTTTGTACATATTCATATTGCACCTGTGTACAGATATACCCTAGATAGATAGATTAATAGATAGGTAATCAAGGATAATCTCATCAGGAAACAGCTAATGTATTTTTTTTAAATGAATCAGACAATTTAACAATAGGTTCAGTTTCTTCACCATGTCCCCTCCTCTCTTCCACAGCTGTTGCCAAGCCCTCTGAAACAGTCTTAAAAGTCTGCAAATGCCCCCTGTTCTGTAATCTGTCTTACTTTCCTTTTGAAAAGGGAAAAGCAAATGTATCATCTTTCCCCTTCCCCTAATGCCGATGTGCTATTGCCATGCTTAATACAGGTCTCTCTCCTGTGCTCTAATTATCAGCTTGACCTTGAGGGTGTCTCACAAACAATAAGGGAAACAAAACCAAGTTGTGTTTCAAAACTAGATAATGAGGCTGTGCACTCAATAGGGACATGCAGGGCTCCATTCTTTCCTTTTTCACATTTGTATTTTGTACAGGCTCTTTTTGACATGTATTTTTTTCCATAATCTTCCAAGGTTTTGCATTTGAGCATTGGGAGAAAGTGTTGCCTTTTTGGTAGCAAACAAGAATTCTAAGACTTGCAGCTCCTTCCTAGGATTCACATGCAGCAAGTTAGTTGGAATTTCACTCATAACCACCCTAAAACTGCTTTTTCATACATACACACACACACACACACACACACACACACACACACACACACACACACACACACACACACACACACACACAGGATGAATCCCTTATCAGATATACTTTACCCTGGTCTTGAAGTATACTCCACCCAACCTTCTCTCTCTAATGCTGTTTATTTTGAAATTGTAATAACAGGCTATGTAAAATGGAGGGAATCTGTAGATCTATTTTTGTTACAATGTAAGCACACAAATGAAAAATGATGTCTTCTGAATAATTCATGAAACACTTGGGCAGTCATTTAAAAAAGGCATGACTACAATGTGCTATACCCTTTTGTAAGAGTGTTTTGTTGACAATGAGACTGGAACATCAGAGAAACTCACAGGAACAAGAAATGCAGGGCATCTGGATTTCAGTTCCTACTTGCATATGTTATTCGAAAATGTGTTGAATTAAATTTGGGATAATGGACATTGCTTCTTCTCCGTGGACAGACTGATATTTTTGTGTTTGTTCTTTGTGTTGCTCATAGCTAGTTTAGAATTTTCTTTTTTTAGTCTGATTGGAGTAGAATATAGGCAAGATGCTCTTCCCCTCACACCTTAACCTTAAACTTCTTTATATCTTTTGGAGGGTGGATTCATCCCTTCTGTCTATTTGCCAGTGGACATTCATTCAACTAGCTAATGTCAGTTTTCATTAGAAAATGGCTTGCTCATTTCATAGCTATTCCTTTGCTTGGCACTTAGGGGGTGAAATTCACCATAATGAGTAAAGACACTAGGTGATAGAAACAAGTTTATGGAAATTGGTATTTATTTTATGACTAATTGTCATGTTTATTGTACCTACAGTATTATACTTACAGTGATGATATTTTCTGAAACAAAAATGGCAACACGTTTTAACAAAGGACATTACTTTTGTCAAGTACCATTTAAACACACACACACACACACACACACACAATTTCTTGCTATTGGAACTGTATGGAAAATCTGAAACATATGCTAGGTGATCTAGTGGATACAACGATAGACTTGGAGTCAGGAAGAACTCAGTTGGAACCTGGCCTAAGCCATGTACTAATCATATCATTCTAGGTAAGTCATCTAACCTTTTTAGTCCCTATTTCCTCATCTGCAAAATGGAGATAATATAAGTTACCTCACAAGGTTAGTGTGAGGATCAAATCAAAGAATTAAAGTACTTTAAAACTCTTAAGGCATAACATAAATATAAATAGTATTATTATTATTATGCTCACCTCAGCCACTGTCTATCTCTGAACCTCAAGCACAAAAATCATTGTTTATAGTTTCCCTTAGAAAGAAGGGAAGCTCAACATAGCACCTAGAAAATATACATTTCAGTTGTTCTCCTGCCCACCGAGATCAGTGCCAACTAGCAGGCCATAGTTCAATAGAGTAGGAAACCATACCAAGAAATTGTGTGGAAGTGTCCTTCCTTGTCTCCCAGCCCTGGACAACATGCAATCTAAGGACCATATGGTAGTAGGAAATAATGGACTAACAGACTGTTCCTTTTGAATGGTTCTAAAGCTATTTGTTATTTCTTGGTGGTGGTCATAGTGGCAGTGGATAGGAATCCATAGAACAAGAGGATCATGCTCTCTACATGGCTCATCAGCAATTCACTCTCATAGAAGTGGGATTTCATGAAGGAGAAGACCAAAGGAGAGGAAAAAATAGATTTCAATTAGAAAAAATTATTTTGTTAGTTAATAAGAATTCTGTTTCCCTAATATATGTCAGAGTGCTAAGTGCTATGCCTGCAAAGACAAAAATGAAATGCTGTCAAAGAGCTTATATTCTATTGCAGAAAAGATGTACATAATAGATATAACTGGCATACACGTGAAATATACACAAAGTGATTTTTTTAGGGGAAGGCACTACTACTTGGGTAGGACTATGAGGAAAGACTTCATGTGGTGTTTTAGCTGCTTCTTAAAATATTCTAGGGATTATAAGAGGCAGATATGAGGAGGGAGTGATTTCCAATGATGAAGGATTGGCATTTCAAAGGCATGGAGGCTGAAAATCAAGAACAGTAAGAAGGCCAGTTTAACTAAATTACAGAGTGCACAAAGAGGATCTTTGTGCAACAAGTCTAGAAAATTTAGTGGGGACCATGTTGTGATGGACTTTAAATACCAAAAAGGAATGTATTTAAAAGAAAAATATTTTTTTTCCAAAAAAGGAAAAACAATTTGAAATCATGATGATTTATCCATCTCTAACTAATTGATTGTTTGCCTAAAGTTATGGGGGAAAATGATATAGGGGCTACAGACACACTTGAACCTTGCTGTAAAACTGTTGTAGATTGGAATAGAGTAGATTGTCTGTCCTTCCAAGCTCCCATTCAAAGAGATTTATTTACCAAAATATTAAATCGACTCCAATATCTTGTCTTATCATCTAAAAATGGCCTCACCAAAAAGCCCCTAAAGACATTGTTTTAGGCTCTAGTATATGTTGGCCATATTTCTTGAAATGTTTCATTTGTTGCATAAATAAGTATATTTAAATATTGGGCTTAATAAATAGAGTCATCTTATAGGATTTCAAGTCTGGAGTGATTTTTATCAGCACAAGAGGGAGATGCTGAGATGAACCTAGCTTTTGCTGACTCTAAAATTTACCCTCTTCACTAGTGTTTACATGTTACCTCTCATCATCATCATCATCTCCACCACCATAGTTTATGACTGCTAATTTTATTATTATCAACAAAATGTAATGAGTAGAGAGGACTGGCCTCAGAACCAGAAAGACTTGTGTTCAAGTGCTAGATATGATATATACTTGTTTTCTCTTCCTGGGTAATTCTCTTAACATCTAAATTCCCTGGCAATTCTCTAAGATGATCAATTGCAAAGTGGCAACTTATATTGGTAGAGAGAGTTCCCGCATCTGAGGGCTCCCTACTTTCATGAAATCAGGTATACAGGTTTTACTATGCCTGCCCTATCACCAACATCAGAACCTGTAGAGTTCTTCCTGAGACTGGAAATTTGTGAAAGCATAGAAAGAGAGAAAAAAGACAGACATGGAGTCTATTTTCATAATTCACTCTAATTTGCTGATAACTTATTGGATGGCATTATTAAAAGCTACTCTGATTTGTAATCTCACTTTTAAATATGAATGGATCAATCTAAACTGTTAGCCACTCTTCTAGGACATCCCCCTCCAGACAGTTTATTTTGGACTCTCTTGGGACTATTATCTCCATTTTACCCCATCCGTCTAAGACTATGGGCTCTTTGAGAGCCAGGAGTGTTTTCTTTCCATTTTTGTATCACCAGAGCTTAACACAGTACTCCATGCAGAAAAAGCACTTAGTAAATGCTAGGTGACTAAAAATGGACCCTACATTTGGAGCCATCTTAAGCTTTAATAGTCCAGCTTTGGATCTTATTTTGCATAGTATATGTTCCCACATGACTTCAAACACATCTCCAACCATCTCACCATGCATATAATACCCTCTCCACTTCCCCCTTTCTTGCTCCTCAACTCTTTTTTATGTATTATTTTTCCCTGTTAGAAAGTAAGTTTCTCTAGGACAAGGGCTTTCCTGTTTCTTTTTATTTATTTATATCCCCAGCACTTATTACAATATCTGGCACATAGTAATCTATTTTCTATGTATGTATATATGTGTATGTATGTATGTATGTATGTATGTATGTATGTATGTATGTATGTATCTATCTATCTATCTATCTATCTATCTATCTATCTATCTATCTATCTATCTATCTAACTACTTACCTAAATACACACATGAAAGATTCAGGCTTTTTGTTTTAAAGTGATCTTTGTTCAGCAAAACTTTTTTAGCAAGGTGAATGAATTTTCTTGGCAATGGTGCTCATAGTTTTGAGCACTATAATATTAGCTCCTGAACTGTCTTCCCAGTGTTTCCTATAGCATGTTGACTCAGAGCAATGTGATACTCAACAGGGCTTCCTTTGTTCTGCAAACAAATCTGCTTGCTTCAGATCCCCTTTTGAATCAGTTGAACAAGCTTCCTATAGGAACTCAGCAAAGAAGTTCCCCTTCCTTGAAATAAATACCACAACTACAATTAGTGTAAGAATCAGTCAAAATGGAATTAGAGGTGATTCAGAGGTTGATTTTGACAGCCTGGCTATGGTGGTAATTGAGCTTAAGCTTCTGCTAAAGCAGAAATCCCCCCTGAGAATTACATCACTATTAGGTTTGATTTTCCTTCAGCTGCAACCCCATCATAGTTAGAGCTACTTTATAAAAGTAAAAGTGCACTCAAAGTTCTCAGGAGAGTGAGGGCAGATAAATGACACTTTGCAATTATTTTTCAAATAAATAACAATACTTTTTGCTTGCTAAAGACCTCATAAAGATAAAACGTAACATATCTTCTTACCCAAGTGCATTTAAATTTCTCAGATAGGCACTTCCTGAACCTTCAAGAGAACATAATTAAAGGGGTCAAAAACTGCCAAGAAGAGAGGTTTGGTTTTCTATAATAATCATTTGCAAAGAATCTTTGCTTTCCCTTCAAAGGATAATCAGGAATAAAGAAATAAATCCCTCTACAGAAGGCATGAAGTAGTTTAACAAGCTAGACAAGAAAGTTGTTGGCAGCAAGGTGCCTGTTGCAAGAACAAAGCAATTGCTAAATGATACTTAAGTGTAGTTATTCCACCCTCTCTGAAACAGTTTCCTATCCTGTGAACTCTATAGGAATCTGGTATAAATGATGTCAAGTGGAAAGGTATTAAGCCATATCATGGAGATACACCTTTATCATACAGAGGGAAGTTTCATCACAAAAGCTCACATAGATCCTAAAAGGGGCCACATAGTTGGTAGGCAATTAAATTCCTGATTGGATTTTCATTTTTGCTGTTAAACTTTGTAGAAGTATTAAAACTTGGAAATTTAAAAAAAGTAAGTAGAACAAGAGAAATCTAGCTAAAATTATGGATTAATAGTTTGAGAAATTGCAAGCTTGAATCAGAAAATGACTTATTTAGTTAAGATTAAAAAAAGATGATGGGTTTAGTATTTTCTGGGCAGAGAAGAAAGTTGACTTTATGAAATCAACAAGAACAGTAGGGTAGTTAGAGAGCAATTACCCTGTAATGCAAGCCCATAGTCATTGAAGTAGTTCAGCAGAATTAAAACCAGCTACAATTGAATTATTTCTTTCTTTTTTTTTCCAACTGAAAAACATCAAATTTCCTCCTACAGCCCCAGTGAAAGGCTTTGTCAATAAATCTTCTCCTGACGGGGCATTATTCGCTCACCAGTCTCACATCTGTCATCCTGACTAAATCCAAAGAGGAAGTTGCTGGTTTTGGACTGCTTGCTTTAGCATTTTCAGTGTTTATTTTTATTAATTTACAAATGTGTGAATACTGAACCTATGTTTAAAACAAATAGTTTGCCCTTGTCCTTTTACAGCATACTTGCAAGTTTCATATCAATTTCTTTAGGAGTGAAACTGTTCTCAGGCAGGAATTATATCTTGGTCTACATGCTTGTTTCCAATGATGCCCAAATACCCATTAGGACTCCAGGAGCTAAGGTCCCTAAGTCTACATGACATCTCTAAGGTATATCTCTTGAATATCAAGGAATTGATCCTTATTCAAATAATTTAAAACTAAGCATCATGTATGTGAAGATGGTAGCAATGTCTGCCCTTAAATGTAAACAATCAACATCTAGAGGGTCATAGCTCAAAGACAATAACAAAAATGTATTTGATTATCAGAATTCTCTATCTCTCTGCTCTTCCTAAAAAGCAGGCACTTTGACATAAAAATCCATAGCTTTGCTTTTTTACTTACAGAGATAGAACAAAAGGCATAGTGTTTTGATCATTTTCTATTGTTTTAACTACTAACTTATAATGGCCAAAAATCTTTCATCAAAGCCGCCTTAGATAAAAAGTCCTTTAAATGAAAGACAACCAACCCTGAAGGCATTTTCTGGGTTCCTAGGTATTTATAGTTAGGCATTCAAATGAAAACTCTTCTTTGATTTTTAAATTAAAAAAAATGAGGGGGAAATTGGAATCAGCATCCAATGGGAGCAGGCTTACTGTGAAGAAACCATATTGATTTTATCATGGTCTTATGAACATGTCAAGTCGTAATTACGTGTTAATTGAACCACCTTGGTAGTGCAATATTGCAGGCCCCCAGTTATCAGTGATATTGTAACCTCCTGGACAGTATCTACACCTCAGACACTTGCTAGTGTATGACCTGGGAAACTCTCTTTACCTATCATCTGCAAAATAGAGATTCAAAAGGATTTAATTATATTTCATGTCTTTTCCATATGAAAATCTATGGTATGATGATGGAGATAGTGGTAAGGGGTAGTGTATTGGAAAGGTATTTGTCAATTAATGTCAGGTAAAGAATCCCCAAGCATGGCTCTTCCAGGGGGCTAATGGGCTGTGTCTCCCTGCCGGCAATGTCCACACCCAAAAATCTAAGTAACTCACCAAGGTCAATGTGAATACTATCATTAATAATGACCTTGGGTTACACAGAATATAAGCCATATATAGACTTGGCACTGGGCAAGTTTACATGGAAGTGGATAAATTTATTTTTTTCCTTCAATCTTATCTCCTCTAATTAGTTTTATTGAAGAATAAAACTAATTAGAAAAATTCTGAAAGTGTTGATCTGGTTTGAAATTGAAACTAGTTATAAACTCATTTTTTTCTCCCTCACCCTCAGTTCAAGTGCACTGTTTCCTGACTTCCCTGTTTAAAACACACAGAGCAACAAACATTGCCACAATAAGAAATGCCTTGGATATGTTTTCTTCTTGAATTTGACACTGCACAAGCAGCAGAGATTCTTAGCCCTTACATTTCTCTTTTTGTACAGATTATTGTAGGTTTATTTCACATGTATAATTTCACTTCAAGGTTTCCAGGATATATTCCTTACAACCCTATTATTACAACATATTATTACAATTTCAGTCATTTGATTTTTTTCTCTCAGTGATAAGAAAGAAGTATTTTGAAAAAAGGTTAATTTTTTAATAAAAAGTTTTAAATTTAGGCAGTTTGGTCAACTAGGGAGGACACTTTGAGTGTTATCCCATACATAGTCATCTTCCACCTATTGAAATTTTACCCATAATCCTATATTCTCTATGAATCTTGACCTAATCCTTCCAGATGGGATTGGTTTAATGAAAAGTGTGCTGGTTTTGAAGTCACAGGAATTCAGTTCAAAATCTGACTTACTTATATTTATGAAATCTGGTCCTCAGATTCCTTATCTTTAAATTGAGCGGGTCGGACTAGATGACTTCTGAAGGTCTTCCATACATACATACAGGGAGTATATTTGGCTCATGCATGAAGAAGACATCAATAGTAATGTGAATCATGCAATTAGAAAATTTAATAGTTTCAGTAGGATGTGTTATCTACTCTTAGTACTCTTAGTATTCCACCAAGAATGCATACTTCTTAGATTTATGTGCAGAATCATGCTTTTCTATATTATATGAATATATTTTATGTTTATAAAATACTAATATGAACAGAATTAAAGTGAAATTACAAATTGAATTATAGCATAGAAGAAAAAGGAAAAAAAGTATTCTCTGTTAGTGATGGGTTACAAGCACAAATTGCTTACCCATGTAACAGGTACATAAATCTGACACAAGATATAAGTGATGAAATACTTCTCAATTTATTGAGACCAGGTATTTAGAGTCTAGTCTTTCCTAAGATTTAAAAAAAAATGCAAAGAGAGGCAGTTAAAAAAACACAGAATATCTTTTTACAAAAATATATACATTTTAGTCTGACCATAAGTCTCCTTATTTCTCCTCCTCTCCTAGGGTCCAGTGTGAGGGATTCAAAACTAGGGAGGTACAGACAGTCACAAGTGTTGGCAACATAAACTCCCTCTTGGGAACTCAATCACCATTTGATTTAATGTCGACTGTTTAATCATATTATAAACTTCTTCACCAACAGGTTTGTGTAATTGCCTCTTTAGCAGAAAAGAGTAAACAGCTTACCTTGCAACTCCTATTCTGTTAAATAGGCTATTACATTCCTGGAAACATCCAAAGGTCTGTCAGCACTTTCATTATCAATTTCCATTTTCTAGAGTTGATAGTCTGCCCATAAAATTTTACTCTGGTCTGAAAATTGGCATATAATGTCTTAACCTTGGAGTAAACATGGTGGTGCTGGCACTTTAAGTATCTCTTGTTCCCAGTTCACATTAATCATATTCTTATTTCCCAAAAGATATCAGCTCATATCATGGAATCTCTAAGTATGTTCTTTCCAGTGCAGAAATCAAGACAACACAGTTGACAACCAAAAGTGGGATCTTTACAGTTCAACAGTCAACCTGTTTTACCTCAGTTGCCAGAGGCGACTGTCTGTTTCATAGCCAATTATAACTCTCCTGGATATTATTACTGCCTATTTTGAAGAGGAATTATATAATGCACATGTGTAGGTATGTTTATTTATATTAATATGGAAGAATTAGAAAAAAATATTCTCATAAGACAGTTGCTAAGTTTATTTAATATACAGAAGAAATTGGATATATATATATATATTCATGTCAATAAGTGTTTGAATCCAAAATATAGACTAATTTGCATAGGTGTTATAGTCAAAAGAATTTATTAAGTCTTAGACTTCATTGGCTGCAAAAACAATTGGCTCTCAGTGCTTTTTGACTTCTTCAGCAAAAATCCCTCAAGGCTTTTTTTTTTCCTTTACACAGAGAAAGTTTATGCCCCTGACAACTAGACTAATGTGACAGATCAGATGGCTCATCATGTTGGAAATCCATTTTAACTTACTAATACATCGAAAATAGTTCTGTGAATAAGTGCTGAACAGTGTTGATGGTTCTGCTAATTCTATTCTATCTTGACTTCAGGGGCAGAATCACATTTTAGAGGCAGAAAAAAAAGTACATTCATTTTAAAAGAAAGAATAATTGCATTAGCCAGAATAGAGTGAAACCTGCCTGCTATTCTTTCCTTTTCTACTTTTGCATTCATAGTCATCATCATTATCATCAAGGATTTAATACGTATCCCCTAGATACCGTGGTGTTACATACTTCCTAAGGACACTGAGATGTGAGCAACATAGATGCTATCTATCAATGTGACTGAATTGTAGACAGCATTGTTGACATGATATTTTAAACTGCCTTTATGGTTGTTCAATGATAGACGGAAATGACTACCCAGTAATTTGAGGTGACTATTAAAAGTAGAAGAAGTGTCATATTCACCAAGATTGGGCTAATTTTAAAGTTGTCTAAAAATGACCTCTCTTCTAGCCTTAAATATATATACATATATATATATATATAAATATAAAATATAAATATATATATATATATAGAGAGAGAGAGAGAGAGAGAGAGTGTGTGTGTGTGTGTGATACAATAGGGTGGGGGACAATAAAAGAGTATTAAATCTATCTTTCTTTTGGAAAAGGTTAGGTGGTATAGCAAGGACAGCCTTGGCCTCAGACATAGCAGACCTAGCTTCTTATCTTAGATCTCACATTTGAACATTGTAAATGAATAAGTCATTTAACTTTCCTGATACTCTCATCTATAAAGTGGGGGTGTTTGTCCTTGCACTACCTTCCTCTCAGAGCCATCCTGTATGAAGTGCTTTGTAAACTCACAAGTACTATAGAAATGGGGACACATCATAGAATCCAGGCTCAACAAATATGAGGTTAACTTGAAGATAATCTCTACTTACTATATTTCTTCATGTAACTGGAACCCCACCAGGACCTCATGGTGAATATTTTTAATCTGAAACATTAAAAAGTTATTTTTTTTAATCTGAAAATTTGGTGACTTCCTTCACTGTGAGGAAGATATGAATTGGAAATGCAGTGCAAAGTATCATTGCAGTGAGGCAAATTTGTAAGGAATATATGTTTGTAGGGAAACTCAAAACTCTAGAACTGTGGGCCTTCATGTCTTTTTTTTTCTTTTTCAGAAAAAGTCCACACAAAAGTGCATTGATAGAGGCAGTTGAACTATGGCAGTCGAGTGTGGGTGACTTCAAAGATAAGCTGGGTTACTCCACAGATGGATGACTCTACTTTGTAAGCTTATCATTCCTCTTTTGGGCTGTTCTCTTATTCTGGTCTGGGCTGGGCTGGGCTGCTCCTGTTCTGGGCCAAACCTACTAAATTGTCAAGAGTTTTCTGATGCCCTTTGCATTGGCAGACATACTTTGGAGAGATTTGCTTCAAGACTGATTGTAAATAAGACTGATTAATGAACAGGCTTTGAAAAACAAAGTTGTCCCTCAATGTGTATACTGAGCTTGAATGTTTCCTGCCATAGGGGTCCCTTCCTGGTCCCTCTCAGTCTCTACTTCTTCCCCCTCTATGTTCACCTTCCATCTACTCTGTGTGTCTATATTTAATTTAGGCATCATAAGATCCTAGGAGCCTATTCCTTGCAAACAATGCAAAAAGAGTCAGCTAGATGCTTTCTAGCTGCCTTATAATTCCACTCCCTCATCATACAGATTGCACAATGGCACAACACTTGGTGCAGAGCAAGCCATAAATGCTTTTTGATTGACTGAAGGACTGACTGAAGATAGAAAGGCACCAGAATTCAAATCAATGTGTTAGTCTTTGGAAGCAGATTGTCTAAGACGACTATAAATAGTGATGCAGAGGTTGTTCAGAATTGAAAGCTGAGGAGTTGTGTATTTGCCATGTTGAGTTTCAGGTGGAGATAGCTTATGGTCAAAAGTCAGCATAGATTTGCCCAGATTAGATAAGATGTAAAGAAAAACAATTATAATAGATAGTATTTACATAGTGATTTAAAGTTATCTGATGCACACACAAGACCTAGGATCTAGGTGTTATTATTATCCCTATTTTATCTGTGAGAAAAGTGAGGCTGAGTAAGGATAGGTGACTTGGCTAGGGTCACACAGCTAGCAGATGACTAAGGCAAGATTTGAAGTTTTCCTTTCCCCAGTCCACCATTCTATGCCCTATTCCACCTACAAAGACAGTTATATAGCCCAGAATGGAATCCATGAGTGACATTCAATGAAGGGAAACTTGCAGAGTAGAAAACTGTGACAAATGAGACACTAGCACTAATTGAAGAATTACAAAAGAAATTTGAAGAGGACAGTAGTATAAAAGTTAGAAACTACCTTGCATCTGTTTTGGATATAATTTGTGTATCTAGGTGGGCAAACTGTTACCCCAATTCAAATTCAAGCTCCTTGAGGACAGACACTATCGTATTTCTATCTTTTTATCACCCGTATCCATCTAGCACAGTACCAGGCACTTTGTAATCACTGAATAGTTTTTGACTGATCAAGAAAAAAAACAAAACAAAACAAAACAAAAAAACAAAACAAAAAAAAACAAAGGGAAAGTTCTCATATCTGTTATAAACGGATAGATAGAGAAATTATATAAAGATATATGTGAATATGTATATAAATTACATGTATGTATATCAACATACATATATACTTCTTTTGGAACAAAGAACAAGAATGAAAGTTAGTATCCATCAACTTTGAAATGGTTCAATGAGATGTGGCATACACACATAATGAGATATTCTTATATTTTAAGGAAGAACAAAGGTGAAAAATTCAGAGGAATAGAAAGACTCTCATGAACTTTGACAAAGAAGTAAGCAAAACCAGAATAATTTATACTCTATATATAGTAATACAAAGGAAAACAACATTGAAAGACTTAAAAACTGATAGATCCAATGAACAATAATGCCAGAGGACTGATAGTGTAACATGCTTTCTGCTCTCATAAGAGAATATAGGTATAGAATGAGCACACATTATTATACATGCCCAATGTGTAGATTTGTTTAGTTTGACTTGTACCTCTTTCTTGTGAGTGATGGTGATATGAAAAAAGAACATCAATAAAATATTGAAAAACAATAAATGAAGTCAAGCTATTTAATAATATCATAATTACTTTTCCAAAATCTATGGGACTTGGCAATCATGGGAGGAAATTGGATCATAAAAGATTTTGGTCCTAGTGAGGTTATGCTCTTTTAAACTATATCCATATAAAGTCTTTTCCTACTGTTCCTTTTTAACTGATCTTTCCTTTTGCTTTGCATCTCCCCTAGCACCTAATATGATTCTCTTTCTAATCTCTCTACCAGCTCCACTCCAAGGCAATGAACTGAAGCCACTAACAGCTTCTTCAGTGGTCCTTAATAAATGTTTGTCAAACCATTGCATCCTGGGACATCTTCAGTTGTTCTGATCTATACCTGGCTGTTGGACCTAGATGACTCTGGAGGACAAAGTGAGGCTGGTGGCTTTGCACAGCCTTCCCTCACTTAAATCCAATCCACGTGCATGTCATGGCATCACCTCCCTGATGTCATGGTTCTCTTTGAGAACAAAAGACGGGGAGGTGGAGCCAAGATGGCGGAGTAAAAGCAATGACTTGCTTGAGCTCTCCCCCAAACCCCTCCAAATACCTATAAAAATGGCTCTAAACAAATTCTAAAGCAGCAAAACCCACAAAAAGATGAAGTAAAACAAATCTCCAGCCCAAGACAACCTCGATGGTTGATCAAAAAGGTATATCGCACTGGACTAGAAGAAGAGTGCAGTTTGGCGTGGGTGCAAAGGCTGCAGTGAACCTGGAGAGGGCCTCAGAAGACTGAATCACAGAAAGCTGTGGTGGTTTCCAGAATTCTCAACCCACGAACACCGAAGACAGTTTAGAAGGTCAATGGGAAAAGTCTGTGTCCGTGGTAAGAGAGAGAAGCGAGGTGGTCTCAGCTCCAGTCCCCGCTCGACCCCGGGGAGGCAACTGCCTCCTGAACTTTTGGCTGAGGGGGAATAGAGTGGCTGATCAGAGGGGAATTGTAGGGATCTCTCTGCTGGTGCAGGATTCTCTTGCATTGCCTGTGCTTAGATTTAGGTCACAGTTCTTGGTGGTGGTCCTGGGGTGAGGAGGCGTGCTGGCGTGGTGGAGCTCATAGTGGTGGTGGAGAGGAAATCCTCCTCACAGTTCCAAGACAGAAAAGAGTGCTTCTGGTCACTCATAGAGCAGAGCACAGGCCAGGAAAGGAGTAAACACCTTGCCCTTTATCATAGCAACCTGGAAGAACTGAAAATTTACAGGTCCCTAGAAGTATCTCTGAAAACAGCTACACAAAACCCCTGAAGCTTGGGATGGTGCATTCTTCACATTGGAAACAGATCCCTACCTTAACAAAGAGTTTATAACTCAAGTAATTGGCTGAGATCGTGAGCAAACAGTGCAAAAAGAGTCAGACTATATTATGTTACTTTGGTGACAAAGAAGATCAAAACATACAACCAGAGGAAGAAAACATAGCTAAAGCTCCTACATCCAAAGCCTCCAAGAAAAATATGAATTGGTCCCAGGCCATGCTCAAAAGCTCAAAAAGGATTTTGAGAAGCAAGTAAGAGAAGTAGAGGAAAAACTGAGAAGTGGTGCTAAAGGAGACCCAAAAAAATACTGAAGAAAATAACACCTTAAAAAATAGCCTAACCCAAATGGCAAAAGAGGTCCAAAAAGCCAATGAGGAGAAGAATGTCCTAAAAAGCAAAATTTGCCAAATGGAAAAGAAGTCCAAAAGCTTACTGAAGAAAATACTTCCTTAAAAATTAGAATGGAGCAATTGGAAGCTAGAGATTTTATGAGAAATCAAGACACTGTAAAACAAATCCAAAAGAATGAAAAAAACAGAAGAGAATGTGAAATATCTCATTGGAAAAACAACTGACCTGGAAAATAGATCCAGGATAGAGAAATTAAAAATTATTGGACTATCTGAAAGCCATGATCAAAAAAAGAGCCTAGACTTCATCTTTCAAGAAATTATCAAGGAAAACAGCCCTGATATTTTAGAACCAGAGGGCAAAATGGAAATTGAAAGAATCCACCAATCACCTCCTGAAAGAGATCCTCAAAGGAAACCTTCTAGGAATATTGTAGCCAAATTCCAGAATTCCTGGGTCAAGGAGAAAATATTACAAGCAGCCAGAAAGAAACAATTCAAGTATTGTGGAAACACAATCAAGATAACACAAGATTTAGCTGCTTCTACATTAAGGGACCGCAGGGCATGGAATATAATATTCCAGAGGGCAAAGGAGATAGGATTACAACCAAGAATGAGCTACCCAACAAAACTGAGTATAATCCTTCAGGAGAAAAATCTGGTCATTCAGTGAAGTAGAGGACTTTCAAGCATTCTTGATGAAAAGACCAGAAGGGAATAGAAAATTCAACTTTCAAATGCAAGACTCAAGGGAAGCGTGAAGAGGTAAACAGGAAAGAGAAATCATAAGAGGCTTATTAAGGTTGAACTGTTTACATTCCTGCATGGAAAGATGATATTTGTAACTCATGAGTCCTTTGTCAGTATTAGGGTAGTGGGAGGGAAAAAATTATATGTATGTATATGTAGATAGATAGATAGAGGGCACAGGGTGAGTTGAAGATGAAGGGGTGATATTTGGAAAGTAAAATTAAGGGGTGAGAGATTATTATACTGGGAGAAGGAGAAAGGGAGAGGTATAATGGGGTAAATTATCTCACATGAAACAGACAAGAAAAGACTTTTACAGTGGAGGGGAAATGGGGGAAGGTGAGAGGGAATGAGTGAATCTTATTCTCACAGGATTTGGCTTAAGGAGGAAATAACATACACAATTGGGTGTGGAAATCTATCTTACCCTACAGGAAGATAAGGGGGAAAGGGGACAAGAGAGCAATGGGATGATAGAGGCAAGGGCAGATTGGGGGAGGGGATAATCAGAAGCAAACACTTCTGAGGAGGCACAGGGTCAAAAGAGAGAATAGAATAAATGGGGGGTAGGATAGGGTGAAGGGAAATATACTTAGTTTTTCACAATATGACTAATATGGAAGTGTTTTGCATGACTACATGTGTATAACCTGTAACGAGTTGCTTGCCTTTTCAATGAGAGTGGGTGGGGAGGAAGGGAGAAAATTTGGAACCCAAAGTTTTAAAAGCACTTGTTAAAAAAAACAGATAAATAAATAAATAAAAAGAACAAAGGACGGACACCAACCTCTATAAGTAGAAAAGGAGCTGCCTGCTGGAGATGAAACTGAAACATCTTTCCTTTCCTTTCCTTTCCTTTTCTTTTCTTTTCTTTTCTTTTCTTTTCTTTTCTTTTCTTTTCTTTTCTTTTCTTTTCTTTCTTTCTTTCTTTCTTTCTTTCTTTCTTTCTTTCTTTCTTTCTTTCTTTCTTTCTTTCTTTCTTTCTTTCTTTTCTTTCTTCTTTCTTCTTCCCCATATAAAGTATTGTATCCTTGCCAGCAGGTGCTCTGTAGAAAGGGAATGGGAATTTTGATCTCTGAAACCTTTTTTTTAAGACCAGACTGAACCCCAAATCACTCTGGTTCTCATTCATTGGCCAAAGCCCTACTTGGTCATTGTTTGGGCCCTGATTGGTTCAGAATGAATGTAAATAGCAATTGTTTCTGGTTTTGCCCAGAAACCCTGAGGGTCTACCCCTCCCAGATGGATTTTTTTTAAAAAAAATTTGTTTATCTATTTATACATTTATTCATTTATCTATTTATCTATATATTTATTTTTAACTAGGTAAAGGGTCATTCTCTGCCTCAATTCTTATTAAGCCTTAATCACTGAATGAGAGTTGCCTGAGTCAACTTTAGACCTGTCAAAGACCTTAGCTTGAAAAGTCCAAGATCCCCTACTGCATCCTGGGCCATCTTCCGTTTAGCACTCCAAGTTATCTAATCAAGGACCTTGTTCAATGTCTTTATTTTATAGATAAGGAAACCAAGTTTTATCACATCCAAGCCATTTTCTCAAGGTCAGATACTTACTTAGAGACAGAACTAGAACTGAGAAGTCACCTGACTCTTAATTCAACATTTATTAAATACCAGCTGTGTTCAAATAAAGTTACTATATGAAGTGCTGGAAGTGGTCTTTAAAAAAATCTGTTCAGTACTTTTTTTTCTACTATTTTGAAAATTGTCTTTGTTTCCACACTAGGTAGTGCTATCAGACTTTTGATGTTTTCACACCATTACCAGTCCTCCATTAATTCTGAGAGAAAATACAAAATGACTGCAATTACTTCAATCAATTTCTTCAATTAACAAATTTCAGTTACTGCAGCCTTCAGGACTGAATCCAATCAATTGCCCAACTAACTTGCCCTCCCACCCCATATACTTTAATGAAATCTTTCTTGCTTAACAATGATTTTGTGCCCACCCATTGCAAGTGCTATTTCCTCCAGTGATTAAGGCAGATTTGTTTCATTATTTACATACATATATGTGTATATATGCATATATCTTCTTGCATGCACACATATATGCCTGTAGATATGCACATAAATATTTTGTTACATGTACATATATAACAGAAGAAAAAGATCATTCATGATACTGTGTAACTCATATAAAGCTTGCTTTCATTTTAAATTATAATAAATGATTCTTTCTGGACTTCTTTTCTGCATATATATATATATAAAAGGATGAGCTTCATTTATTTCTCTTCTTAGTCTTTTTTTTTTGCTATCCTAACCTTATTCCATTTCTTCAATTCTGACATACCACTTCCATTACAAAATGAAAAGAAAGTAAAGACCTTGTCATTAATATCTATAATTAAGCAAAACAGATGCCTGAATTGACTATTTGCAAAAATCTAAGTATCATTCTGAATTTTTCAATTATCACCTTTCTCAATATGTAGTATGTTTTATCATTAGTCCATGGTTTGTCATTGCATTCTTCAGAGCTCTCAAATATTTTTAAGTTTTTCTTTTAATAGTACTGTTTTTGTAGAAATTATTTTCCCGGTTTTTCTCATTTTACTTTACATTACTTCATAAAAGTCTTTCCATTTTTTTTTCTGTGAAATCATCCATTTCATCACATCTTAAAGTATGATAATATATGTCAATGTGGAAAAAAAAGAATACTACCAAAGTAGTAAAAACTAGAATCTTTAATGGAGGCAAGGGGATTGTCATCTGGGGCCATCACACAGCACCAAAGTACTGGAAGGCCAAGAGGAGTAGAATGGGGCAGAGTTAAATACACTTCAACCAAGAGGGAGTCTCATGGGAAACACAGACTCAGAAGCTGCCATGCAAGTTATTTTGCATAAAAAATGAATGTCCATAGAGAAGGCTGGGGGAGACTGGGGAGTGGTAACATATGTTCACAACTGAGGCTCTGTTCTTTTTTGGGCTGGTTTTAAGAGTTCTCTTTTCAACTGGTTTTCATTGCTTTCAGGCAATTCTCAGCTCTGGGATCAGACAAGGTCAGTTCATAGTCAGCTGCATTCTACATGTTCCATTACATTTATACATCATAATTTGGTTGGCTATTTCCCAACTGATGGTTACACCCAGCTTTTCAGTACTTTCTTATAACAAAAAGAGCTGCTATAAATATTTTTGCTTATGTGAATACTTTTTTTTTTGTTTTCTTTGATCTCTTTTGGGCATAAACCTAGTGGTGTTACAACTGGGTAAAAAGATATGCACAATTTCTTGACCTTTTAGGCATGGTTCCAATTTTCTTTCAAAAATAGCTAGACCAATTCATAACCACACCAAGACTTTGTTTATGTTCCTGTCTTTCCACAGCCTAACAATTGTCTTTTTTTTTGGTTATCTTTACCAGTCTGATAGATATATGGCAAAATTACAAATTTACTTTAAATGTGTTTCTCTTATATTAGTGATCCAGATTTTTTTCTTTTTACAGTTTTTGACAGCTCAGATTTCTTCCTCTGAAAACTTTGACCATTTATTTATTAGGTAGTGGCTCTTATTCTTATAAATTTGAGTTGATTTCATACATAGAATTGTTTATACACAACACATTATTTGTTTCTCTCCTAATTTTAGAGCTGTATAAGTTTGGTTGAGTCAAAGTCTTTCCAATTTTATATGATAGAAATCACTCCTTTTATCTTCTGTGGTGCCTTATATCCCTTAATTTGCTCTTGGACAATTATATACATCTGAAATAGAATTTTATTTCTTGTTTCTCTAATTTACTTCTGAAGGGACCTTTTAAGTCATGTATCTTTTTGGAGTTTATTTTTGTACATAGTACAAGATATTACTGTATACTTAACTTCTTCCAGGCTGCTTTGCAGTTTTCCTAGTAGTTTTTTTTGCCAAGTAATGGGTTCTTATCGCAATAGTTAATGTCCTTTGGTTTATGGAATACTAGGCCATTGTGCCCATTATGTCATATACTTGATCTATTCCACTGCTTTTCCTCTGTATGTTTTAACCAGTTTCAAAACATTCTGAAGATTACTGCTTTATTGTACTGTATGAGATCTGGTACTTCTAGGACTCCTTCCTTTCTACTATTTTTCTTTATTTCACTTGAGATTCTTGGCCTTTCTTTTGCTTCAATTGAGTTTCAAAAGCTATATTAAGTAAGCTGTTATTATTTTGGTTGTTATGGTATTTAATATTTCAAGATAATTTTCATTATTTATACTGGCTAGCCCTTTCCATGAACAATTTAACACTCTGTAGAAATACACAGTTTCTTTGCATGTCTTGGTAGGTAGACTCCTGAGTATTTTATTCATACGGTAGTTATTTAAAATGAGGTTTCTCTTTTTATTCCTTCATACTCTGGTCAAGGCACTGTACTAGGTGTTGGTGGTAGTTTCAAGACACTCTACCTAGTGCTTTTTCTACTATATTCAGAATCTTCTAGGGCTATCCCTCATCTTTCGTTTCCACACAAGGCAATATAATTGGACGTTTTATATTTTCACACACTTTACCAGTCTTCTCTGAATTCCAGTAGAGAGAATATCAAATGACTAAGCAATTATTCAATAAATTTCTTCAAAGACTAAATTTAAATTACTGTAGCCTTCTGGACATAATCCATTAAATTCCTAACCCCCCTCCCCAACATTTAAATTGATTCCTACTTGCTTAACAATGAATTTGAGCCCATTCGTCCTGAGAATTATTTCATCTGGTGATTAGGGCATATCTTTTTATCATGACCTTCCTTTTAAACACACCTTTTGCTCCCTATCCTCACATATTTCACTATTGAAATTAATGTATTTTTGCACAACTTTCTTTTTAGGTGTGATTTTAAATGTGTTTGTGGGTTCAAACCTCCCTTTTCCAGGTCATATGAAAATGAAATAAATGAAATACCTATTCTTCTAAATCCTGTTCTTATCACGTTCTCATCATCTTCATCCTATGTACCTCTATCACACGGAACAGTAAATTCCTTCTTCCTTTTGTTCCCAGTGTATTCCTCATTCCTTCCATTTCCTTCTTTTCCATAGATGGATTAAAATGTAACAGGACTACCCTCAGGCCCTCCACCTGACTTATTTAATTTTTTCTTATTCTTGAAGACATTAGGGTTTTGAAGGACACTTTACTTTCTCCCTCTCCTCCACATTTTCCCCTATCATGTAAATAATCATTCTCTGGTACTTTCCAATTAATCAAATGTATTTACCTTTCTATGTTTCTCTTAACTCATTTTCATTTCAAAGATTCTGCTCATTTTTGGTTTTTCATGAGGATTTTTTTCTTTTTAGAAATTCTCTATTTCATTAAAGTTGCGTTACCTATTTCCATTTCCCTCTCTCTACCTCCTCCTCTTCCACCCTCCCCCCTCCCCAGTATTATACTCAGTTTTATGAGTTATGTTATTTGGGATTGAAAGCATTTACCCTTTGCTTTCAGAATATGCAGGCTTTCCTGTCCCTTATGGTGGCAGCTGTCAATATTTGTGTGATTCTGACTCTGGCTGCTTGATTCTTAAGCTCTTTCTTTTTTGGCTGTTTGCAGGACTTTTTTTTCTTCTACCTGCAATTTCTAGATTTTGTTTATGGTATTTCTATAACTTTGCATTTGGGAGCTTCTTTCAGGAGACAAACAATGCATCCATTCTATTTTCACTTTGACTTCAGGTTCTAATAGGTTAAGGCAGTTTTCATTTATGAGTTCTTGAAATATGGCATGTAAGTTTTTATTGTTGTTGCTCATGATTTTCATGTAGTTTGATGATTCTAAGATTACCTCTCCTTGATCTGTTTTCCAGGTCGGTTATTCTTGGTAGCATATATCTTACATTTTCTTCTGTTTCTATAGTTTCTTGATTTTGCTTGAAAATCTCTTGGCTTTTGGAGAAGTTGCTTTTTGTTTGGCCTGTTCTAAGTTTCAGTAAGTTCAACTCTAGGCTTCCAACTCTCTGGTCTAAATTATGAATTCACATTGTTATTCTTTCTTCCTTGGCTGTCATTTCCTATAACATTGCATTTTGCATTTGTTATTTAATTTCTTTCATTTAATATTCTCATGGCCGTTAGAACTTTACTTTTCTCTAAGGCTCTACTTGAATTTATTTTGGATTTACTCTTCCAGGTCACCTTTTGTTCTTCTCTCAGTCCAAAATATTCCTTCATTATGTTCAGCATTTTCTTCTCTTTTATCAGATCTCCAGTCTCAGTTTCTAGATTGGGGCTTTATGCTTGGGTCAACCTCTGTTCTTTTCCATACTCTTGTATAGTTTAGACAGATACTACTTGGTCTTTCATGTAGTAGTTAAGGCCTAGTCCTACTTTCTGCAGAAATTTTCAGTTTTTGGTTCAGGGTCCTGGTGGCTTGACTTTGATTTTTGCCTAAGCTCCTTCTCTGTTTCCTTCTTGTGTAGTTACAAACCCAGTGATGCTGGTACTAGGTCTTCTTGCTAACCCTCAGTGTTTTGCTTCACAGTGGCTGCCCTGGCTATTTCTCCTTCTGTGGTTTATTGATGGGTTGCCTATTGTCTCAGTATTGTGCTACCTAGGCCTGGGCAATGAGATCCTCTTGCCCTAGTCTTACCTCATTCTTTTTTTTTTAACTTTTGGCTAGGATGTCAATTTACTCTTGGCAGACTGGGCAATGAACACCAGAAACACCGTGTGCTATGCTGCCTAGGCACTAATCTCTCCTGTTAAGCTTCCCTTGAGCTATCTGGCCTGTAGGAACTAAGCTGACTGTATATTAGCCTGGCCCTGGCTGCTACTGGGTTTCTGGAAGCTTTATTAGATTCTGAGCTGCTTGAGAGTTGAGCTACATGGGGCTTATTTCCCTTTATCTCTGGCACTGGGTCCCTGTTTGGATTCTTGTTTCCACTAAGAACTTCCATAGGATACTGACAAGGTTTTTAAGCAGCAGTGGATAGGATGGAAGAGCTTATAACTCTTTCTACTTAGTTTTATCCTTTTTTTTCCTTTCTGGTGAATATTTAGAGTTTTTCTGAAAGTGTTTATAGGAGACCTGGACTTCTAGAATTGTCATGTAACCTTCCATACTAAAATCCCTCCTCTTTGGCCACTATTCCTTTATTTGTGTTATTTGTTTTTGTTGGAGTATATGCTCCTTCAAGCCAGTGACTATCCTTTATTTTATATTTATATGCTCAGTACTTAGCACAGTGCTTGGCACATGCTAAGTGCTTAATAAATATTGTTGTTTAAATTAATGTAATTGTTTATACTTCTAGTATAATTTCTTATTGAGATTTGAAATGAAGTGTTAAGGGTCAATAAATAAGTGATTAGTAAGAATACAGATTTAGAATAAATGGCAATTTTAATGTACTATGCATAAAAGGAGGAGTGGATATCCTAAATGTTCCTTTCTAGGTCTAAAAAATATATTGGAAGCTGGTTGTTCAGGCTGTTCAGTTTATGTGTTGCTGAAAATAATATCAATTACAGGACCATTTGTTCAGTGTAATTCTAAATATTTTCTTGTTAGCAGACAAATCTAACTTTCTGCCTCTTCTTCCTCAACTCCCACTCACTTCTCAAGACCCTTGCAAGTTGCTGAAGACCTCACCAGCATGCAGTATGCCCAAGTCTGATAAACTGCTCTCCAGATTCTCCTCCTGTCTGATCTTAGTTTAGTTTGATGGATTTTCATCAATCTGCTGCACCTTAAATGTTGGGACTGCTCCTCCTGTATCTCTAGATTTTTTCTTGAAGCTTTTATAATCTCAAATGGTTTCAATTGCCATTTGTATCTAGATAAATAGGGAAGCCAGGCAGCATAGTGGAGGGAGTGCCAGGCCTGGAGTCAGGAAGTTTCATCTTCCTGAGTTCAAATCTTGCCTCAGACACTTATTAGCTCTGTGATCATGGGCTATTTGCCTCATTTTCTTCTTCTGTAAAATGAGCTAGAGAAGGAAATGGCAAACCACTCCAGTATTTTTGCCAAGAAAACACCAAATTGGGTCACAAAGATTCGTACACAGCAGAAAACAACTGAACAACAAAATGCAGATAAGTAGGCAATCTGTACATCCAATCCAAATATCTCTCTGTCTGTGGTGGTTCCATCAATTGAATCAAACTCAAAATTTTCAAAACCAACTCATTATCTCATCCCGCAAAACTTTCTAATTTCTGTTGAAGTCATCATCCTTCCTCAATCTTTCAGGTTAATGACTTTGATGCCATCCATCTCTGTTCCCTGTATCCAGATAATCTTTTCATTGTCATATTTATAACATTTGCCACATCATCCCCTTCTATCTGTTTACACTGCCACTACACTATTTCAGGCCCTTATCACCTCTTGCCTAAATCCTTGCAATAGCCTCCTGATTTGTGTCCTTGCTTCCAGCCTCTCCAAACTATACTCTACACCTGCCAAATTGATATTCCTAAAGAAAAGGTTTGATCATATCACTCCCCAGATCCAAAATCTTTCAGGGGTTCTTATCGCCTCTGAGCCACAATATGAATTGTTTTATCTGGCATTTGAAGACCTCTACGATGTTCCAGCTTTCCTTTGTTCAGACATTTCATATTAATTACTTTCCACAATCTAAATTACAGGGAGCTAGGTGGGGAAGTGGGCAGAGCCCTGGCCCTGGAATCAGGAAGATGTGAGTGCAATTCCAGTCTCAGTCATTTACCAGTTGTATGATCCTGGGTAAATCACATAACCTCTGTCTCAGTTTGCTCATATGTAAAATGAGAATAATAATAACTCCTACTTCTTAGGGTTGTGGTGAAGATAAAAATGTGATAGTATTTACAAAACACTATATAAATGCTAGCTATTATCATTACATTCTAGTCAAATTAGACTAGTTATTCCTTAAACTTAGTACCCTATGTGGCATCACTATGCTTTTGGAAAGCCCATCTCTCTCTCTCTCTCTCTCTCTCTCTCTCTCTCTCTGTCTTTCTCTTATGGTTGTAATCACTTAGAATCCCATATAATTCCCCTCAATCTCCTTCATTTCCAAGCCATTTCAACCTCCCTCCTTATCTCCCCCATTTTTTTTAAAGTCCCAGGTTGATTCTTTACTAGGAGGGTGGTAGCCTTCTGTTGCAACACAATTATAATTGACCAAATGAGCCTTAATAAGTTTTTTTAAATCCCCTAAAAAAAAAAACAGATGAAGTATTGTCAAAGAATGTCAAACCTTCTCTGTTAAATCATTAATATCAGACCATTTTTTTCTTTTTGTGCCATGAAAGAAAATATTTAGAAAAAAAAATCCCATATACACATAAAGAACTATTCCTTGACTTAAATAGTACAAGGCATATTCCAAAGCAACTTAATACTATATGATTCGATGTGTTAGACAGACCTGTGTTGCAATCCTTATTTTTAATGAGCCATCTCACAGTGTATAACTAGAAAGCTAGATAGACTACAGAATGCAGTGGAATTAACTTTCACTTTTTGGGTATATATTTATTAAATTTCAATGAGGATTTAGATAAAGTGATGTGCCCACTTGATATATTACATATACATATATGTTCATATATACATATATATGTATATACATACATGTACACATACACACACATATGAATTATTTCATCAGCCATAGATTTTGATGTCTCCTTTTCATGGCTTTGTCCATTCTTTCTGCTTGGAAAATAAGCCCAGGAGCTTAAACGTACAAAGAAAAGATAAAATGTTACCTCCAGAGCTCTCATCGGAGACAAACTCAAACCAAATATTCCAACAAAAGGCAAATGCATAATAAAGTAAAACATGGTAACAAATATGTAATGAGCTCAAGAAAGCATAAATCAATAATTGCACTCCCACTTTGTAGAAATGATGCTGCCCTAGATTCTTCCGGGAGACAATTTTGCTGCAGTATTTTGTGAACAGAGCTATCCTGTGGGATCAGGCTGCAGAGGACATTTCAGTGGGAGGACAAGAGCAATAGGAAGAGCAGTGTGATTCATGTTCAGCATCTCAAGTGGAGGAAGGGGAGCAAGGACTGAATAATGAAACAAAAGGAAGATATTCAGCATGCCAGGAAGGTTACTGTTAGAGAGCTGTTAGAATTATTGAAAAAGGTTAGTCTATGAATAAACATGCTTCATCAAGGTCTCTTACACATGCAAAGAGAGATGCTAATGAATAATAAAAGAGTAATGGGGACTGGCGAAAGAAATTAATGTTAATCTTATCCAAAGCAGATACAAATTAGTATTGGAGCAACATTTTTGTAATCACTTCTCAAGGAAAAAATTCAATTAATGTGACTGAATCAATATTTCAAATCGGAGTCCCTTGAAAGTATACTTGTCTCTCTTCACATCAATGCACTCTCCTGTGTGATCAGCCTCAGCTCATCAAGTTAGTACTCAGGGAGACTTCTAAATCGTCTGGTTTGGAGAAATCCGGTCTAGTTCTCCAAATCACAAAGCTGGTTGCAGCACTGCCGATGAGGGTCTTTTGGTTAGAAATAGTTGAATTTAAAGAGAATAGTTACTATGTAGAAAATATCTATTAAAAAAGAACTAAAAAAGTTTACCTTGAGCTTCAATATTTTATACTTTCTTCCTCCCCCTCCCCAGGAAATCTTTCTGTTTCCTACAAACTAGGATGCATTGTCCCCTCTGTACATATGAGCATGTCATCAATTAGACCTCCATGTACCTATGTGATATGATCAATGACATTGTTCTTAGACTGATCTGCACAGAACAAAATATATTATGATGAAAAGGAAGTAGCCAGGTTTAGCTTGATCACAGAGGAAACAATTTTGAAAAGCAAAGTCGAAATAGTGTTCTGGGGCTGAGTTTAATTCAAGTCTGTGTCGTGAGATACTTTGATGACAGGAAAATGAAAATGAACGGGCCTGACGAAAGCCCTGGAATTATAGTAAATGTGTAGGAAAAAATGTTAAAATATCACAAAAGGGGTTTTACTTTCTGCTACTTGGTCTTTCCCCTCCCCCCTTTGTTGGCAGTTGCTAGATAAGTTTTATATATCCAGTGATTTCTCTTGTATACAATACAATATGAATGCCTGTCATATTTTGTTTAAGGTGTCAGGGACTTAGGAAAAGTTTATGAAACTAAATGGACTCCATGAATAAGTGGTTTGCAGCTGGGCAGAATGTATTGCTTATGTTGTAATGCCTTGACAGTTTTATATAATAAGAGGCACTAACACCACCCTGCTATGATAGACTGGAAGTGTTTGAAGCATGGGTACAGTTGACAAATAAGCTTGTGTGTGCTTGTTTTCCAAACCAAATAGTGATCTGTACAGAATCATCCTATTAAAAACACTGTGTAGACAATCCACTTCTGTACTTTTAATAGACAGGGTATCATTCCCATAATGAAAGAAACACAAAATCGGTTCCATGGAGAATGAGCTCCCTCGAGGTGCCAGGATTTGTCTCATTACATAAAGCTTTTCCATCACCATTGCAATACCCCTCTTCTCATCTCTGCTTCTCATCTGAGTAGAGAAATTTCTGTCAACAGTGTTAGCCTGGCTAAACCTGCACAACAAAAAGGGGGATATGCAATGGGTAAGATTACTTTTTCCCATTTATGTAGAAAATTATATACAGTGTTCCTGCTTCAAAAAGGATTACTCTGTGATATGGGAAGCATTTTGTGCTCTCATTAAAAGAGACAGACTACAATTTTATTTCTCTAAAAAAGGCAAGGTATGGTGGGGATGGCTATCAGAAATTTTAATGCTGTCAGATTCGCAAGGGGAAAATCAGCACTTGTCTATTCTCATCAGATGCTTTGGGTAACTAACAGCCCAAACCTGTCCCGAATAGCTTCTCACAGCAAGCAATCCTACCAACTGCTTCAATCTTTTTTGATGGAGAAAGAAAGTTAATATAATGAAACAAAATGAACTATATGAAGTAATATCAAAGTTAAGTCACTAACTGACAAACACAAGGACTTTCTGGGAGAAGGCATCTGCAGTGTTCTAAGATATTTTTCTCATCTATAGGAAGCTTTTCTCATGTTCAATTTCCTCATAGTTTTCCATCTACACAGGATGCTGCTGCTGCTGCTGATGATAATGAAGACCAAGATGACAATTATTCACATTTATAGGATCATAGATTCAGAGCTAAAAAGAATATTAGGGGTCTTCTAATGCAAGGTGCTCCCTCTCCTTTTATAGATATGGGAATCGAGGGCCAAGAAGGTTAAGCGATTTGCCCATGGTGAAATAGTGGCTAGAGTGCCAGCTCTGGAGTCAGGGAGCCCATCTTCCTGAGCTCAAATCTGGTCTCAGATACCTATTAACTGTATGACCCTGGGCGAGTCACCTGTCACAATTTGCCTCAATTTTTTCATCTGTAAAATGAACTGGAGAAGGAAATAACAAACCACTCTATCATCTTTGCCAAGAAAACCCCAAATAGGGTCACAAAGAATCAGACACGACTGAAATGACTGACAACAACAAGAAAGGCTAGTGTGCAAATCTAGGCCTTCTGTTTGGAAGTGCCACCATATTTTCAGTATCTTGTACTTTCATCTCAATATTGGATTCATGTTTCCTATCTAAGAGTTTTGACTAGTGAACTATTGATGATGTGCACCTTTAGGAATGACTTTCCTACAATTCCCTGTCCAAATTATCCAAAGGATGACTGATGGCATTTATATGCAACAGAACTCTCTCCTTGCAGAGCTTTCTCTAGGATAACTAATTCTAGGAAAGGAGGTTCTAACAAGTTTAACATATAAGCAGAAAGAAAACATTAGGTCCAAGTCTGCCTAAAAATTTTTCTGCAATATATTAAAAAATTGAAATCGAAGACTCCCAAATCAGAGTTGCCTAATCATTCTGAGCCACAGATATTAAAAGATCTCTGAAGAGAGTCAAAAATGACAGAGACATAGACAGGAGATAAACAGAGAGACACAGAGAAAGACAGAGGAACAGAGATACAAAGACAGAGACACAGAGAGAAACAGAGAGAGACAGAAACAGAGAGACCAAGATTAAAAAGGGCTATTATTACATTTAAATGTTTGTAGGAAAAGAACATCTCCTTTTTCCTTATAGAACAGTATCAGTATATGATTTAAGTATTTGCAAAAGCATCGTAAAAATATGTATGTAAAATATGATGTCAGGGGATAGGATTGGACTTGGAATCAAAATGACCTAGGCTCAGATCTTTCATTTGACATGTCCTACCAGGTGACTCTGGCTGAGTCTTTTTACCTCCATGTAACATTCCCTTGGATTTACCTACAAAGTCACAGAGAAGTTGTTATCTGAGTTTGTGGGGGCAATTCCTACAAGGGAAGTTCCTCAGGCTGCCAAAATAATCTAATAATCTTATGTTTTCATGTTCAGATATGCCTAGAAGCATAACTCTGAAAAGCAGTATGGGCATAGTGGATTAGAGATCTGCCTTCAAGGCCAGGAACATCTGGGTTCCCCCTCCAACACATATTGGTTGTACATCCCTGGGCAAGTTGCTTAGCCTCTGGGTTGTAGAAAGCTCATTTTTTACCCTAAATAACTCTTTAAGACCACAAGTTGCAGGAAAGGTATTGATTTGTATTGGTAGAAGGAGTTTTCTTAGCTGGGAGTTCCCTTTATTATCAAAGTCACAAGTTGTGTCCCTATCTTTATTCTGTAATCACCACAAATTGTTGTGATGCTATTAAGAAGAACTAGAATCACTTTCTAAAATGAAAAAAAGTCTGGAGAGAAAATAATTAGCAATTTGATTATTGTTTTGGGTTACCATAAGGATAATACTTACTACCCAAGAACAACAAATTAGAATTTACTCAATTTCATTAATGACCGGTCAAGGGGTAAAATGTGTCGTTTCTATTGCTAGAGTTTAACAATTATAAATCTTATAAGATTGTAAAGACAACCAAGAAAACATAATCCATTCCATTTTATCTGTGACATAAATTGTTTTCTCATATTCCATTGCGCAGCTGGAATAAAGTACATTCCTGTAGGATATACAATGAAAGCTCAAATATCTGTAACCTACCCATAAATGAATCTTATTTTTTTCACTTAGTAGATAGAATTACGATCTATGATATTTATTAAATCTTGGGAAAAATATCTGAATGACTGATGAGCAGGAAAAAACCACGCTCATTAAATATGATTTCATGGACAAAACATTATCCTACTTGCATATACAATCAGGTAAGGGGAAACAGATATCACTCATGTTACATGAACCTGAAGTCTACCTTTTATATGAATAAGAAATTATTATTATTTTTAAGTAACACATTCTATCATCCATTCACTATTTCCAGGAAAGAAAATGTTATTTTTTTCTAATATTACTTTCATGTTTAGAAGCCCAAGTCCTTTCCAGAATCTAAAGTGAATAGTATTTTAAGCTCTTAATCCCAATTCTTTTTTTTCCCTCCATAATTGTAAGAGGATCAAAAACTTTTATAAGAGAATAACCAGGAAACAACTGAAGTTTTACAGAATGACTGGTTTAAGAGGCACTCACAGTATCAAGGGAAACCCAGCAAATCTTCCCTTTATATGTAAAGCTTTTCTGTGTTGTGAGTTCTGTGATATTCATAGATCTCATACAGACAGTGTAATGCTGCATTGGAACTATTATGTGCTGTGTCAGTCAGATAAATCCCCTCTTTGCTACTTGGAATCATACACCACCAAGATATTGTTACAAGAATGGTTATCAAATTTGAAGAAAAAGTATCTCAACATCATCGTTGAGAAACCATTTTAGTTCTTCCAATTCAGAGCAATTATGAAAGTGATTGGGAGTGTGCAAGACAGACTCTTTCAATGGAAATGTCAACAGGTCTTCATATCAAAAAAGAGTGTGAGAAATGTAGCTTTCTAATTCTAGGAGTTTGTGCCAATATTTTCGACCCTGCACATTAGTAGTTTGCTCTGTTTATTCCTTCTTCACTGAAAAGCATATATAGGTGAGGGTAAAGGGATCAATTAGATTTTCAACTCACTTTAGACCAAGAATAAGTGTGACTGAAAAAGCAACTGAATTCCTGAGCTGGTCAGCAAAGGCAGCTTTGTGAGTACAAATGAAAAAAAAAATGAAAATAGGACCACTGAGTAGTAGATCAGCACAGCCTGTTTTCCATTTGAATTTTTTTCAGGTGGAAGATGCAAGTATAGATACACATAAATGATAGCAGACCTTTAAATGAGACCAGTGTGGGTAAAGGGCTTAGCATTAATAATCTATGAGATTTATACAAACTTGTTTAGACCACAACACCAGCAGACTGCCTTTAGGTGGTTGTTGTTGAGATCTCTGTTACTTGGGAGCTGAGGGAGAGAAAATTGGAAGTGAACTTGATTTGCCTTTTGGGGGGACATTTTGTAATACATGGTGTGACTGAATCTGTGCAATCAGAATAAGGTACTTCCCTATATAAAGATCAGGGTAACTTCAAAATAGAAATAGGATTTTCCTTATTCAGAAGAAAAGTAGATAACTCATACAGAGTATCACTGAAGAAAAACTTAGGGAGGAGAAGGTCTATTTCATTGGTATGAGACAATCCTAGGTAAGGAAATACCCTCTTCCAGTGCAACTTGGAGTTGTAGCTTTAAGGGACTTTTTCAGAGTCACATAGCTGGGAGATGTTGGAGGCAGAAGTTCCTGGCTTTGAAGACAATAATCTAGCTAGATATTATAGCACGCTGCCTTTCACAACAAAGCCTACTCACATAAGAGTATTTCCTTAGCTCTGCCTTCCCCTCCTACCTGACTTGAAATTTCAACTAAGAGAGTTACTCTTCCATGTTAGACAATAGGCAAACTAAGATAGGGAGTGAGTATAGTGCTATTCATGTATTTCTGACTAAAGGCACCCTGACCTCAGCCCTCAGAGGTCACCTAACTCATTTTATGGCTCATACAATTGATCCCTGGAAAGGTTAAATGACTTACCATAGGTTACACAGGTTGTAAAATGGGGAAGCTAGAATTCAAATCTAGGACCTTTGACCTGACATATACTGCTCTTTCCACTGTGCTATACTGACTGCACCCAGTTCTCATCTTAGCTCTGCCGCATCAGCCATATGACCTGAGGTAGATGACTTAAACTTTTTTATCTCTGCTGATCTGTAAATGGAGACATTCAGACAATATGATCTCTTAGTTATCTTGTTGTTGTCATTGTTGTTGTTGAGTTGTGTCCAACTCTTTGTGACCCCTTCTGGGCTTCTTTTTTTTTTTTTTGGCAAAGATACTGGAGTGGTTTTCCATTTCCTTCTCAGATTATTTTATAGATGAGTAACTGAGACAAACAGAACTAAGTGACTTGTCCAGGGTCATGCAGCTGGCAAGTGTCTGCCAGGTTCCAAGTCCAGTGCTCTATCTACTGTACCACCTAGCTGTCCCAAGGCCTCTTCTAAGATCCTATAATTCTCCCTTGATCACCTCTAGATCAATGTTAAAATGCTTGTAATCTGAGAGGTAAAGGAGAATTCTAAAAATCCAGTTGTTGTTGTTGTTGCTGTTGTTTTTTTTTTGCTTTTATCAATTACCACCTTATCAAAGATTCCTTTACTTGATCAATTAATTTTCAGCTTGAAAGGCATAGAAATCTTATCTCTAGGAAGGTGGAAAACACTCCCAGTAAATTTCAATGAAGGTCCAGGAATTGCCATGGACAGAGTCCATGGAAAAGATTGGTGAAGGTGGTCCATATTAATTATACTACATTTCTTTTGTTTTTGCCATCAATAAGAAATTTACTTTTTAAAATAATCCAAATGCTGGCATTGTCCAGAAAAATTTAACAGGTTTATTTATAATTGTTATGAAGTTGAATCATTGAAACTTGTTCAGGGGAACATTTTTTTGACCACGTGAATGCTTTATGTCCTAGCATTTATATTCAAAATTCACACACAAATGACAATGGAAAAAACAAAACAAAACAAAACAAAACTTGCCAATACCTGATTCTGTCCCCTATTTTTCCATTTGCTATCATATTCTTAGGTACCTTTTGACCCCATGGGGGGAAATATATATATATATATATATACATACACACACACATATATATAATGTGTGTGTGTGTGTGTGTGTGTGTGTTTTATTCAGAACTACCAATAACAGGAATAAGAAATTTTTTTCTGTTTTGAGAATGAAGAATGTTTCCCATCACAGTGGAGTTTAAGCACGTTCTCCACGTATGCGGCATGCTAGCTGGATATCTTTTGGCATGATTGCGACACGTTTGGCGTGGATAGCACATAGGTTGCTGTACTCAAACAAGACAACCAGATAGGCTTCACTTGCCTCCTGCAAAGCACCAACTGCTGCACTCTGGAAGCACAGATCTGTTTTGAAGTCCTGAGCAATTTCACGCACCAGACGCTGGAAGGGAAGTTTACGAATCAGAAGTTCAGCGGACTTCTGATAACGTCTGATTTCAAGGAGAGCCACACTACCCGGCCTGTAGCAATGAGGTGTCTTGATCCCTCCAGGAGGGGTGCACCCTCGCGAGCGGCTTTTGTAGCTAGGGGCTTTACCACCGGTGGATTTGCGGGTGGTTTGCTTGGTACGAGCCATGTTCCTGAAAACTTCTCCTTATAAACCACCCCTTCTCTTTCGGCTTGGGCTGGGAGAGCGAGAGGCGGCCCTAGCACTGGACAGCTGCGGCTGCTGCGAACACAATTCTACTTCATTTTTCCATCAGTTATCTTTCCTCCCACTGTAAACTATTAAGGAAGCAATAACCACAAAAGCACCTAGCAAAATAATTCCAACTAAATAAACACATTTTGGTCAAACAGACAGGTATTTCATGGGGAAATATTATAGGATCACATATGGAGTTAGAAGGGACCTCAGAGACCATCTTATCCAAATCCATCATTATACTGAAAAGGAAGTACTGAGGTCCGTGGAAGTTAAATGAAGTTTGACTGTGAAAGTGAGAAAAAGTTAAAGGTAGTTTGAGGGTATGATAGAGTTAAGTGTGAAGTTTTTGTTTTAAAACTAGGAGAGTCAAGAAGTATGTTTGAAGGTATCTGGAAGGAGCCTGCACAGGCATTCTTGCAGATAATTTGGCAAGGGATGAAATCAGTGACACAAGCAGAGAGGATGACTTTTGCAAGGTGTGAGACAAAGAAAAGATCTAGTTTCAATTCTGGCCTCTGATACCTACTGACTCTGTGACCCTGAGTAATTTTCACTTAATCACCCTGGTCCCCAGAGTTTCTTCACATCAAAATGAGAAGGTTCACTAGTTAAGATTATGTGACATAAATTAATGTCAGTTAGGTGGTGCAGCTGATGGAGTGCCAGGCCTGGAGTCAGAAAAACTCAAATCTGGCCTCAGATACTTATTAGCTGTGTGACCATGGGCAAGTCACTTAACCCTATTTGGTTTAATTTCCTCATCTGTAAAATGAGATAGAGAAGGAAATAGCAAATCACTCCAGTATCTTTGCCACGAAACCCTGAATAGGGTCATGAAGAGTCAGATACCACTGAAATGACTGAATAATAAAAGTCTTAATTAACATAGGTACTGACTTATTCCAGTAGATCTCAGTAAGTATTATTGTCCCCTGGACTTTAAATCCAGGACTCTTTACACTATAATAATCTTTCTCTATGAGAATGACCAAAAAAAAAAAAAGAGTTTACCAAAAGACTATAATGTGTGGCACTACTTACTACTTGTGTAACCTTTGTCTGGTCACAACATATTTCTGAGCCTTTTAAGATCTTGATTTTGAAATGAGGCTCTTGAACTAGCTGATCTCTAAGGTCTTTTTTTATCTGTAAAATCCACAATCTTATATTTTTCCCCTTTAGTAACTGATATCCAGAAGTGATAGAGATAAAGGGGAATAGAAGATAAAAGAGAGAGAGAACAAATGATTAAAGGGGGCAAGCTCCCAGAGGAGAACAGAAGGGATGGGATAAAGGGAAGGAGTCTATGAATCCTCCAATATATCTGACTGCTCTTTCTCAGAAGCACTTGGTGGATCATCATCTATATTCTGGCTCTAAAGGATGAATGTTCTTCAAACACTTTCTCCTGCATTCCATTTCTGTCTTAGAGTTAACTGAAAATATTGATGAACCTATCAGGCCACCTAACATAAGGGTTTACTGGTGACAAGATGCTCTGTACTCCTTGAATAAATAGAAGGATCATTCCACATATATACATATCATTGTAAATTTGAGATATTTTATTTAGCATGGTTTAACAAAAATATTTAAGTATCTTCTTGTTTCCTCAAATACACCTAAAGGAAATACTTCAGAGGTGATCATTGCCCCCAGTGAGTACTCTCATATCACACCATTGTACCCCATCTTTACCATGTTCCTTTACTTGCCGATGATATAACTTCATGGTGTTTTTTTAGCCTTTCCAAGTTAAGGTCTCTGTACTTTGTATAGTGATAATAAGTCAAAAGGAGAGACAGATTAGAAGGCAAAGAGGAGGATGGGAGGAAGGTAGGAGAGGAGAACTAGAAGAGAAGAAAGATAAAGATATTTTAAAATCTATCAAGCTATAGGCCTTTAATAAGTGCTTATTATGATATGAATTAGACCCTATGGTAGGAAATGAGGAAATATAGGTATATAGATATATACACATATGTTTATATTATGTGTAGCTGTATGTATATAATATATATTTTATATTGCTTGTGTGCATATATGCCTGAAAACATACACATATATGTTTATATTTATTTATATACATATTTATTCATATCTGCATATGAAAAGGAAATAATCTCCACCTTTAAAGATATTCTAAACATTTCAATTAAACAATTATTAGGAACCTGCTATGTATGAATTATTAAGCCAAGAACAAATTTGAAAATGCACAATAAATAAGATGAAAAAATATTAATAACATTGCTTTTCTGTATTGGTGGTTGGGAATAGATCAATTCTGAAAATTGTAATAACATTTTCCCTCTCTTAAGAAAACATTGAAAGAAAAGTAGAGGTCAAATCCAAATGCCAATCTGGGTTGGCATTCTAGAGCCACAACTTAATAGCTTTGCAAATGTAGACAAATCCCTTAACTTCTCTAAGTCCCAATTTCCTCATCTGTAAAACGAGCATGGTCATTTCTACACAAGCTAACTCAGGTACTGTGATATATGGACACAATATTCACAACAAAAAAAGTCAATGAATTTTTTTGAAGTGATCCTAACCAAAGTAACTAAGTCAAATTAATTTCTAAAAAAAAAATCATTAGAAATAAGTAAGTTCTAAAAAAAAATCATTAGAAATAAGATGACACTAATTCCTTTTTAGGTTTTTCCATAATTTTATCTTCATGCAGTAGACCAAAAATCATTATACTAAAGATCACAAACTTGGAGAAATCACTTAACTGTTCTCCATATCCAAAATGGATAGAGGAGGTAGAGCCAAGATAGCAGATTAGAAGGAAATACAAGAAGTTTCTCCCTCTAAATAAATAAATAAATAAATAAACAAACAAACAAATAAATAAATAAATAAATGAACAAGTAAGTAGATAAATAAATACAAATAAAACCTCCTTGAAATGTATCTAGAAAACACAGTAGACTGGGGAAATCCAAGAAAAAGCCACAGACCAGATCATTATAGGTATGTAGGCAAAGAACTCTGTGAACTCTGGGGAAGGAATCTAGCAAAGGGCAAAAATCCATGGCAGACTGAGAAGCGTACCTGCATCTAGGGGTGGTGTTCCATGATAAGAACCTGTTACAGGCCTTAGCAAGGTACTGAGTGAGGAGAAAATTCAGAAACCAGCAGCATCAGTGAGACTCAGATCTCTGTAGCAGAGTGGGGTCTCAGTTCAAAAACCTAGACCAGTCTGAAGCCTGTGCATGAATCCTATTGCCTAGAGGCAGTTCTGTCACTCTGAATCAGCACTTTCCCAGATGGCTGATAGTAGCTGATTCCAGCAGCATTCTCCTGTTGCTCATACTCAGGTCAGAAATTTATAGAGCTCGGTTTTGTGTGTGTGTGTGTGTGTGTGTGTGTGTGTGTGTGTGTGTGTGTG
>NW_020954580.1:32970245-32979587 GCF_900497805.2 Vombatus ursinus
TGTGTGTGTGTGTGTGTGTGTGTGTGTGTGTGTGTGTGTGTGTGTGGTAGCACAAAAGTGGGGGAGGAGGGAGACAGCAATCTGACTTTTCCTTGGATTGGACCACTTTGGGAGCATTAAAAATGTTAAGATTCCTCTCCAGAGTTATTCTCAAGATGCTAGAGTAACATAAAACTCAATACCTTAAGAAATCATCAACAGAGTCAGCCCAGACTTTCCTCCAGAAATTTGGATAACCTAGTTCTAATATTAAATCCAGTCCCAAGTCAGGAAATAGGCTGGAAAAAATGAGCAAACAAACAAAAATACCACCATAAAAATCTGTTATTGTGACCAGGATGTTCATGACACAAATCCAGAAGAACAGAATGACTCTAAAACTTCTACAAGTAAAATTTAAAATAAAAAATCTACCTTGTGTACAGATTAAAGTAGAATTCCTGTAAGAGATAAAGCAAAAATAAATAAATAAATAAAATTATTTCAAAATGTTTTAGAAATGAAATGAGAGTGCTAGAAGAAGAAAAATAGAAAATACATGAGAGTTATGGAAGAATTAGAAATAGTATAAACTGCTTGTCACAAAAGGTATACACCTTTGGCTAAGCAGCAAACTCCCTGAAAATTATAATGGACAAAATAGAAGCAAATGACCTCATGAGACAACAAGAAATAATCTAAGTCAAATAACTGAAAAAAAAATAAGGTATCTCTGAAAAATCAATAAGGAATAGAGAGCTGGAAATACTATATTCTAGAAGGCAAAGAATATAGTCTTATAGCCCAAAATAATTTACCAGCAAAACTGAGTATAATCCTACAGGAAATGGAAAAGCAAACAAATAAATATACCCTTAATAAAACTAAGAAACATTCCTGATGAAAAACCCAGAACTATGCAGAAACTTTGAATTCAAGCACAGGAGTTAAGAGAAACATAAAGAGGTAAACACAAACAATCATAGGGAGCTAAGCAAGGATAAACTGTTTATATTTTTATATGGGAAGACCCTGTATGTGTCCCATTGAACTCTACCATTATCATGAGCCATAAAGGGATTCTAATTAGGCAAGGCCTGGAAGTGGTCCTGTTATGTATTGATGATCTTAAGAGGAAAAATAGAAAGAGAGGGCAGATAAATATACTAGAGGGAAAGGCAAAGGAAGGTTAGGCAAAATTCTCTCACATAACCAGGGTGCTAATTTAGGCATCTACAGAAGTAAGGAGGGGGTGGGGAATCGAATGGCTAACACTTGAACCTCACTCTCATCTGAACTAGTCAAAAGAAGGAATAATACACGCACACACACACACACACACACATAAACACACACACATACAAATACATTTCACTCAATAGGGAGAAAGGAAAAGGGGAAAAAGAAATTAGAGGAAGGGTTGTTGAGGGAGGGATTAATACTAAGCAAAACTAGAGGGATATATACAAATAGTTCTCTTCAAGGTATCAAAGAATGGGACTCTGAGAAATCCATCATTCAGAGAACGACTAAACAAATTATGATATAAATATGATAGATCACTATTGTTGTTCATGAGAACAAATCCCAAAATCTGAAATAGTTTTAAACAGAAATTTATTAGGCCATTTGGCAGAGGAGAATGAACTGGAAGGAAGTGTACTCCCTATTGCCCAGGCTCTGGAAGGTTTACATTATAAAGGATTTTGACAAGGTTACTATCACTGAGAACCAAAGTACACTCCTGAGCAATCTTGTCAAAGGGTAATTTGTAAACAAGGTATACTGAGATAGCTATCAGTAGGTGTAAACGTTCATCCATAAAGTTTTGGTGGGAGCCTAAATACTACAGGAATTCTTGTATGAACCTATATAGAGTGAAACAAAACTGTAAGAACAACATATACAATGGCAAAATATCATAAAACAATTTTAAAGGGATTAGGAAGTCTAATTCATGTAATGATCAAACCATGATTCCCTGAAGACTAATGGTAACATATGCTACCTATGTACTGATAGAGAGGTAAAGAGTTCAGAGTGTAGTGAGATATAATATACCTACATACATCCATGCATGCACACATACATATATGCACATATATACATGTATCTGCATGAAAGAATATTATATATACGTTAGTTATGTATATGCATGTGTATATGTAGAAATTGTTTTACTTGACTATATGTGTTTGTAAAAGGGATTTCGTTTTGCTTTCATTCTCAGTTTGGAGAGAGGCAGTAGTTTTTAACATAATTGAAAAAAAATAAAATTGAACTATAATTTTAAGAAAATATAATTGTAAAGGTACAATATCTATCAGGAAACTTGTCAGGTTTAATAAGATCATCATCAATAAGCATTTATTAAATGCTATCTGTCAGGAACTATGCTAAGCTCTGAGCAGAAAAAGAAAGGTAAACGTATGGTTCCTCTCCTCAAAGAATTCTAATGGCAGAGAAAATATTCAAACAATTACATACACGTAAGATGTGTACAGTTTAAATAGGAAGTAATCTTAAAGGGAAGCCACTAGTCCTACTTAGAGTTCCTAAGGGAAGAAACATCCATAAGTACAAGGTATTACTTTTTTTTGTGGGACCCCTGGTCCCGCAAAAGAGGCACAATGGATTAAAGTGCTAGGGCTGAAGTCAGGAAGACTCACTCATCTTCCTGAGTTCAAATCTGGCCTCAGACACTCACTAGCTGTGACTCTGGGCAAGTCCCTTAACCTGTTTGTCTCAGTTTCTTCATCTGTAAAATGATCTGGGGAAGGAAATGGCAAACCACTCCAGTATCTTTGCCAAGAAATCCTCAAATGGGGTCATGAAGAGTCAGTTGTGACTGAATAACAACAACACTACTGTTTTTGTAATGGCAAGGGTATTGTGAGTGTGTCATTATGCAGAAAGTCTTTGGAAAGAAAGGAAATGAGGGAAACCAGAATATGAACAGGAAAAAAAAAAAGAGCTGGAGCAAGAATTAGTGACAGGCAAATGTCAGGTGGGCTGTAACTGTGTTCCTTTTTTTTTTCTTTTTTGTAATTGTCCAGATGCCTCTTAATTCCCTCTGAGAGCTCTGAAAGACTGTGCTATTGGGGTTGAAATCTAATGTGTGTCATCTTTCTTGTACAAATCAAACACTTCCACCCCCAGTCATAGCCAAAAATACAACAATAATGGTCCTTCTTAGAGTATTTTAGCTTTCCTTTGCCAGCTGAAGAATGTCATGAAAATATTCCTCCAATTATTTCAGAGACTAAAGAAGAAAAGAAAAAAAAGAAAGAAAAGGGGAAAAGGGAGAGAGAAGGAGAGGAGTGGAAAGACAGAGGAAAGGTTCAAGTTCACTTAAGTAAACACAAAGCTTTTGAGGGAAAGTTATTTTTTTTTATGGAAAGACTTCAGCCCTTGCTAGTGAGAATTTTTAAAATATAACTATTCTCTGACTTATTCCAAAAACATCAGAGAGTAAGTAGAAGAATCACCTCCTTATGTCACCATGTCAGTAGGAGGATTATCTGTAGTAAGGTTTGTGAAGTAACTCTAAATCCTGAAATCCTCAGACAAAAGGTGTGAGATAAACATGAAAAGAATATTGAACCTCATTTTTCAGTGGTCTCAAAATGACTTCCTTATTAGAAAACTTAAGAGGGCCATTTAAAGTGCTCCTGATATGAGGTAACCTGTCAGAAGTATCTAAAGTACAGCCCATTCTAACACTTCTCCAGCACAAATAACTTGAAGTCTTCTTCATAGACTCCTAATAATGTGAATCTATACCATGGCAATACTTCGATCGTTGTAGATGTTCAAAGATGGCATCACCAAAAGAGGAGTCAGTAAGCAATGTTTCTAGGTGAAGCATAAAATTAACTATTTAAAATTATGCAATTTCAAGACTAGTTCATGCTAAGCATATGTGACATTCATTGATTTACTAATTAACATAGAAAAGCAACCTGCATTTTGTAATTTTGTATAACACCTTAGGAGATAATTTACAAAGCCTTTTCACAAAATTATTACCTTTTGTTTAATCTTAATAAATTTGTTTTGGACATCTTGAACTTAATGTCTGGTAGAGCTCTCACAATGAATATGTCCAAAAGAAAATGTATTATCTTCCCTTCTAAATGGTCCATTATCCAAACTTCCTCACATCCATATCAAGGACACCACCATCCTCTTCATCTGTCTCCCAGGCTTACATCTTCAGTGCCATCCTAAATGTCTCACTTACACTTATGCCATGTAGCTAATCTATTGCCTGTTCTCACCATTCCTATCTTTATAACGTCTCTCACATATATCCCCTTCTTTTATTCACACAGCACCAGCCTCTTTCATATCCTCATCACTTCATGCCTAGATAATATGCTCCTAAATGGTGTCCTTTCTTCAAGTCTCTAACTTTAATCTTTCTTCCACTCACTAACCCGCTAAAATGAATTACTTTGTTGAGAAAATACTTATAGGATAATAGATTTGGAGTTTCAGAAGCACTTAGAGGAAACAGTCTGACCCCATTTTACAGATGAGAAAACTAAGGCCTGGAAAGGTTAACTAACAAGGAGTCAGCTGATCTGACATGTTGAAGTGAGTCTTGTTTCCAGTTTCTAATGCTCTAAAATCCAAATTGTCATTAAATTGTGAAAAATCATTTTATGAATAAATTTAAAGTAATGATTACACTTTTCAATGTGTAATGTGTCCAGAAAGGTATATTTAAACTACCCTCCTCCCCCCAAAAAAGGAGTGATTTCTAATCCTTTCACAATAATCCCATTTCTTCTTGACTTTGCTCATTCTCTGACAGTCATTCTAAGACTTTTCACATTGGCAAAATCTTTTGGAGCTTACATAGTCTCTACTGTCATAGCCTTTGAGAACACTAGGTCAATTCATACCACTAAGATGTAATAGTACATTTTTCAACACCTACACTTTTCTCTGAAGACTGCTTGATCACAGTGTTCTGAGTTTTAATATTCTTATCAGTGGTGATGGCTGCCAAATTTACTACACTCCTCTAATTAGCCTGACACACAATCCTTGAAGGAGAGACAGTATTCATCTCTTGTAGCAGAGATAAACTCTGTGGAAAATTGGTATTTCACATTAAAGGCTGCAGAAGCACAAAAGATTTTTGTGTTTGTATTTTGTCAAATTTATTACCGTTTATTAGGAACACACCCCTTGTTGTGTGTTTATGACCCTTGGTATTATTTTGCATTTATATAGCACTTTGGAGTTAACAAAGGCAGGTTATAGTCATTTTTATTAGTTATTCCCCACATAGCACCCTGGTGGAGTAGAACAACATTATTGTCCTTATTTCATAGATGAAGAAACAAGCACAAGGAGGTCCTGGAAGAGTAGCATTATTTTTTTCCCCTCAACACAACCAGAATTAAGGGATATGACACCAAGGTCCATTGTCTCACCTACTGAGCCAATAAACACACTTGATGAACAATAAGGGCTGCAGCTGTACTTTCTGTCTCAACACAGTTAAAATTTGAAAGTATTTCCTGAAAACAACCACACTATGCTCTCCCTTTGTGCATTAGCTTATCAAAAATACCCAGAACACTAAAATCTATATATTGTATATCTATGTATATACAAATATATGAGGGTTGCTAGGTGGCACAGCAAATAGAGTGCTGGGTCTGGAGTCAGGAAGACTCATCTTTCTGAGTTCAAATCTGGCCTCAGGTACTTACTAGTTGTGTGACCCTGGACAAGTCATTTAATCTTATTTGCCTCAGTTTCCTCATCTATAAAATGACCTGGAAAAGGAAAGGGCAAACCACTGTAATATCTTTGCCAAGAAAACCCCAAATGGGGTCATAAAGAGTCAAATACAAATGGAAATGACTGAACTAAAACATTCAAATATATGTATTTTAAACATGTAAGTTTGTGTGTGCATACTTTGAAATCTATACATGTATCTATAAAGAGATATATCTCTACATATCTATATAATACCTAGATATATAGACAAGAACTGTGATTTTGTTGACATAGGGAAATCTCAAGAGAGGAAAGATACTCTACAATTTCAGGTTGACTTCTTACCTTCAATTTATGGTCTTGGAGGTGGGCAGAGCTAAGATGACAGAGAGAAGTCAGATAGTTTCCTGGGCTCTCTCTCCCAAGTTTCCCTCAGAAATAATGTTACATCAAGCCTCTAAACAGATTTTGGAGTGACAGAACTTACAAAAAGATAGAGTGAAAAAATTTTCTAGCTTAAGAAAAGTTAAAAGGACTTCAGGAAATGTAAGTCTCACTTGGAAAAAGAGGGAGCACAGTCCATAGCAGATGGTGTCCAGACAAGTCAATGGGAGACTTTTAGTCACAGAACACATCAACAAATAAGGCTGCTTGGTCCTGGCTCAGCAGGACAGTGGCACAGCAGGCCAGCTGTGAGACTTCCAGTTCCAGCAGAGAAGGCAAATTCCCAGACCCAGAACCCAGGCAACAACAGGTGCAACTAGGCTGGGCCACCCCAGCTCAATAAGCAAGCCTCCAACACCTGAGGCTCCAGTGCATAAAACCAGTGACCAAGCCCCTGTTTCCTAGCAGAAGCAACTTGGGACAGTGTCCTCTGTACCCCAGGAGCAGAGCTCAACTTTAAAAGCCATGAAATAAGCAAAAATGATCAAGAAACAACAACAACAACAACAACAAAAACCAAAAAAAAAAGAGAGAGACTTGACCATAGAAAAGTACTATAGTGACAGGGAAGGTCAAAACACAAACTCAGAAGAAGACAATCTTGTCAAAATGCCTACATGCAAAATTTCAAAGGGGAAGATGAATTGGTCTCAAGTACAAAGGGCCCTTTTGGACGAGCTCAAAAAGAATTTTAAAAGTTGTAGAAGACAAATTGGAAAAAGAAATGAGAGATAAAAATCTTGTATGAAGAAAATAACTCCTTGAAAAGTAGAATTGGCCAAATGGAAAAGGAAGTACAAAGGCTAATTGAAGAAAATGACTCCTTAAAGATTAGAATTGGGCAATTGGAAGATAATGACTCTATGAGACATTAAGAATAGTCAAACAAAATCAAAAGAATAAAAAAAAAAGAAGAAAATAGAAAATATCTCATTGGAAAAACAACTGAAACAGAAAATAGATCCAGGTCAAATTTAAGAATTATTGGACTACCTGAAAGCCTTGATTAAAAAAAAAAAAAGAGCCTGGACAGCACTATTCAAAAAATTATCAAGGGAAACTGCCCTGATATCCTAGAATCAGAAGGTAAAGTAGTCATTGAATGAATTCACTGATCACCTCCTGAAAGAGATCCCAAAATGAAAATCCCAAGGAATTTTGTAGCCAAATTCCAGAATTATCAGATCAAGGAGAAAATCTTGCAAGCATCCAGAAATAAACCATTAAAATATCAATGAACCAAAGTCAGAATTACACAGGACTTAGCAGTTTCTACGTTAAAGAATCTGAGGGCTTTGAATATGAAATTCCAGAAAGCAAAAGAGCTTGGATTACAATTAAGAATCAATTACCCAGCAAAACTGAGTATAATCTTTCAAGTGGAAAGATGGGTTTTCAATGAAGTAGGGGACTTTCAGACTTTCCTGATGAAAGGCCAGAGTTGAATAGAAAATTCAATCTTCAAATACAAGACTCAAGAGAAGCATTAAAAAGGTAAACAGGAAATAAAGAAAAAAAACCCAAGCAAACATGTTATTCAATAAGGTTAAATTGATTATATCCCTACATGGGAAGAAGATACTCGTAACTCTTGAGAACTGTATCTTTATTAGGGCAGTTAGAAGGGGTACTCATAGACAGAGGGTGCGGGTTTTATTACACAGATATGATCCTGATACCTAAACCAGGAGGCGACAAAATAGAGAAAGAAAATTATAGACCAATTTCCCTAATGAATATTGCTGCAAAAAATAATATATTAGCAAAGAGATTGGAGCAATTCATCACCACAATAATACACTATGACCAGGTGAGATTTATACCCCAAATGCAGGCTTGGTTCAATATTAGGAAAACTACAAGCATAATTGATCATATTAATAATAAAACTAATAGAAACCATATGATTATCTCAATGGATGCAGAAAAAAAAACTTTTGACAAAATACAGCAATTATTCCTATTAAAAATGCTAGGAATCATAGGAATAAAGAAAACATACCTTAAAATGATGAGTTGTATTTATCTAAAACCATCTGCAAGCAGTATATGTAATGGGGATAAGCTAGAAGCATTCCCAATAAGATTGGGGAGGGAAATGAGGATGCCCATTATCACCACTGTTATTCAATATTGTACTTGGAATATTACCTTTAGCAATAAGAGATGAAAAAGAAATAGAAGGAATTAGAATAGGCAATGAGGAAACAACTATGATTTTTTTTTTTTTTTTTGCAGATACTATGATGGTATACTTAGAGAATCCTAGAGGATAAAGTAAAAAGCTACTTGAAATAATTAAAAACATTAGTAAAGTTGCAGGATATAAAATAAACCAACATAAATCATTGACATTTCTATATATTACTAATAAAACCTAGCAGCAAGAAACAAAGAAATTCCATTTAAAAAAACTGTAGACAAAATAAAATATTTGGGAATCTGCCTGCCAAGACAAATCCAGGAACAATATGAAGATGATTACAAAACACTTTTCACAAAAATAAAGTCAGATCTAAACAACTGGAAAAATATCAATTGTTCATGGGTAGGCTGAGATAATATAATAAAATGACAATTATACTTTAATTAATTTATTTATTCAGTGCCATACCGATCATACTAACAAAATTATTTTATAGAGATAGAAAGAGCAATAATAAAAATCATGTGAAAGAATAAAAGGTCAAAAATATCAATGAATTAATGAAAAAAATAAATGAAATTAATGCAAAGGAAGGTAGCTGAGCCATACCAAATTTAAACCTATATTATAAAGTGGAAATCATCAAAACCATTTGTTACTGGCTAAGAAATAGAGTGGTGGATCAGTGGAACAGATTAGGTACAGAAGACACAGTAGTAAATGACTGTAGTAATCTACTGTTTGATGAACCCAAAGACTCCAGCTTACATATATAACTTATATCAGCTTGCTTGCTGTCTTGTGAAGGTGTGTGTGTGTGGGGGGGTAGAGGTAAGGAGAAAAAATGTGGACCTCAATATCTTGTAAAAGTGAAAGACGAAAACTATCTTTATATGGAATTAGAAAAACACATAGTGTTAAGTGGGAAAAAGAAAGAAAGAAAGAAAGAAAGAGAGAGAGAGAGAAAGAAAGAGAGAGAGAGAGAGAAAGAAAGAAAGAAAGAAAGAAAGAAAGAAAGAAAGAAAGAAAGA
>NW_020954580.1:32979597-32995919 GCF_900497805.2 Vombatus ursinus
AAAGAAAGAAAGAAAGAAAGAAAGAAAGAAAGAAAGAAAGAAAGAAATACAGTATCCAAAACAGCAAAGAAAAATAGTCTTCTAGAATTGCCAAGAGCACTCAGAAGTCAAGTCATTTGTCCAGGGTAACTGTCAGTTTGTGTCAGAAACAGAACTTGAATCCAGATCTTTTGAGGAGATAGAAAGACCAGGGTCCAAGTCAAGTCTTACCTCTGACACAGACTAGCATTGTGACCCTTGATGAGTCATTTGACTTCTCAATGTTCTAGACAGCTCTCTAAAACTATGTTCCAGGGAAGGGATTGTTGGGGATTGGTAGAGAGAATTTCTTTCTTGGGGAACACATACATGCCCATATACTATACATGCAAATTTCTTTGTGCCTTTATAAATTGTGTATATTTATATATGCATATATTAGATGCATACATGCACACAAAATTATATGTATTTCAAATGGTCAACTAAGAATGCATAACTCCCTACATATCACCTAAAGGCAGTTAGTTAATGTTGATATTTAATACCTACCCTTAGCAGACAATAACAGCTGCTTTAAAAATGTAGAGATCGGTTCATACTAATCTGTTTGTACTTATTTTTTGTCATGCTGGATTTCTTATTGTTTTTCTGCTTAAAGACTCATATCCACTCCAAAAATATCTACTGTAATAGGTTTTGACTAGAGCTGCTTGGCTGCAGGGAAACACAGCAGATTAAACACTGAATTCAAATCTAGCTTCAGACAGTTACTCTTTGTTATTATGCATAAATGACAGTTATTTTTGGCCAGTTTTGTGACCCTGGGCTAGTCACTGAACTTGTCTACCTAATTTTCTTCAACTGTAAAGTAGGGATGATAGTAGCACCTACCTACATGGGTTGTTGTAACAAAGGAATTTTTTGTTAAGGAAATTAGTGCAGTCCCTGACACATTGTTAGAACTTAATGAATGCTTCTTCCTTCCTTCCTTTCTCCTACACAATCTTCCCACCATCACTGCTTTGCCCATGGGGCAACTCCATTTCAAGATTCAATTTGGATGAAAACATTATTTAGAATAAATTTGAAAACTCTAATACTCTAATATATTTGAGTACATATCAAATTAAAAATATATCAATAGAATCTAAGTCATACTGCATTCCAAACATACTTGGGGAGAAAAAAAAAGCTATTAAATATTTGTACATGCAGGCACACACACACACACACACACACACACACACACACACACAGCCAAGGTCTACAATAGAGATATGATTGAAAAGTAAGTGAATCTTAGCCTTTTTTCTTATAGAGGATATATATTTCTTTACCATTGATTTTCAAGAGTGGCAGGAGATAGATAAAACTGAGCTCTAAGTCATAATGGTAACTGTGAAAAGCAGAAGTCCTGGGATTATATCAATGGCCTCTAGAACCTGTCAGTTACAAAGAAATTTCCTGAAAATACTTATTTTTCACAAATAAGGACTTCTGATCTATAGCTTCCTTTAGTTAATTCCTGTTTATTGCAATAAGGTTTGACACAGTATTAATAATACTTTCTTTTCTTCACTCTCACTCTTACCTCTTGGTAAGAAAAAAAGGTTCATTTTATCTTCTCTTCATATCAATGGAGAACATAGCTATTTATTGTCAATTATATGATTTCTTATGTTTTTCATGGAGCCAATGAATAACAGAGATAGAAAAGACTTCAAGAAGTCTTCTATCCTAATCCCTTAGCCTTCAAATGAATGTAAATCTCTCCTTTGTAAATTCAATTCCTTCACACATCTTCAAAGCTTTGCTAAAATAAGAACTTTAGTGATTTACTTTTCATTTTTATGATTTTGTCTTCTTCACTTCTGGACAGGTTTTCAGCCATTTGTGTTGTCTTTAAGTGTTTCCCTAGGATAAAAGGATATAGGTGTTCTGCCTGCCCTTCTTACATAGGAACTATTAAAGAAAAACTCATGTGAACTGTTAAATGGAAGAAACTCCATGCTCCAAAAGGGGAACCTGAAATGAACCAGAGTACAACCACAGTTTACAGAGATGCATTTATTGCCTGAGAATGAGCTTGCAAGCTGGAACAATGTCTATTCTGACATGTTCAAAGCCCAGCTGGAAAGACTGAGATATTTATACATTTCAAACAAAGGGAGGCAGGGAATTTGGGGAGAATGGCAGGAATGAGTCAGTTCCCATTCACAAGGAAGAGGATATCCAGGAGGGGAAAGTAAGGAATTCCAGGTATCAGATATGTGTCCCTTTGATACACAAATCAGCCTGACAATTCAGGGTTGAGTAGAAATGGATAAGATAAGGGAATATAAAACAGTCCTAGAGCCCTGGACAAGGAGGAGCTTCAAAAATTAGGGGAGTCTCCAGAGATAAGGAAGTCTCTTGAAGGTCCATAAACCACCAAATAACTCAGGGTATATTTCAAAACTGGTATGAGCTTAATTGGCTTCAGAGTTATTGATTTTCTGCATGTCCAGCTAAGTTTACTCTCGGTCATCACAAAGGATTGTTGGTATGTCAAGCCAATACAACCAGTCCTGATACAGTCCTTCTGGTTACCTGGTTAGTTGGGGGGGGAGTGTTGCTTAAGCAAATCAAGATATTCATTTTCACAAAATCAATCTCCAAACTCCCTGACAGAGAATCTTCCTGACTCCCCTTTTCAAATATAAGATCTTTACTTTAGTCACTTTTTGAAAGTGAACTTCAACTTTCTGATCCCCTTCACAAAGGTGAAACAAGCCCTCTTGGTTTCATGTCTGTCACTTTTGTACACTTCTGGAGAAAGATAGATATGACTGTAATTGCTGCTTGGTAAAGTATTATTCTTAGTCTTAAATAATGTTAACTTCTTCGTAACATACTAGATTCCTGTTACAGGTTATGCTGGCTTCAGAGTTCTTTTTTAGTTTGTTTGTTTATTTGTTTGTTTGTTTTTGTTTTTTTGTTCTGATGCAATCTGAATGTAGACAGAAAATATCTGATTTTGAAACTATGAAATTATGAAACTGAAACCATGATGTAATTGAATGTGGTAGAAAGAGGTAAAAATAACTAAAATAACTTTATTGACCTATAGGGCAACAAGACTATGTTTCCTGAGGATAGGCTAAATGTTTTCTTCTTTATCTAAGGGAAAAAGAGAAACCCAATGGGATGTTAGAATTTCCTTTGGTCCTCTATAAAGAATGGATGGTATATATTGATAAAAATCTTAATTAATTTCTTAATTAATCTAATAGACTTTGAATGAGCTATCTTTGGAACTGATGAGAGGTCTTTAGAGGAGATTACTACCATGATCAAACTTTCATCACTTGTTATTAAAAAAAAAGTCAACAAGTAAATATAGAAAAAAACTGGCACATAGTTGAAGAAGTTAAAATTCACAGTACAAATGGAACGTGATTACTGTTACTTATTCAGGATTCTTAAAATAATTTATGGTTAAATAAATAAAAATAATTAAAATCCTCAAATCCCTTAAAATGAACTGTATTTGAATTTTTTAAAGTGAGTATTAAAATTAAGTTGTAGGCCCACTTTAAAGAGCTTATTTTTTTTAGCGATTTCATTAGCAAGACAGAAGTGAAACTATACACACACAACAACAACTAAATAACAAAATAAAACATAAAAACTCTCTAGCACTAAGAGATTATCTACTAAGCAAAGGACATAGAGCAACCCATGACCTAAGACCTCAATGTGGATGCCAGAGAATGTAGAATTATTATAGCTGAAAATAAGAGGGAACAAAAATCTTTAAGTAACATTTGTAGAATTCATAAAATATTCCAGGGGTAGCCAGTTAAGCTCAGACTCCAGCATGGAGTAAAATATTCTCTAAACTTGTTATGAATAAGAAACCTTTTACCTGAAAGACCAGCAAAGAATATGTCACAATAATATAACTTGCTGGCAATATAAAGTTAACTGCAACCATTGGGAAAAAAATATATATATATATGTATGTATGTGTATATATATATGTATGTATGTATATATGATATTAAAATTTGGATGTCTTGTTCTCACAACAGAAATGACAATGACAAAGAGGAAAAAAACACATTAAAATGGAATCCATTCTTATGATAAAGCTTTAGGGCAACACAAAATGGCCAGATGTATCCACTGCACCACCTAGCCACCCCCAGATATTTTTTTAAAGGGGACTTTGTGGGGCAGCTAGGTGATGCAATGGATAGAGCACTGGTTCTAGAGTCAAGAGGACTTGAGTTGAAATCTGGCCTCAGACATTTGACACTTACTAGCTGTGTGACCCTGAGCAGGTTACTTAACCCTGATTGCCTTGAAAAGAGACAGAGAGAGAGAGAGAGAGAGAGAGAGAGAGAGACTTTGCTAAAAAGTGTTATGCAATGTTTTTTTCACACTCAGAGAAAAATTAGTCACAAAGCTGATTCTGATGTGTATAAGACCACACATCAAAAAAACCATTTTTTTGCAAGGTTCATTAAGAGAGAAAATATTGTATTTGAGGCAAAGATACTTTTTTCTTGCCCTGCAGGAAACTCTACAACCTCATAATACTACTGTCTCAACACACAGATTAATGAGCAAAATCTCTAGAGTTCATGAGATTTTATTCTGTTCCTCCTGGCCATCTGACCTGGATACTAGTCTTATTCTATTTACTCACTCACATCCTAGTCAAGTGGAAGATCTAGCCTTGAAAATTCAATTAATTTTAGACAGAAACGAGATAGGTAGGTCACAAAACCATCTACAAAAGTATTTCTCATCCTCTGACACAAAACCTGCCCCAGTGATGTCCTCCATCACTCAGGTATGTCCACTAGAAATAAAAACTTTTTCTAATACCCTTATATCTTCCTATTGATACATTACTTATTTAGAAGACATCCCAAAATATAAAAACCTTGGGTGAATATTAACCTGGTTATAGCATGTTATAGAGTTTGAATTTAAAAGTTAAGTCATAAATTAAAGCCATGGAGAGATGACAGCTTTTTGTTTTAGGTGTTGTTTCTATGTGTTAACCTGGTATCTCTGAGTCAGGTGTCTGCTTATGCTTTCTTCATAAACTTCAGACTAAGGCCTTGGACTCAGTCAGACATAAACTTTCCACCATCGCTTTCTTTTTCCATCTTGTGTACCTTTCAAGCAATTTTGATGCTCGAAGGCTCTAAAGTGTAGATTTAGGTTTTGGGGTATCAGAAAACATTTCTTATCTCCCCCAATCATTTCCCTAGAATGTCTGAGAAGTGGGAAAAGTGATGAAGTATTACCAACACATGTCACAGAGGGGTCTTAGTTATATATAAAAGGAGACTGAGGTGTCCATTTTTTGCTGGTATAGCTCAGAAACTGATACAGAAGACACTGATGCTTGAGTGGCACTAAACGTTAGCATGATAACTTACATGCTGAATAAAGGTGTGGATAAAAACAAAATCTTCATTTTGGAAGCTTCTGTAAGAATGTTACACTCCTTGTATCTTTTAGCATTCAAGTCTTCATCCAAGAAGCAGCCATTATACATATTATTCAATAACCTTAAGTAGCATACATAAGTGTTGTGTATGGTTTGTCTCTCCAGAACTCTATGATGCTGGAAACTCTACTACATAGAAATTTAAACAAGTGATCACCTCTCTAGCCTCTGAAACTATCTGGCACTTGTTTGTTACAGGTTGAAATGTGATTTTTCAATTCAACAAACATTTATCAGGGAAATACTGTTTGTCAGGCCCAGTGGTAAACTCTGGGGATATGGAGAAAGACAAAAAGCACTTCTTGCTTTTAAGGAGATTACAGTCTAATGTGGAAAGTGAAAGGGAACAAACCTTTATTGAGTTTTTAATGTGTGCCAGGTATTGTACTAAATACTTTACAAATATTAATGAGGGAGAAGGCATGCAAACAACTATGTACAAACAAAATACACACACATAATTTATTTCCTCCGTGTTCTAAAATGTTTGACTAACACTGGAAAGTGATCTTTAATCTGCAGAGGTTGCATATTCTTAAATACAATCTTCATTATTGTTTTTACAAAATAGCATTTATCATGGCTTAAATCAATCAAACAAATGAAGACATCCAGCATATTTAAGTGCTCATTCCTGTGCCACATCCCCATGCTACATCACTGTATAAATGATATAAGAAAATGAGAAGATATTGGCTTCCCCACCCAGAAATCTAACAGTTTAGTTGGGGAAATAAGATTAGAAAAGAAGAAGCAGAGAACAATAACAGGTAATTATGATGGAGTGCTATGCTTTTAGATGCTGGCTATATATCTCCCACCTATTTGTAGAAGGGAAAAATTGCTGTGAGTCTCAGAGGCTAGGAAAGTCTTTGAACTCTGGATGAGTGGAAAGGATGTGCATGGCATTATCTTGGATGTTCTGTAAACAACTTCATGTTCTATAGCTCTTGACCTGTAGAGGTCTATATTCTTAATCCTTGCCAGTGGTGAAGACAGGCATACTTCCTGACAGCAGATAAATCAGACACTCACAAAACAACAATAAAGTACACAAACACAAGTTATCAAATAAATTCAACTTATTAAAACACTAGATAATCAGTTTTTCTCTTTATGAAATGACTATCCACACTGACCTAGTTTATAAGGGTTTAAGAAATAATCATTAAAAATGGAAAATAGTTTGCAAAGGTTATTTAAATAGAGCACACCATACCTTTAACTTACTACCTTTTTATCTTTTATTTTTAGCAATTGCAAGATTCATTTCTGAATGTAAAATAATTATGAAGGGAATGAAGGGTATGTCAAGTTGTTAGTTAAAGAAAAAAATGCAATTGGAATTATCCTTTGTTAGGCCTTAATGTTAAAAAAAAGGGGGGCAGGACTAGAGATGTATTTCCACCCAATTGTACCATTTCTCTTTAACAAAAAGTATACAGAATACAATCAAAGTAAAGGCAATTGCTACTCTATTAGAATATGAGTTTCTTACTGGAGGGAAGGAAGTGATTTTTTTTTATTTGTAATTCCAGTACTTAGACCAGTTTCAGCATATAGTAACAGCTAAATATATGCTTATTGATTGATTGAACTATTCTTTCCCAATCTATTAACTTCCTTACAGGTTTTGGTAGAGATCATAGGAAGCAATATATATTAGTCATTTTGTACAATTCCAACCATTATCCCACTAACAGCATTCATCTTCCTGACTTGTATAAATCTTACTAAAATGGCTAATTGTTATTCAGTCATTTCAGTCATGTCCATGGGGTTTTCTTGGCAAAGATACTGGGTGGGGGGGGGGGTTTGTCATTTTCTTCTCCAGTGGCAAATAGAGGTTAAACGACTTGCCCATGGTCACAAGGCTAGGAAGCTTCTGAATCTGGATTTAAACTCAGGTCTTCCTGACTCCAATTCCAATACTTTATCCATTGTGCCACCTAGACAGGGAATTCCCAAGAGACTTAGTACTTAGAATTAGATTCCTTAGTCTAAAATTGTTCTTTCCTAAATTATATTGTTGTAAATCATGAGAAATAACCTCAGTTGACAAATTGCATTAATAGATATTGTTTGTCTGACCACATTACAGTTAATAGGGACATTAATTTTCATGTAATTTCTCCAAACTTCTTAGGCAAAGGCTAAATGTTTCTTTGTTCAATGACCTCTTATTGCATTGCTCCTAAAGAACACAACAGAAATTTAGATTACTAACTAAATCTGTGTCTGGGGTCTCAGTCTGCCTAAACACATTAAAAGCTTATCTAACACTCCAAATTATAGCCTTTGAAGACTCTGAAAGTACAAGAAAAAACAAAGGCAGCTATACTTAACTGATTTAAAAGAAAAACAACACAGCTGGAAATTCACCATAAGAAATAGTCTTTATCATATACAGAATTGTTCGTAGTTTTCATTAATATGCATTTGAGCATCAGAGGAATCTCTCCCAGAAAAGGCAATGCACAAACATCAAAGAAGATAGTACTGTATTAAAAAATAAGGAGACTATTTTTAATTAGGGAGAGTCAATAACATTTTAGGCCTTGTCATACGTTCTAAGCAATAACCAAATATCATCCCCAAGGCCAGACAGATGCAAAGATCCTCAATGCCTTCTCAAGAGGAGATTAGTAAAACATATGCCTCTTATGATGAAAATTTATACTGAGGAAAATGACTAGATAAAATAACTCTTTGAAACATCAAAAGTTTCCTGAAAGATAGCCCCTGGCCTCCATACCACAGATCTACTAGATCAAGGCTATGGGGCTAAACTACAGTCACTAGCTGTGATTTTACTTATGCTGAAGTAGGTAACACAAGAACCGTTCAGAGGAAAGTTGGGTTAATTTAATCTGATCATCTCTGCTTTTGTTTTCCCCTTCTTTAAACTTTGTAGAAGAATAAACCTATTTTTTTTTTTGTTTTGGTTGGGGAGGGGCTGGAGGAGCTAAGTAGAGGTAGTGAGTCATGCTCATCAAGGAGACACAAGAAACAAAAAGAAAATGATAGTTACAGTCTTTTATAAATTCTTCAGTATCGTTCATAACAAAGAGACACTGGTGACAGCGAGTAGGATAATTTTTATTCTTTTTTTGGTTTACAAAGTTTAAGAACTGAGTTTAACTAGAAGTGAAAGGAGAATCATCCTTGGATATCCTTGAAACTATCTTGTTGAAAAGTGAATGACATTCAGTTTTGAAGTTCTGTTTCTCTTAAAGCAGTTTACCCTTAAGAGTAAGGCAAATTACTTCAGTGGCTTAGTCAAGTTCATACTACAGCTTTACATAAATATGAAGATTTTCTCATGGAAAACCATCACAATGTTTAGAGAAGAGACATTTAAAAAAAAAAGAATGACATTTGAATTTCCAAGAAGGTAGTGAAAGTGGTTCATCACTAGGAGTTCAGAGCCAAATCAATTCTCCTTCACTTTAGATTTCAGGTAGTACTCTCACAATTCTGAGAAATGAAACTTGCTTAAGTGAGTGGGTACAGATGGAACTCTGTGAGCCCTTATAGGATTAAGATTCCATACTCTGTTTGTCCTGTTGCACAGAACCATAACAGCTGTCACATTCCACCCAATTGTTTGAGTGCCATTCTCCTACTCACAATTATGAGCATTTTAGTATCACAAAACATGTTAGCTTTGGAGGTAAAGAAAAAAAGAAAAGAAACCCACTTACTGAAAAGTATTTCCATTCCTGTGACAGCTTAGCCATTTAGAGTAAGAAAGTTGCATGTCTTTTCCAGAAATGGGAGTGATCAGAAGATAATCACTTTCCATTTGAAATGGATTATAAAATATTTGGTTCAAAGGAGGCCATATGAAGAGCCTCTTAAGAAAGTATTTTGCCTCAGGTTAGGTTTTGTGGAAGGCTAGTTGTTCCCTACTGGAAGTTGTATTAAGTGATGCCTAAGAGAAGGACTTGTAATCAAACATCAGACTCAAGTTTGCCTGCTTTTACTGTAATAACCTGTGATGCATCACCTTGGGGTCTATGACCTTGGCAAGTGTGAAGAATATTCAAAAACTATTTGTTAGGTTTTATTGGGCTCAGTACCCAATAATTTGTCAAATATTTGGAAGAAATGATTTTATCTCCTTTTTAGAAAAAATAATTTATTTACATGGTGTTTTCACTTATCTGCTCCCCATCTCCATTGGAATATGAGCATCTTAATGGCAGGAATCATTGTTCTCACTTTTCTCTGTATACACATTTCTTTACACTGCACTTAGAATATAGTAAACCTTAATAAATGCCTGTTGATTGAACTGATATATTTTTAATGTCAGTTAAACAATCATGAGAGAGGATCTAAAGTCATAAACCTAAAGGAAAATTTTTTTGTTTGTTTGGAGGGCTTAAAACCCTTTTAATGTATAGGCATATGAGGTGACAACTGTCAGGACCCTGGGTTCTGGAATGACCTCCTGTCCCCAATGTAGGGTATATAGAGATTCCAGAAGATTGTCCAATGAAGAGAAAAAAGACTCCTGAGCCCCCTTGAGTAAATTAAATCAGGGTACGTATCCCATTTTAAACCAATTTTTAAAAACATGGTGAAAATGAATGCTTTCCCTGGGTTTACTTCCAGGGGACAAGATTCCCAATCAACATTTCATCAACATCTCAAGTCCTGTTCCTGGTACAGCAACATAGCTTCCTTGGAACTAGTCATGATTTTCATGTGCCTAATTTTATATTTCTTTGATGCAGCAACTCATAGTCATCTTTCTATAAAACAAACATTTACTAATCATTTAGTGAATACACAAAGCACTCTGTTAAACACTGAAGAGAAAAAATAAATTATTAAGACATTGGCCCTGCCCTTATGGGGTTTATAATCTAGTAGAACTGTTGAAACACATACAATCATGGTTGTTGTTCTTTGTTCTCAAAGAGAAATAAAATGACATCACCATGGTGGAATCAAGGTACAGTGTGTCTGACTGTGGCCGATTAGACTGATAGAAGTTCAGAAGACTTTACCACAGGTCCAGCACAGGTAGTCTACATGAACATTTGGTGTGCAGATGTCTCTAAATTTGTACATCTCATGTTTCTTATGAGCTACTGCAATTCTGCTTCACTTGTAGAACAGAGTCCATTCTTTGATAAGGGCACACCATGCTGGGTAATCCATTGCCAGTGTCTCCCATGTCATACAATTTCCAAGTTCTTCAGAGAGACCTTGAGTGTTTTTGTATCACTTCTTCTAACCTCCACATGTGGTCAATAATATACTAGGCAATAATATAAAATTAATAGTAATCATATCACCCACACACTCTCAAAAACTTTCAGTAACTTCTTGACATTTACAGAAAATAATAAAATCTTCAACTGAGCATTTCAAGTACTCTGTAGTTAATTTCACTCTATCTTTTCAACATCATTTCAAAACACTGTACTTTATGTGGTTTACATTCTATCCAAACTGGATTACTAGCCATTCTACCCTTCCCTAACCTCCTTCTATGTTTTTATATTGTTTCCATTCGTGCTTGAAACATTCCTTCTGTTACTCTATCTGCAAAAATCCTGGCCCAGTTCAGATGTCATATACACAAACATACACACATCTATCTATCTATCTATCTATCTATCTATCTATCTATTTATCTATCTATCTATCCACCGCCTATCACCAGTGATGCAGATTATGATTTCACTGGAATAGGGAACTGTCAGTTGAGGAAATCCCTTCTGTCAGTTTAAATCCACACATTCTCTCTCATTTTATAGTCTTAGAGATTTGCACCTACTAAGAGGCTGAATAACAATTTCAGAGACACACAACCATTATATATCAGAAGCAGAACTTGAACCCAGGTCTTACTGTCCTCAAGGTCAGTTCTCTATCTAGTATATCAACTGTTGCCTCTCACTCTGGATATAGCTCATAATCAATAATGTTTCAAATGCGTCAAATATAAGTGTGGTGGTACAGAATAAAGTGAGATGATATAATAAGAGAGTTACAAGCCGTCACACAAGGTCAAAGTCAGGAAAACAAAACAAAACAAAACAAAAATATTTCTCTCACTCCTTAGTCTCAATATTCTTAGAACTTTACCCTGTTCCTGAAAGAGCAATCCTTCTGATTTTAACTGATCTAGTCTAACCACTAACTTTAAATCCTGTCTAGTCTTATTCCAAGATACCATTTATGCTTTGAATATGCTATTATTATTCCCCTACCAAATTTTAATTACCAACTCATTGAAGGAATACAGCTTGTTTTAGCCACCGAGATGGAAGTTACTTAGAATATATGCCAAGACTATTAACTATACCAATTCTAATTCTTTCCATTAGCTAAGGTGTTAATACCCCCACCCCCCAAAATGGTGAATTGATGATCAGGTGGGAATTTTAACTTATAGTCTATGAAATCATTTTTTAATAAATTTTGGTAGCTATTTCGGTGCTGTTGGTTTCCTTTGTAATCTTATGTATTTTATTTTATACATTTAAATCATTGTCCTGAGAAGTGATTCATAAGTTTCACTAGGCTTCCAGTGGGGTGCATAATAGCACAAAATGTTAAGAACCCTTTGGCTAGAGGAAGCTGGCTACAGCGATGAAACTTCCTATCACTAGCAGAAGTTGGTGTGTCCCAAAGTAAAATTTTATAAATTTTCTTTTAGAAAAATAGTTTCATTCATATTTATATGTAAATGAAAAGTTCAATTATGGGATTTGTGTATGTGAGCATGTATACACACCTGAAGTGACCTAAACCCTCATAGTTTGTGTTTTATGTTCCCCCAATTTTAAACTAAAATTTTGGAGGAAACAATCAGACTTGAACTATCGACTTCATTAATTCAACCTCATTAAGTGAGGGCAAATGATAGAGCACAATAGCCTTTTCCTGTTTTTAACTCCTGTATCCCACTTTGTCAGGGGGAAAAACTTTTAGATGAGGAATCTTGAGTACACATATCTACTTCATTATAAATGGGCAATTATATATTGATAGCTAATTCTGGACACAAAATTTATTACAAAATCCTATTCTTCCCCAAATTATTGCATGTCTTAGTTATTAGTTCTGTATTTTATGTCCATTACCATAATTCTAGACTTTTTGTCTCAGAACTATCTCTGGTTAAGAAAGTGATATCACTTCCCCAGTCATCAAAGCTTTTCCCTTCAGTATAAACTGTCTTTTCTCCAAAGACATTTTTGACACCAAGAAAGTTATGTCCTTCCTTCTAGTTCTATAATTTATGTATCTACCTCAAATAAAGCTTAATGTTACTTCATGTGGAGTTTTCTTTGGGTTCTGACCCAGAGGTTTACACTAGAATCATGTTTTCAGCAAAGGCTTCACTACATACATACATACATACATACATACATACATACACTGTATCTATATCTGAATCACCCTTGTATAAACACACACACACACACATACATACACATGTACAAATATATATATATATATAGAATGTATATAGCACTTTTTTTCTTTTTCATTGCTTTGACTCCTTTACCATATTCACATTTTGACTTAGAGAGGCCATATGTTGCAAAAATTAAAGCCTGGATTTTGAGGTAGGAAGACCTAGGTGTGAATTTTGCTTCAAATACTTACTAGAATAGTGGAATGATTACTTGAGGGAAGGAATAATTTTGATATTTCATTTTGTGTTAGCAATGTTTTTGCATATGTTTATGTGTATCTATGTGTGTTAATATAAGGCTGATTCAGATGAAGCTAGTCTGAACTGGTTTGCATTATTAGTTGTATGATAGATCTTGAAATATATACTTTTAATAAAAAATTATGAGAGAAAATATTCTTCTCTGATGGTTTCTAGCAAATAGTAGTTCTTTTAAACCAATTTGTTTTAGGGTAATTGATCATGCCTTTGAGATAAAAAAGGGACTTAGTGAAATTCCAGTCTATGGATGCCTTTTTAATAAGAATATACTTTTAAAATATATCTAAATAATTTGAGATACCATTCTTTTTTGTCATTAATTTCATTTTGATATATAATTCAAGGAGTTTGTATTAAGTGGATAATTGTAATGACATTCAGATTCATCAACTTTTTCTTCAAATTTTAGTAACTTCTCTATTTCACTTCTCATTTCATCTAATCTAGGTTTAAGAATGAAGTTATTTCTTTATGAAGCATTACTTATTCATGCAAGACTCTATTCTGTGCCTTGGTTCCATTGAGATCTTTGACAAAAAGCATTATGGAAACCCTTTCTGTAACTGGGAATGTGTTTCAAATTGTATTATGACATTATATATAATAAAAAGATGAGCAATAGGGTAACTCAAAAGAAGTGAACTCTACTTATCAAGACTAACAAATAAACTATTTCTACTAGTTCAAGGAAATCCAGTCTAGTCACAAATTACAATCCATTCCATGAATCAGGAATATGCTTAGTTATTTTAATACTGGAATGTCTGTACTATTTTGAAAAGAACTTTAGGAGGGAAAATAATCTGTACAATATTCACACATAAACAAAATGTCTAGTTTTACCATGACTTCAAAAGTGGTATTAAAAATCAATTAATTATGAAAAATGTTTTACCTATACAGTATGTGTGTGTGTGTGTGTGTGTGTGTGTGTATGACAAAGAGAACAAGATAGCAACCAAGAGACAGAAACAGAGACAAAGACAGAGACAGACACAAACAAGACAGAGACAGATGTGGGGGTGAGGAAGGAAGGGAGAATTTGGCTGGCATTTAAGGTCATGAAACATATAACCTCCATCTAGCTTTCTGGTTTCATTTTCTATTATTCATCATTATGAACCCTCTGTTTCCACTAGGTAAGTCTATTCATCTTCCAGATTTCTACCATTATGTTGGTATTCATATTCTTTACCCAACATGGAATTTTCTGCTTCCTCCTATCAAACTGTCTGAATCCTTGCTATCCTTCAAGATCCAGGTTCTCATATTCTGCAGAAAGTCTTCCCTGAGTTCAGGGAAATATTTTTTCCCCTCTAAACCAATAATCTATACCATTAATTTAGCTGTTAGTCATATTATCTTTAATGTTATTTAACTATTTTAGATATGTAACTTTAAAAGTTAGTCCATACAAATATGAAACTCCTTGAGGAAATGATCTTCCTTTATAACCAATAAAGGAGCTAAGATAATGTCAGTGTCAGTTATTGAGTAGATGATCAGTGAATTATTTGTCATATGAATGATTGGGTAAATGTTTGAATGAATGAACCAAAGTCAAGCAGTATGCAAATGAAGTTCTCTCAGAGATTTGATGAATCTCTAAAAATGTCATCTGATTGAATGACAGTTGCTGACTTTTGAGCTGTAACATATAACTGAAATGATACTGAAATAAAAATTAGACAAGGAAGAAAAATGAATAAGGAAAAAGAAAATGTCATGATGCACAGGTCAATTCTTCCTGAACATGAGTAGATGTTTTGACTTCAATATATAATATTGAAAAGTACAACAAAATGAAATTTTAAAAAGACATGGAGAAACCTTCTCCACACTCTCATAGATGGCTTTATGAATTATTATAGACAAAGACATATAGGGGCTCTTTGCAAACTCCCTTTTACAAACTTTTCTAAATTTACCTAGGCAGTCATTAGAGAACAAATACTTATTTTCCTTTCTAATCCTAATTGTATTGATTTTTAAGCAAACATTTTCAATTTCATTTAATCAGAATTATCAATTTCATCTCTTTTTTTAAATTTCAGCTTTTCAATTTCTTTCTTATAAGCAATCCATTCTGTCCATAACCTTGAAAGGTACCTGATCTAGTTCATCCTATTCTTAGTGGTGTGAATTTTAATTTTAAAAAGCCATTTTGTTATAAGGTTTAAGAATTTGATCTAAGTGAAATTTTGACTGAAGTGCTTTCTAGTTTCCCAAGTTCTTGTTATATAGGGAGTTTGTTCCAAGTAATTTATGTCTTCAGTTTTATAGAACACAATTTCTTGTGTTTTTGTCTCACGGTGTTGGTCCTTAACATCACAATCCGTAATGTTCTGGAAGAAGTTTAAATGTTGCTAAATTTAAAAAAATGTGAAAAAAAATAGCAAGATGAGGGTGGGTATGCACAATGAAGGTCCGTTCTAGAGATCTCTGAAAATATTCAGAATTCAAAGCTACTAGTTTAAAAGAAATAAAAGATCTTATCATAAGCATTATCAGTGACAACAATCCAAATGCTGACTTTCTAATATCTACAAAATCCCTATGATTATAATCTTCCCATGAACCAAGGTCATACAAAGGATGATTTAAAGGAGAGTACTGGCCATGTGTAGACTGAAAGACATTAGCAGTGAAGAATAATGAAGTAGAAGTGATTGGAAGATGTATCAGATAGTGAGATGACTAGAAAAGGAGATGAGGTATTCCACTATTCAGAATGAGAAACAAATAATGCACAGTTGCATATACCATTAATATGTATCCAATGTCAATAAATCTTTGGTTTCTGAGTTCCTAGTCAGGTCCACAATTTCATAAAGCACATGAGCATACTCATTTCACTCCCAGGTCTAGTACTTGCTTTCCAGAATTCTCTACCTCTTTGACAGTAGCTTAACCTGTCTCTTTTTACCCAGCCCCCACCTTCCAACTCTCTTATGTGTTATCTTCTCTTATGATAATGTAAGATTCTTGAAGACATATATTGTCTTTTCTCCTTGAATTTGTATTTCCAGTGCTTAGCACAGTACCTGGCCCATAGTAAGTGCTTTATAAATGTCTTATCATCTATCTATCTATCTATCTATCTATCTATCTATCTATCTATCTATC
>NW_020954580.1:32995929-33059634 GCF_900497805.2 Vombatus ursinus
ATCTATCTATCTATCTATCTATCTATCTATCTATCTATCTATCTATCTATCTATCTACCTATCCATCTATCTAACCTAAATTTATTTTAAATAGGATGAAAAGGTTTCTGAATTGCAGCCTTTGTCTATTTCCAGATAATAGCTGAACCTATTTACAAATAACTAATTATATAATTATATCTCCCAGTCAACTGAACTGTGTAATTACAATACATTGGAAGTGATTTTCAGTTTTCAGCATATCTGAATTGTGTTTATCATGGCTTACTCAGGATACTCAAGAGCTGCTTTTTCACAACAGGAGGAGTGGGATTAAAAAAATTTTGTCCCAGAAGTCTTTGTATATATATATATAAAATTATTTTTTGGTCTCCAGTTCTATAAAAACAGGTGGCAGGCTGGATTTGGCCCACATTATTTGCAGTCCCCTCTTCTAGATTGTCAGTTTTTTACCTTTTTTTTAATGGACTGGAAGTCATTATTAGTCATTACTAAGGCAAACAAGGGCAGTTAGGTGGCACAGTGAGTAGATTGTGGCCCTGGAGAAAGGAGGATCTGAGTTCAAATTCAGCCTCAGACACTTAATAGATATATAACCCTAGGCAAGTCACTTAACCTTATTTGCTTCAGTTCCTCATCTGTAAAACAAACAGGAGAAGGAAATGACCAACCATTCCAGTACCTTTGCCAAGAAAATCTCCAATGTATTCACAGAGATTCAGACATGACTGAAATGACTCAACAATAAGAATGCAAACAAATTTCTTGAGTAATTAGTTGTTTTAAAATAAGTGTAACAATACAATTGCAATCTAATCCTTCTTGTGGCAGTTTCCTATTGCACAAGCAGCATATTTATCTTTCACTTTCCATAATGCCCAAGAAATGGGCAGTATGAACTTAAGTTAATTTGAGAAATTAATATCGATGGCATGACAAAGTTTAGTCTAAGGTTGCACTACAAGAAAGGCATTTGAAATTATAGGCTTTGTGATTTAAAAGATGCTATAGAAATAAAAATGTCATTCAGATTGGGTTAGGGTTAGGGTTAGGGGAAGAGTTCATGACCAGACAAGGGATAAAGAGGATCACTAGAGGTAAAAATGATAATTTAAATTAGATTAAATTAAAATGTTTTTGCACATACAAAATCCAATGAAGTCAAAATTAAAAGAAAGCATGAAACTGGGAAGAAATTTTTACAGTAAGTTTGTATGATAAAGGTATCATGAGCCCAATTTACTAAGATAAGAGCCATTCTGCAATTGATGAATGGTCAAAGACAGCTTTCAGAAGAAGAAATCAGCCATCATTAGTCATAAAAAATTCTCTAACTTACTAATAATTAGAGAAATAATAATTAAAACAACTCTCAGGCACTACTTCACACTTATAAGATTGGTTAACATGATTGAAAAGGAAAACGACAAATGCTAGAGGAGATGTGGGAAAATACCAATGCATTATTGATGGAGCTGTGAACTGCTCCAACCATTCTGGAGAACAATTTAAAACTATGCCCAAAGGGCCAGAAAACTGTTCATGACCTTTAACCCAGTAATATTTCTACTAATTTTGTAACCTGTAGAGATTGAGGAAAAAAGAAAAAAAAAGACCCATATATACAAAAATATTTACAGCAGCTCTTTTTGTGATGGCAAAAAATTAGATAGTGAGAGGATAACCAACAATTGTATAATGGCTGAACAAGTTCTTGTATATAATTGTAATGGAATACTATTGCTCTAAAAAAATGATGAAGGGGATGGCTTAAAAAAAAACCTGTGGAGACATATAAGCTGATGAAAATTGAAGTGAGATGACCCAGGAAAACATTGCAAACAATAATCATAATCAATTGTGAAAGGCTTAGCTATTCTGATCATGACAATTCCAAAGAACTCATGATGAAAAATGCTATCCAGTTCCAGATAAAGAAATGATAAATTTCCGAGTGAAGTCTGAAGCATATTTTTAATATATTTGTTTCTTGCTTTTTTTTGCAACATGACTAATGTAGAAATATGTTTTGCTTGACTTCATATGTATAATGGCTATTGTATTTCTTGCCTTTTCAATAGGTGGGGCATGTGGTGGACAAAATGAGAAAATTCAGAACTGAAAATTAAAAATTAAAAAAAAAGATGCTAGATCAACAGAAAATACAAACCTTTGAGGGGGAAGAGATGAACTTAGAACATTGAGTTTGGGCAAAATAGAAGAGAAAGGCAGAAACTGGAAAGTCTAAACTCACTGGTTGTGACTCATTCACTTTAGTCCTCAAAGATTTTAATGCTGAACTTCTCACATTTGATTTCATTTAATAACTTATAAAAATAATGTATCAGTGAACTATCCTTTTGTCATGCAGAGTTGAGAGTGATGAAGATTTTGGGTATGGTTTAACTAGGACCCCCTTTATCACAATAGGAATGTTTTCTGTAAGAGGAAACAAAGCTGTCCATGGGACTTGATTTGTCCTAATCTCCTTTGATACAGCTTCCTCATCACCCAAGAGAATAAGAAGGCCTACCTCCATGGAGTCAAGACCTCTCTGACTTGATCAATTTCCAATGACTATGGAAGTTAATGTACATTGTTCTAGTGACCAGATGTATTTCCATATTGAGATGAGAGAGGCCAATTGTGGAGAAGCTACATGCCACTCTCTCTCTCTCTCTCTCTTTTTTTTTAAGCATTTCCACATTAGTCATTATGTCTAAGAAGAATCAGAACAAAAGGAAAAAAAAAACATGGAAAAGAAAAAAAAAAGAGACAGAAAATAGTATTCTTTGATCTGCATTCAGACTCCATAGTGCTTTCTCTGGATGTGGATAGCATTTTCCATCATTAGTCTTTTAGAATTGTTTTAGATCATTGTGTTGCTGAGAAGAACTAAGTCTATCAAAATTGGTTATCACATCAAGTTGCTGTTAATGCATCACACCAAGTTGCTGTTAATGTGTACAATGTTCTCCTGGTTCTGTTCATTTCACTCAGCATCAGTGCATGTAAGTCTTTTAAGGTTTTTTTTTTTTTTCTGAAATCCACCGGCTCATCACTTCTTATACAACAGTAATACTCCATATACACATACATATGCCATAACTTGTTCAGCTATTCCCCAATTGGTGGGTATCCCCTCAATTTACAAATATTTTTCACCACAAAAAGAGCTGCTATAAATATCTTTATACATGGGGGTCCTTTTCCCATTTTTATGATCTCTTTGGGATACAGTCCTAGTAGTGGTATTGCTGGATCAAAGGGTATGTACAGTTTTATAGCCCTTTGGGCATAGTTCCAAATTGCTCTACAGAATGGTTGGATCAGTTCAGAACTCCACCAACAATGCATTTCCCTCTATCATTTTTGTATGCCCTTTCTGTGTTACAGGAAAAGTGTTTGTAAAGTATTCAATGACTTATGAGTACCTTATTCTGTCCCAGCATCAAACCTAAACAGAGTGCTGCTGTTATGCCAGCCCCTAATATTTGGAGTAGTTCACAGGTTAGAACAAGAGAATACAGTCCCATGACTCATATCACAGTTAAATTTGAGAAAGAGAGCTATGTAAGATATGGTGATTATATAAGTAAGATAGGGTGATTGGAACCTGGAACCCTGCCTCTTCTGTACATGCAATGGACCTCCCACCTGTAAGAGTCTGGAACCTAGGGACTGCTCATCTTTGTGTTTGCTATAGTTGTTGTTTCTGGATGAAGGAAACATTTTCTTGTAGAACCTTGCAATATATTGAAATAGTTCAATTTATAGAATACTATATATGGTGAATAAATGACACTTGTAATTTTTAGATAAAGCTTGAAGTGGAGAAGAATGAGTATAACTATTTCTTTAGAAGTTCCCTTAAATATGTTTATAAATGGAAAAAAATGGTCTTGTAACTAGAGATACAGTGTTTATCTTTGCTTTAGGGAAGTGAGCTAGTCCAGCTTAAGTTTAGAGCATCATTTGATAACTTGTAAGAATACTGAATTCTACTACTCAAGCTTCCTCTCTTAGTGCATTGTAAAGCAAGCCCTACTGTGAGTGGGATATATCCCTCTTTGCACCTATATTTGATAATTAATTTATCTGTTTTAGACATTAGAATTAAAGATTTAATCTCCACTCATACACATATGCCTATAAAATCCCAAAATGTATTATATAAGAAAGAGTGGTATAAAAGAGGTTGATTTAGGCCATTGGCAGTGAGGTATATCCTCTACATTGAGCTAGAAAATTTATATTATGGAACAGTCATCCCATGAATCATTGATATATTCTTGTGTATCAGACCAAGTGTTAAAAAAAATCCTGTAAATGTGTTATAAATAAAAAAAAATAATGAAAAGCATATTTTATAAGTCAAGCTAATAAAAAGTTAGCTGTGTGACCTTTAGCAACTTTCCTACCTTTTCTGATCCTCATTTTATCACTTTTAAAATGAGAAGATTTGACTTGATAATTGCTAAGGTCTCTTCTAGCTTCAAAATGCTATGTTTCACTGATTCTAAAATAGATTTATAATATCTCACTTTAACTCTTTTTTTCTCAAGGTAGGCTTCATCTGCTTAAAAAAAAAAGATTCACTAGACATTTTAAACACATATACTGGGATTTCCTGTGAGTGAGCACCACCTCTTACTGACAATCTTATGCTGATTCCTTTTAAAGTTGGTTCTAAGGTAAGGAGAGCTGGTGGAGACAGGTCATTACAACCACAAATGTTTGCCACTCAAATTAGTTTGGAAATCAGATTTTGAATTATTTAAGTCAAATGCCAGTGGAAATTTGTGTTTGCCTTTAGTTTTTACTAGACTTTCAGGTACCCAGAGCTTAAATAGAAAACTATACAAGATTTGGCCGCCCTCTTCTTTGAAGAAGTTGTTTGCTTAAGGAACTACAAGAGAAAGTAGCATGCCAGACAAAGTAATACCATCCTAGAAATACTTGAATTTATATAGAATTGGTCCCATGATTGCCATCAATAAATGAAGTTCCTACTATGTCCTGATCATTAGGCTTCTAAATGAGTATATTAATTGACATACATTCTTTTATTCCAAAAAAGGTATTTTTACAAGATATTAGGTTAGGCACCAAGCATACAAAGACAAAACAATCCTTGACTTCTAAAAGCATGTATTCAATTGGAGCACAATATTTACAAAGACAAGAAAATGAGATATAATTTTAAAAGGGGAAGAGCTCTCCAAATTGTGGTGATGGAATTCCAGCAAAGATGGCACCATGAAAGACTTATCTAGTTAAATCTTCTCCCTCTAGAAACACCTCAGGAACATATAATTAATTCTAGTGAAGAAAAATAAAGGAGGTGGGAATGAGAAAACAAGAGAGACAGAGAAAGACACAGAAAGACAGAGGGAGAGCCACACAGAGAGAACAGAAGACTGAGGCTATATGGTCATATATATTTAAATCAATACACAAGGAGACCTGATTCTCCTAGTTTTACCCATATCTGAATTGTTGAAAGGGGCAAGGTCCAAATACCTGAATTCCTTCTTTAGAATCACTGTATGCAAGACCTTAAATCCCAGATCCTCCAATCCTTTCAGGGCTATGCCAAGTTGCAGTTTGGGGGCAGCTAGATGGCACAGGGGATAGAGTGCCAGGACTGAAGCTAGTAAGACTCATTTTTCCAAGTTCAAATCTGGCCTCAGACATGTATGATCCTGAGCAAGTCATTTACATTTGTTTGCCTCAGTTTTCCCATCCGTAAAATGAACTGGAGAAGGAAATGGAAAGCACTCTAGTATCTTTGCCAAGAAAACCCCATATGGGGTTACAAAGAGTCAGACACAACTGAAACAACTGAACAACAACAAGATATAAATCCTGTTCCTGATGTTTTTGTATCACAGTCTGGGACCTTTAAGGAGCCACCTTTAATTCCTAAGCCAGGGTCTATTCTCATAAAACTTCACCGTGCAGGTTGATGGCAAAAGCCAAGGTTTGGGCTTAATCACCATGGCCTGGATTTCAGTAAAGGGTGGGAATCAAAGAATGTGATCCCTGTGTCAGATCTTTGGTCTTGCACTACCAGTTGGACAAGGGCTTTAGCTGAAAAGACCAATCTAATGTGGCTAGAGGAATTAGGGCCTAACTGTTAGGTCATGTTGTTTTCTTAACAACCCAGTCCAAGACTATACCACAGCAAGGAAACAAATCCCAGAGATCACTCTGATCCCAGCTAGACTGCTTTCACTTGGATTGAAGGAAAGGGAAGGAACAAAGACTTATTGTCAAACAATATTTATGGAGGCTCCATTTCAGACTGGAGACTAAGAGCAAGTAATGGCTACATGATGCCCTCTGCTCTTTCTTTGGGCACTACACTGGGGGATATGAATGACAATAACAGTGAAAAGCCAGAGGGGATGATGAAAAGGGGAGCAAACAGAAGCAAACTTTGAATAAGATGAAGAAATGCTATGGTTTAATAGAATTCCAAAATAAAATTTGAGAAAAAAAATTGCAATAATTACAAATGGAATCCAAGAGAAAAAAAAAAAAGAATGCCATAAGAAAAAGTTTTACACTTTTCATTCAAAAAAAAAAAAAGGAGAGATGAGTGGATTACTGAATGGAGCAAAAAAAAAAAAACCTAGAAAATAATACACACACAAATAAAAATTCTGAAAATTAAAAATGTGAACACAAAATTTTAAACAGCAAACACCATTAAATTAATAAATAAAACTGTGAAATATTTTAAAACAAAAAAGAGAAATCTTTAGTTAATCTGATATACAGAGAGAACTAACAAAAACTAAATTACTGGGAAAGGGGGGAAAAAGGAAATTTGCAATAGATGAAGAGGAAATGACAAACATCAATAGAAACATATATGTCAAGTGTATGCCAAGAAAATACGAAACTTGAAAGAAACGGATCAATCAGTCAAAATATGTTTATTAAGTGCTTACTATATTTGAGAGAATGTCTTGAGTACTGGGGTTACCAAAGAAAGATAAAAATAGAACCTGCCCTGAAGTATCTTATATTCTAATGGCAGAGACAACACTTAAATAACTAGGATACACAAATTAGATGGAAGGAAATATCACAGGGGGAAGCTGATAAAGTGATAAGAACTGGGGCTGGGGTGGGGGTGGGGAGAATAACAGGCCTGCTACATAAGGTTGTATTTGAGCTAAGATTTGAAAGAAGGTGGGCAAACTAAGATTTGAAGGTGAGAAGCTGAGTCAGGGAAATTAGAATGCTCCTTGATTCCTATTGTATTTTCTAGGTGCTCTGCCTACCTCCATCACTTAATAACCTTTCTTCCTTTGAGGTTCATGGAATCCATATCTACTACCCAACTAAAATCCTGCTAGCTGTTGTGTACAGATCTCTAGGTTGCTCTCTTTCCTTCCTTAATGAGTTTAATGCCTGGCTATCATTATATATATATATTTTTTCTCCTCTTCACCTTCTTTCCTTATACTAGGAGACTTCAGTAGAAATATTGATTCTCTCTCAAATAATCTAACCACTCAGTTCCTCAACCTACTCACTTCTCATGACGTACTACTCTGCCCCACCTCAGTCATACACAAAGACGGTCATACCCTTGATGTCGCCATCACCCCCAAATATAATGCTTCCATTATCAAGAATTTGTAAATCTCCTTTCCTGACTATAATTTGTTGGCTTTTCACCTCTCCCTCTGTCTCTCCTTACCAAAACCTACTCTTATCCACACTGTGACCTCTAATCTCTTAACTTCTAAGTTATCACTCAGGCATTCACCCCTGCACTAGCCACTCTGTCCTCTTTTTTTTTCCATCTTGACCCCTTGGTGAACTAATTCAAATGTATAATGTCCTCTTGAGTCACTTACTTCCTTGTCCTGTTGTCTATTGATTCCTGTCATGATTTAACCTTGGATGACTCCCAACTCCCATTTACTTGATGCTGGGTAAAGTTGGAGAAAAATGATATGACTATTCTGATTGGGTTCACTAGAAATTTAGGTTAAACAATCACAATGAGGCCCTCAATGGTGTTAGGCAATTCTTTGGAACCTCCTTTATCGACTCAGTATCTCATTCCCTTCAGTGGCTCTTCAAAATCTTTTCATTCTCAAATCAAACCTTTCTTAGCTCCTCTTTCCTTTGCTCTTTCAGCTGAGAAACTTGCCTCCTATTTTACAAAAAAAAAGGCCATTTGCTGTGAGTTCCCTTCCCCCACTTCCTTATCTCAAATCACTCATGCCTTCTGCTACTATATCCTCCTTCATCTCTATCTTAGATGAAGAGATTAATCCTTACCAAGGCAAATCCCATCTACCTGCAAAAGTAATTTTATTCCATCTGGTCTCCTCCCACTGATTGTTCTCTCTGTCATCCTCACTCTATCACTTATTTCAATCTATTTCTGACCAGCCTGAAAATGCCCTCATCCTGAAAAAGCCCTCACTTGAATCTTCAGGTCCTTGTTATCACTGGCTATCCCTTCTGCCCTTTGTGGCTTAACTCCTTTGAGAAACCATCTGTAATAGGCACTTCCCCTTGTTCTCCTCTCACTTTCTTTTAATTTCTTACAATTCAATTTCCAACTTCAGCATTTCACTAAAACTATTCTCTCCAAGTTTACCAATGATCTCTTAACTGACAGATCTAATGGCTTTTTATTAATCCTCAGTCGTTTTACCCCTTTGAAGCCTTTGACACTGTTGATCACCCTCTTCTTCATGATACCCTCCCCTCTAGGTTTTTAGAATACAGTGTTCACCTGATTCTTCTACATATAAGACCACTCCTTTTCAGTCTTCTTTGCTGGTTCCTCACCCAATTCTCTAACTGTAGAAGCTGACAGGGTTTTATCTTGGGCACTCTTCTCTTCTCCTTCTATACTACTTTACTTGGTGATCTCACCAGCTTCCATAAATTTAATCATTCTGAGTATTTTTCAAATTTATTTATTTTTCCCTAATATTTTGGCTCACTTCCAGTCTTGTATCTACAGTTTTTATTTTCATGACATCATACTTGCCTGGGTTCTGGATAATAGACAATGCTCTTACATGCTTTTTAGCATGATGTTTTCAGCAATGTTGTCAGATGCCATCAATGAAGATGAACTTGACATCAAGGACAGCTACTACGCTGATGGTAAATTATTTAACTTGAAAAAAAAATAAACAAAAAATACAAGCCAAGACTAAAGTGGAGGGAGAATTGGTGCATGTTATTTTTTTGTTTGCAGATGATTGTAAACTCAATGCAGCCTCTAAAATTGAAATGCAACAACATATGGATTGATTCTCTGCTGCTTGTGCTAATTTTGGCCTAACAATTAACACCAAGAAAACACAGGTGCTCTACCAGCCAGCACCACACCATCAAAACATGGAACCATAGGTTACAGCAAATGGAGAAGTTTTGAATACTGTAGATAAGTTCATTTACCTTGGCAGTATGCTTTCCAGGGATGTACACATTGATGATGAGGTTGACACATTCATTGCCACAGTTTGCTCAGTGTTTGGGAGGCTCTGAAGGAAAGTGTGGGAGAGAAGAGGTATTAGATTGACTACCAAACTGAAGGTCTACAGAGTTATTGTGCTGACCTCATTGTTGCAGCCTGTGAAACCTGAACAGTATACTAGCACCATGCCAGGAAATCGATTTGAATTGTCTTAGGAAGATTCTGAAGATCATCTGGCAGGATAAGTTTCTGGACATTCTGGAGAAATGTCATTTCTCAAACTAAACTGCCAAGCATTGGAATTCTACTGCAGAGAGTACAACTCTGATGGGCTGGGCATGTTTTTGAATGCCAAACGTATGCTTGCCTAATAGACTATTTTGGGGAGAACTCACACAAGGCAAGTGCTCACATGATGGTGAGAAGAAGTGATACAAGGATACTCTCAAGGTCCCTCTGAAGAAATTTCGAACCAATTTTGAGATGTAGGAGACATTGGAACAGGACTATCCCAGCATGGTGTGCCTTCATCAAAGAAGGTGCTCTGCTCTATGATCAAAGAAGAATTTAAGTAGTTGAAAAGAATTGTAAGATGAACAGATTTAGAGAATCCATCCCAAATGTTCACATGGATTATCTATCCCTGACCTGTGATAGAACATTCTGAGCTCATACTGGTCCAATCAGCCACAGTCAGACAAACTAACTTTTTTTTCTCTCTCTCTCTTTTTAGTAAATAGTATTTTTTCCAATGACATGCAAAAAACTTTTCAACATTTATTTTTTACAAGATTTTGAATTCCAAATTTTTCTTCTATGCCCCCATCCCCAAGACAGCAAGCAACCTGATATAGGTTATACATGTGTAATCATGTTACACATATTTCCATATTAGTCATGTGGAAAAAGAAGAAAGAGAACAAAAGGGAAAAGCCATGAAAAATTTAAAATAATAATGATAAAGCAAAACAAAACAGTGAAAATAATATGCTTTGATCTGCATTCCATAGTTCTTTCTCTGGATATGGATAGCATTTTCCATCAAGAGTCTTTTAGAATTGTCTTGTATTGTTGTATTGCTGAGAAGAGCTAAGTCGATCATAGTTGATCACACATTGTTACTGTTATCGTGTACAATGTTCTCCTGTTTGTGCTCACTTCACTCAGCATCAGTTCATGTAAGTCTTCATAAATTTTTCTGAGACCACCTCCCTCATCATTTTTTTTATAGCACAATAGTATTACATTACAGTTATATACCACAATTTGCTCAGCCATTCCCAATTTATGGGCATCCCCTCAATTTCCAACTCCTTGATACCACAAAAAGAGCTGCTATCAGTATTTTCTTACAGGTAGGTCTTTTCCTTTTTATTCTGATTTATTTGGGATACAGACCTAATAGTGTTATTGTTGGATCAAAGGGTATGCATAGTTTGATTGCCCTTTGGACATAGTTCCAGATTGCTCTACAGAATGGTTGGATCAGTCCACAACTCTACCAACAATGCATTAGTGTCCCAATTTCCCTGCATCTTTGACGTTTAACATTTTATTTTTCTGTCATATTAGCTAATCTGATAGGTGTGAAATGGTGCCTCAGAGTTGTTTTAACTTGCATTTCTGTAATCAATACTGATTTAGAGCATTTTTTTATATGAATATAGATAGATTTGATTTCTTCATCTGAAAACTGCCTGTTCATATCCTTTGGACCATTTATTAATTGGGAAATGACTTGTATTCTTATGAATTTGACTCTGTTCTCTATATATTTAAGAAATGAGGCCTTTATCAGAAACACTGGTTGTAAAAATCATTTCCCATCTTCCTGCTTTCCTTCTAATCTTGATTGCATTATTTTTGTTTGAGACATACTGTAAACTTGACTCTAACATAGTGATGTCAACAAAGGACAACAACCAACCATCTCCAACTACTTTTCAGACATTTTAAACTGGATGTCCAGTAGACATCTTAAACTCAACATTTCCAAACTGTACTCTATCTTTTCCCCCTAAATGTTCCCCTTCTCCAAACTTTCCATTATTGTCCAGAACACCATCCTAACTCTCCTCCTGGCTTATGACCTTGGTGTCATCTTCAGCTTCTCATTATTTTTCACTCATCAAATACAATTTATTGCCAACATCTGTCAATTTCATTATAGCAACATCTCTCAAATACACTATTTCATCCCCTCTGATACTACCACCATTCTGGCAGAGACAACTCATCACCTCATGCTTGAACTATTGAAATAGCTTGCTGGTGGGTCATACTGTCTTAAGTCTTTTTTTTTTCAGCCAAAGACAAGGTTTATCAGAACATCTGTCATATTAGTCTGACTTTTAAGGAATCTGAGCATCTGTGAACTATTGGCTAGATTATAAGAATTCAAGCACCTTAATGGAGACAAGATGGACCTTATATACAGAAAGACTGTGGAAAAGATCTAGGAGTGGCCAATAGTCTGCAGGGACTGTGAGGTAATAGAATGCCAGGGACCTGGACCACTTGGCCAAAGGAGAATGGAGCCTAGCTAGGGTTAAGGGTGGGAAATGGCCTGGGGCCATAGGGAGGTAGGGCTAGGCTAGGTTAAGGGTATCAGAGAATTGGGAGATTGGGTGTAGCCACAATGAAAGGCTAATTTATGGGATTATAACCTCAGGCAAATGCCAGAGATTTGGCCATGTGGGAAAGTCCAGGGCTTTTCCTTTCTGCAGTCCAGATCCCAACCCCATCATTTCCCCGTCAAACAAATGGGACCCAAATTCTTTTGTAATAAAGGGTGAAGGTCTTGGCTTCTGAAACTGCTTCCTCCTGGCAAGGGGCATAGCTGTCCCTGCCTTGAAGGGGTCCCAAAGAGGAGATTTACTGGAACAGAGCACCAGCTGCATCCAGGGAATGATTGAGGATATATTGGCTGGTACCTAGTGTTCACTAACAACTGTAGGTGAATGGCCTGTAGTCTGGAAGAGACAAATCTGACAAAAATGATTGCAGGGCCCAGATATGACAGGAAAAAACATCCTTAGCTCTGTTTGGATCCAGATAATTCAGTTTTCCAACTATGCAGTATAAATCCACCTCATAGCCAGACTTAGGAATAGCCAGGTATTTAATATTCCTTTTCAAAGGAACATAATGAGGAAACTAAGCCAGGAGGATCCCATCTTAGACTGAGGCTAAAATTGTCCTCTCAGCTTTTCCTGATGCTGACTTCCCACCAGTATCACATTCTCTGAGTAGCTTCTGGCGTTTCTCTCAGATGGTGGATTATTGATTATCGATGGATTATGATCCATCAGACAACTCAAAATAAAATCTTACGAGCTTTTACCTCCACCAGTAAGTTTAGTGAAACTTTATATATTAAATTTAAATTTTTCCTGGTGTAAAAAGCCAATTGTTAGAGATTTCTATACGCTTGCAAGTTCTAAGCAAGCCAGAACCCAAACAAGTTTTTTTGGCTAGTTTTCACGTTAAAACAATAACCAACAATAGACAAACTATTTTAGTAGTAACCAAATTATGAAAAGTTGCTTGACATAATTGATACAACAAGTTCACCAATTTGAAATTTGAAACAAACCGGTTACCAATCAGGTGAAGTCAATTTTGTCAAATGCATTTCCAAATTACTTTACACAAAGAATCAACATCTCATCATTAACAGTTAAAACTACAACTTTAAAAGAGTGTGCTTACCCAAGTTCAGAGGCCAGCTTCTTTACCTTGAGCAGGATGTGCTGAACCTGGATGATGCTTCCAAGCAAAGGTTGCCCTAGGGCCCAAGGCCATTGCCAGTGGGGCCCATGCTGTAGCTGCTGCCCCTCCCTGCTCCTTCCTTTCCCCAGGTGGGGGAGGGTGAAATCAAAGGTGAGGGGAAAAGAGTGAAACTCTCTTCTCCTATGAGAGGGGTTAACAGATACTCTCTTGACTCAAGGGAAGGGAGTGACCAGGTTGTACAGAGTTTTGAAACACACCTTAATGATGGATCACAAAACCTCCAGAATCTACTAAGATGTTTTTAGCTGTTCTAATCTTTCCCTGTAACCTTCATGAAAGAGGATTCAGAGGTGTAGAGGGAAGGGAGTAAGTAGGCCGCAGGGAACCAAAAAGCAACTGCAGTTTTCCCAATTCTCTAGCACCAAGAGAATTGGCAGAATTGGGCATACACTTCCAGATAGGGCATCAGTCCTTGTCCTCTATGCTGGGGAAGGTGTACCCAGGTCCATGGCCTTAAACCAAACCAGTGGATGAAGAGCCTGAGAGCATTAGGCTGAGTGTGAGACACTGCTGTAACTGTCTGCTGGAAAAGCACCTCCAAAGCTTGGTGCTTGGAGAGTGACCCTAACTGCAGAGCAAGAAAGACTGGGGGGGGGGGAGGCTTCCATACTTTCCAGTCTTGACTGGAGAAGAGCTTGGGGTTAGGCAGTTTCTCCATATGGGCCACCAAAATGTTGAGGTTTAGGGGTGCTGGGACACCAAAATCAGAACACATGCATCCTGCCTGAAAGAATTTGACTCAAGCCTTCTTTCAGCCAAAGACAAGGTTTATTACAACATCCATCATATTAGCTGGACTCTTAAGGAATCTGAGCATCTGTGAGCTATTGGATAGGTTATGAGAATCTGAGCCCTGCCTTAAGTCTTTTCACATTCCAATCTATCATCCATCAACGTGCCAAAATAACTTTTCAAAAGCAGAGGTCCAATCAACCCTCTTTTTTAATAAACTCTTGTGACTCCCTATTACTTACAGGATCAAAAACAAAATCTTCAATTTGATTTTCAAAACTCTTTATAGCCCACCACCTCCCCCGAAACAAACAAACAAAACAAAACAGAACAAAAATAAACCCCACCCTTTCCTATCTCCTTATAACTCAATCTTTACTATGTACTCTCTGATCTAGTGACACTGGCCTTTTTGCCATTATATGAACAAGACGGTGTATCTCTTGACTCTAGGCATTTTCTGCAGCTATGCCCTCTGCCTGGCATAATCTCCCTTCTCAATGTTATTTCTTGAAATTTTGGACTCCCTTCAAGTCTCAGTGAAAACCCCATCTTCTACAGGAATCCTTTCCCAACCCCTCTGAATTCTGTTGCCTTCCATCTCTAATATACTTCCTATTAATCCTGTACATAGCTTGTTTGTATATCTTTGTTTGCTTGTTGTCTCCTCCATTAGATTGTGATCACCTTAAAGTCAGGAACTTTTTTCTTTTTTTTCCTAGTGCTTAGCACAGTGCCTGATGCATAGTAAGTGCCAATAAATGCTTACTGACTGAGAAGGAATGATATTTTAGGCATGGAGAACCTTTATTGGAAAGTCAGATAAGAGATGAAGCGCTATGTATGAAGAAAATTAAGTAGGCTAATGTGGCTGGATTATTAAAGTCTTTGGAAGGGAGTAAAATGTAAGAAAAATGGAAAGATAGGAAGAGCACAGTTTATATTTGATGATGGATATAATAGAAGGCCACTAGACTTTTTTGAGTATGAAATATGACATGGTCTGATCTGTAATTTAGGAAAATCACTTTGATCTCTAAATGGAGGATGGATTGGAAGGGGAAAAGACTTGGGGGCAAGAAGGCCAATTGGAAGGCTGTTGCAATTGTCCAAGTTATAAGGGCCTGAACAAGGATGATGGCTATGTGAAAGGATAGAAGAATATTTGTAAAAGAGATGGGGTGAATGAGAACAAGATAAGACTTAATAATTTATTGAATATGTGTGTCTAATGACAGAAGAGAGTGGAGGATGATGCTGAGTTCAAGAGCTGGGGTGGATGAAACAATGACAATACTCTGTACAGAAATTGGAAAATTCAGAAAAGGAAGGAAATGGAGGAAAATCTTATTCTTAAGGGGCATTATTCTGCTATTGGAAGGAAGAATGGATCAGAGAAATGAAAGAGAATGTGATCAGGAAGATCTATTAGGAAGCCATTTTAGTAGCTTCCACCCAGTGATGACTAATTAATAAAAACCTTAATGTTCTAAGATAGTTAGAATGAGATTAGAAAAAAAAAACAGATGCTTCAATAAATGCTTCATCTATATAATTGGGAAGAACCAGTAACTAATTGGACATAAGAGAGGCAGAAGGGTGAAAAACCAAAGATAATCCTAAGATGATAATCATTCAATATAGGTAGAAACTTGGTGTCACAGATGAAAATTGTGAAATTGGAAGAACAAGTAAGTTTTAGGGGAAACTCAATTTTAGATTTGCTGCTTTTGAGGTTCTTATGGGTAGTACAAGTAGAGATATCCCATACAGTTACTGAGGCTACAGTTGTAGGAAGATATGGATTCAAGGCCTCCCTCACACACTTATAAGTTACATGACAATACAATTAACCTCAATTTCTCATCCCCAAAATTAGGGTGTTGTACTTGAAGACAACTAAGATTCTTTCTAACTCTAAGTCTATTATAACTTACAAATACAAGGGCCATCTTCACAGAGGTGGTAGTTGGAATTGTGAAAAAAAAAAATAGCTCACCAAGGGAGAAAGTATAGAAAAAGAGAGGCCATTGATGCACCTTTGGAGGAATATTCATATTAAAGGACCAATAGGACCCAGAAAGATAGAGGAATGATTAGAGAGGCAGGAAGAAAATCATAATGGTATGGCGTCTCTGAAGTTGAGTGAAGAGAGTGAATTGGGTAAGGTATGAATAGTGTTAAAAGTCTTCAGAGAAGTCAAAGAAGATGAGAACTATATATATATAATATATATATGTATGTATATATGTATATATACATATATACATATATATATATATATATAACAAAGAAACAAAAACAACATTAGGTTTAGCAATCAGGAAGTCAGAAATGAGAACAATTTCATTAGAGTGGTCTTGACAGAAATCCAATTGTAAATATCTGAATTGGATAATGAGGAAGTGAAGGCACTCCCCCCCCACAGAAGCTTGGCTTCTTGGAAGGAAAGAGAGAAATGGGTTGGAAGATTAACAGGCTAGAATAGTCAATGGAAGAGTCCTTTCCACAATTACAGAGGCTTGAACATGTTTGAAGTTATTTAACTTAATATAGAATGAACTCCTTGAAAGTAGAGCTCATTTCATTTTTTTTATCCTATTGCTTTGCACAGCATCTGGCCCATAGAAGATACTTAATAGATGCTTGTTGATTGATTGGTCAAAAATAATCTTTGGTGAGAATGATAGTATTGATGTATGAGGAAGAAGATTTGTCAATAGATCTAGGTCCTAGATGAGACATGAGGAAATGACATCAAGGGTGCAGGTATTGGCATTAGTCTTAGTGAATAAGAGAGAAGTGAAAGCCCTCTTCTGTGACCTGAGGGAAGAAAACTGAAAAGTGGTAGATAGTATTTTTTGGATCTCCTCTAGCAAGCTGTTGATTTGTTTTTCATGATTTTCTTGCATAACTCTCATTTCTCTCCCCAGTTTTTCCTCTACTTCTCTTACTTGCTTCTCAAAATCCCTTTTGAGCTCTTCTAAGGCCTGGGACTGATTCATATTTTTCTTGGAGGCTTTGGATGTAGAAGCTTTGACTTTGTTGTCTTCTTCTGGTTGTATGTTTTGATCTTCTTTGTCACCAAAGTAAGATAATATAGTCTGACTCTTTTTGCCCAGTTTACTCATGATCCTGGTCAATTTCTTGAGTTTTAAACTCTTTGTTAAGGTAAGAGTCTGCTTCCAATGTGGAGAATGTACTATCCCAAGCTTTGGGGGTTTGTACAGCTGTTTTCAGAGATACTTCTAGGGACCTGTAAATTTTCAGTTCTTCCAAGGTGGTATGATAAGGGGCGAGGAGTTTCCTTTCCACCAGTGATCCCACCTTTCTCACCCCTCAAGAGTTATTGATCACAACTGAATCCCATTGCTTAAAGAGTACAGGGAACAGACACCAGGAATTGAGGAAAGGGCAGGATAGAGCTATTTCAAAAGTAACTGTTACAGAAGTGAAAGGGTTGATAATAAGAAAAGTGATTAACCGAAGAATCTCTAGAAAAACCTTTAAAGATAGAAAAAAATGTGACTAAACATTCTAGGAAAAGATGAATTTAAAACCTTTCATTATTTGGAGTTAACTTGTTTTTTCCTAGACTTAATTCACATTAGTCTTCTGTGGACACAATCCATGTCAGCCCAACTGAACTATTTACTGTTCCCTATACATATCATTCCATTTCCTTACTGTGTATTTGGAAAGGCTGGCTCCCATGCCTGCAATGGTCTTCCTCTTCTTCAGCTCTTCCTATTAGAATCACTAGCTCCTATCAATGCTTAATTTAAGTACTGTGTCATAAATAATACATATGCAAGTGTGGCTATTTATGGATGCGTGTGTAAATGTACACACACACACACATATGAAATAGACAAAAAGGGAGTGAAACAAGACTGTGCTAGACAGGTTGTATGAACTTGTGAGAGTTGATGGTTAAATGTTCAATGTGAACATTTGCACATTGAAAACTGGCAAAGGTTACAAATCAGGGCTTTTTTTTTTTAATCTAGCCTCAAGAAAGTAATGGAGAAGGTAACTTTCTAGACTACCTTTTCCACAGTTTTAATGTTCTGTGCCCTACAATAACTCCTAAAAATTACTTCATATATATATAATATATATGTAAAATGTGTGTGTATGTGTGTATTGAGAAAAAACATTAATAATACAGTTTTAACTTCAAATGTGTCATGTACTTTTCCCCCCAGAGAGCCAGTTGTTAAACATTTCTCAGCACATTCCCAATAAGAATTATCTTTCAAAAGGTCTAAAGTCTAAGTCTAATATTTTACATCAATGTGGCCATGCCATTCTGAGAAGACATGAAGTGTTCTGACAGGCCATTTGTGGAAGATTCTATATAGGATAATCTTTGAATAAGTGTATTCCATTAGTTAACTAGTTACCTCTCATCCCTGTTACACTGATTTTCCCCCATGACTGGAATGCAATCTCTTCTCACCTTTAGTTCATAGAATACATCTCATTCTTTGAGATGCAGCTTAAATATTAACTTTTACTTAAATATTTTTCTGATTTTATCAACTACTAATGCCTTCTCTTTCAAAATATATAATACTTCTTCTCTTCATATTTCTGTGCTTATATGTGTCCTTTTTGTCTCCCTTATTATACTATAATTTCCTTGTGGCTAGAGATTATCATTTACTTTATTTATATCCCTAGAACCTGATGTATAATTAGTGTGCAATAAATACTTACTGATTTACATGCATGTCTTTATATTAATTTCAAGTTAATTATTTCATAGTAATAATTTATTTGATCTTTGATTGGTTGTAATTGTTACAGTAAGGGTTTGAAAATACTTCTTCCTTTGAATGAATGAAAGAATGAATGAATAAAAATCATATATTAAGTGACCATTTAAATAGTAGCAAATGCCTTTCATTTGTACATTTATTTCTTGAAAAAATGATGGGAACTGTTATAGAAAGATATATCTACGGGGTCCTGACTACTTGACAATATCCTTATAGATCCTAGGTGGAAGATTTTCAAAGATTCAAAGTCCATGCTCCCTCAGAACTGTAGTGAAATCCCTTTTGGTTTTTACCTTTGTATTCTATTGACTATACATAACTAATTTCTTCTGGAAAAAATAAAACAAACTGTTTAAAAAATAACACATAGTAATCACAAAGACTAAAGTTAAACTACTTAAATTTGTTATTAAAAAAAACCTGAAAATGTTAGTTTCCATTTCCACCTCTATATTCCTAAAGTCTTTATTTGCTGTTTTATTTGTATAGAATATCCTGCCTTAATATTTAAGTAGAATAAGTCTTTCAAATAATTTAACTATTGGGTCATCATTTTAAAAATCTATAATGGAGAGTATAAGTGCTTTGTTTGTGAAGAACTGCCATAAGATTATTCATTCCTGCCATTGGTACTGAACCCCTAATGACAAATGGAGAATTAAGGTATAAATCAATTTAATTGTCTACCTAAACTAGACTAGGATAATAAGGATACTTTTGTCATTATGCATGAGAGTGATTGGTCTTCAGATAGTGATTTCTTTAATGACCAGTATTTGGAAAAAATGTTTATCACAGATTAGAAAACAACACTAGGGGTCCCTTTTCCTGTATTCATTCAGCCAGTGGATTAATGATTCTATCTTTCAATTGCCTAGGTTGAAAAAAAGCCTTTGCCTCTAGCAGATTCATGCTGTTTACCTGTGCACATCTGCTATCTCTGAAAGACAGTTTGGGCTTAAGACTGATAACTCACATTTACAATGTTTGTAGGAACTTGCTTTTTGAGAGTGAATCTTTAAAGAGACTTATGGTGATGTTCATGACCCTTTCTAGTTAATAAAATGGAACACTAGTAGTGTTTCAGAAGTCATATTCATTCCTTAGAGAAGAAGGAAACAGCACATCTATCAAAACTTGGAGTTGGAATGGAAGGGAAAACATGAGGATTACTGAAAGACATTCTGGAGTCCTCATACCTAAATAGGAAAAAGGAAGGAAAGGGTTACGGGAACAAACATATCTATCTATCTGTGTCTCTGTCTCTGTCTCTGTCTCTGTCTCTGTCTGTCTGTGTCTCTCTCTGTCTCTGTCTCTGTCTCTCTCTCTCTCTCACACACACACACACACACCCCTATTATGTTCCAGGTATTGTGCTGATCACTTTATAAATGTTATCTCATTTGATCCTCACAATCCTGTAATGTAAATACTCTTATCCTAATTTTACAGTTGAGGAAACTGAAGCAAAATGAGATTATGTAACTTGCCCAGGACTTACACTTAGTAGATGTCTGAAGCAGTATTTGAACCTGACACTTTCTCAACTGCAGCCTTGACATTGATCAGAAAGTCACCTGCATGAAAGTAAGACAGCTAGAACAGATGACCTGTTCAGATTCATTCCTGGTACAAATTTAAATTCTGGTCAGTTATCAATATCAATTCTCTTTACATTATTCTAGCATAGTCTTTCATAGTTTAGGTAGCTCAGCTAAGGTCTAGGGAATTGAACTGAACTAAACAGAATTGAATTTTCTCTTCTTTTTTGTTTCTTTTTTTCAACTTCAGAGGTAAGAGTATGGTCTATAGATTTCCCAGTGAAATTTATTAAGAGAAAAAAAAAGTAATCCTGAGTGTGCACAAGAAGATCTAGACTTCCCAACTTTCTTCTCCATTTTTTTTGTCATAGGTATTTTTTGGTTCTACTTTAATACCCACCCTCTAGAAACCCTACAGCATTGAAATTCCTGAGAATAGAGGCCTTTACATATTCCTCCATGTTTCCAAACTCTCTGGAGGCCATAGGATCTCAAGCCTAGCCTAGACATAGTTGCATGGAATGATATTATGATACCAACTTCTTGGCCCACTCCCAGCTGGCTCAAGTCTGATTATATATTCCTATATGTCATTTAGGAAAAATACAGAAAATGCAAACATATTAAATGGTATATTTAGGCTTAATACTCAATCTCATTATACAAAGGTTATTAAATTTGTAAAATAATTTATCGCAGAGTTTTTATATATTTTATTGTCCCCTTACTCTATTAAATTTAAGGTACTATTGGATTATTGGATTTAGGGGGGGGAAAGTGTCTTGCATTCATTTTCTCAGAAATATGTGTATGTGTGTGTGTGTGTGTTTATAAAGGAGATGTAGAAAAAGATAAAAACCTATGTATCTCTTTGACCACTAATCAATAAATTACCACCATTTAATAAGTATCTACTATGTGCTAGTAACTGTGCCAGTCACTGTGGTAGGCACTAGGGATACAGTGAATGAAACAATCCCTACTAAAGGTTTACATTCTAATAGAGGCAATAGTAAATATATACTTAAACATATATTGAATAAATATAATAAAACAAATACATCATACATACATGCATACCCTCACTAGAATCTTATCAGTCTGTATAGTTTAATCTCTGTTAATTTCTTCTTATCTTATAATATTTGTTTTTTTATTTTTGGCATAAAATCATATGTGGAAATTACCAAAGATGCTGCTCCATGAATTTTCTATAGTTAGGGACAAAACAAAAATAAAAAAATACAAACAAAAATTACACAATATATAGCCTTCGAGTAGGACAAGAGAATGTATTAATTAGATAAATTATTAATGTATTAATTAGATAATTAGATAAAATGTATTAATGTATTAATTAGATAATTAGATAAAACAGCAATTAGATAAAACCAATTAGATAAAACAGCATCACTTTCAAGGAATCATATTATTAAAAATTCAAGAATGAGTGCATTAGTGAGGACATAAAGTCAAAATTGTACCTTTCTGCAGTATTTCTGGCAGTAAGTAACCATTACAGAAAGATAAATGAAATGTTGAAAGGAGAAACAATCCAACAAGCTGAAAAGATTTGAAGAACTCAAAGATATTTTTAAGATAGCACATTTGGGGAGCAATTTGTGAAATATAAGATAAAAGAGAACCAGAAAGGTGGAAAACACTTAGAAATATGGTGACCATTTCCCATTGATACAGAGGTTACACTTTTAATCATTTTGGTATCTGAAAAGAAGGAAAAATATAGTTTTCTTCAAGGATTCCTTGATAGTTTCATGTAAAAAAAGACATTGAAACTGAGGGGTGGAGAAGTGACTAAGTGATAGAATTAAGGGAAATAGAGTAAGCAAATGACAGAGCTAGAAGGGCCTTCTACTTCAACTCTCCATTTTACAGTTAAGGAAACTGAGGCCCAAGAAAGATAATTTGCCCAAAGTCAATGAATTTATTGCTAGCACCACCATTCTCCACACAAAGCAGGTTTGAATCCTAAGTGCCCTCAACAAAGTTATCTTTGATAGTGGTCTATGGAGAACTGTCAGACATCATTGCCATTTAACATCATTATTTTAATTATGGCACCTCAACTGTTTTCCTAAAACAGAAATGAAATCCAAAATCCTGTCCCTCTGCTTAATTCTTAATATCTCTATTGCTATTTCTGGCACTATTCTAGTCCAAATCATTCAGACTAGAAACTTTTGATTCTTCCCACACTTCAACACAGAAAATCAGTTGAGTGTTCCTTGGCATCCATTCTTGCCTCTCAGCTCATACTACCACCAACCTGATTCATGCCCTAAATGCTTTTCACATAGATTATCGCATACTAACTTGACTAGAAGCCTTCAATCTCTCCTTTGTCTAGTTAATCCAACACATATCTTAAAATAATATTTTCTTCCCATATCTGAGGTGTGTCAATGAAATGGATTTGAAGTCAGAGTCTATGATTCAAATCATGGTTCTACCATTCCCTAGTTTTTTGACATTGTACAATTCAATTCCTCTCCCCAGGGTTCAGTTTCCTCATTTATAAATGAAAGACCTAGGCACAATGACCTCTGATGTTCCTTGAAGCTATAGATTTTTGATCCTACATATCATTACCCTCAATAAAAATCTTAAGTGACCTACTGCCTACATGATAAAACATAAGTTCATTGTTGTTGTTGAGTCATTTCAGTTGTGTCTGACTCTGTGACCCCATTTTTGAGGTTTTTTTTTTGGCAAAGGCATTGGAGTTGTTTTCCATTTTTTTCTCCTGCACATTTTACAGATGAAGAAACTGAGACAAATAGGGTTAAGTGAATTGCTTAAAGTTAAATAGCTAGTAAGCGTTTGAAGCCAGATTTGAACTCAGGAAACTGAGTCTTCCTGAGTTCAGGCTTGGCACTTTATATACTGTGCCATCTAATGTCCAATAATTCATTAGAGTTAGTGACTTAAGAGAAGAGGTTGCACTTATGGTTTCAATGATAGGGGAACACTTGGTTGAGAAAACTCCTTCAAATAATGTAGACTGATGCTTTTCTGAAACTTATAGACTTACAAACTTTCTTAAAACAATAAAGCATCAAAATGTTTGCCCAAGGTCACATATCCAATATATATGTGTCAGAAGCCAAAAGGAATACTTCAATTCAAGTATTCCTGATTTTGAGGATTATTCTTTCACTATTATATCACAATGTCTCCCTAGTATGTTACATCTTCCAAAGCCTATTCCCAACCTACTGCTCAATTAAATGACAGTAAAACTGACAATCTAAGTGAAATGGATGTATATTTATAAAACTATAAATGGCCCAGATTAACAGAAAATAAATGGAATACTTAAATAACCCTATCTTAGAAAAATAAATTGGATAAGCCATAAATGAGATTCCTAAGAAAAAATCCCCAGGACCAGATGGATTTGCAAGTGAATTCTACTAAATATTTAAGGAACAAATTAATCTCAATATAATATAGGTTATTTGAATAAATTGGTAAAGAAGGAATACAATCAAAGTCATCTAATGACACAAATATGGTTTTGATACCTAAACCAGAGAGAGCAATAACAGAGAAAGAAAACAACAGAACAATACCATTATGAATATTTGTGCAAATATTTTAAATAAAATGCAAGCATGAAGATTATAGTAGTTTATTACAAAGATCACACACTATGACCAGATGGGATTTATACCAGGAATGTATCACTGGTTCAGTGTTAGGAAAATAATCAATATAATTGACCATATCTATCAAAACAAAAAAAAAAAACAAAATATAACAGAACATATGTGATTATATCAATAGATGCAGAAAACTTGAAAAAAAATACAGAATACTTTACTATAAAAGCAAAACAAAATAACAACAACACTAGAAAGTATAAGAATAAATACAGCCTATCTTAAAAAGGTTAAGTTATATCTATCTGATACCTCCAGCAAGCATTATCTGAAATGCAGATAAATCTGAAGCCTCCTCAATAAGATCAGAGGTGAAGCAAGTGTGTCTATTATCACCATTATTATTCAATATTGTATTAAGAAATGCTAGCTACAGCAATCAGATAAGAAAAAAAATTGTAGGAACAAAAATAGGTAGTGGGGAAAAAAAAACTATCATTCTTTGCAGATGATATGATGGTGTATACCACACCTAGGATTAGAGAACCTTAGGGAATCAACTAAAAACAAAACCAAACAAAACAGTTGAAACAATAAAAAACTTGAGCAAAACTACTGGACATAAATAAACCCACATAAGTTATTAGCATTTCTATACACTACCAACAAAATCCTGCAAGAAAAAAATAGAGAAATTCCATTTAAATTAACTGCAAACAATATAGAATGCTTGGAAATCTAACTGCCAAGAGAAATGCAGTGACTCTATGAACACAATTACAAAACACTTTTCACATAAATAAAGACAGATCTAAACAATTGGATAACTATTACTTGCTGATATGTAGGCTGAGCCAATATAATAAAAATGACAATTCTGCTTAAGTTAACTTTCTTATTCAGAGTCACACCAATTAAGCTACCAAATAATTATTTTACAAAGCTAGAAAAATGATAAGAAAATTCATCTGGAAAAACAAAAGGTCAAGAATATCAAGGGAATCAATGAAAAAAATGTGAAGGAAATTAGCCTAGAAATACCAGATGTTAAACTATGTATTGTTGTTGTTCAGTCTTTTCAGTCATGTCTGATTCATCCTGATCCCACATGGGGTTTTCATACAAAGATATTGGAGTAGTTTGTCATTTCCTTTTCTAGCTCATTTTACAGAAAAGGAAACTGAATCAAACAAGGTTAAATGACTTGCCCAGGGTCACACAACTACTAAGTGTATGATGCTGGATTTGAACTCAACTCTTCCTGACTCTAAGCCCTATACTATCTCCACTGTGCCATCAAGCTGCCCCAAAGCTATCAGATTGGCTAACATGACAGAAAAGGAAAATGACAAATGCTAAAAAGGATGTGAAAAAACTCCACTGTTGGTGGAGTTTGAACTACTCCAACCATTCTGGAAAACAATTTGGAATTACACCAAACAAGCCATAAAATTGTGCATATTCTTTGACCATGAAATACCACTATTAGGTTAGTATATCAAAGAGATCAAAGAAAAAGAAAAAAGGACTTATATTTCCAAATACACACACAGAGAAGTGTATTTGTGTGTGTATATATATATACACATTTATGAATATGTATATATATGATGTACATGTGTATACATATATGTATATATAGGTATATGTGTGTATATACATGCACACACAGTGTTTGTGTGTGTGTGTGAGTTATTTTTGTGATGGCAAAGAATTAGAAATTGAAGGGATATTCATCATTTGGGGAATGGCTGATCAACTTCTGGTATATGACTGTGATGGAATATAATTTTGCTATAAGAAATAATAAGCAGGAAGGTTTCAGAAAAACCTGGGTAGACCTGTATGAACTCATGCAACTGAAGTGAACAGAAACAGCAGAACATTATACACAGTAACAGCAATATTGTAAAGATGATCAACTGTGAATGACCTAGCTAATCTGATCTAGACAAAGGTCCAAAACAATTCCAAAGGACCCATTATGAAAAGAAAATTCTCTAGCACTAAAGAGAGTATTCTGAATGCAGATTGAATCATACTATTTTTTATTTTATTTCTTTTTATTTTTGTGTATGTGTTTTCTTGCACAACATGACTAATACAGACATGTTTTGTATGACTTCACATTTTAAAAAAATAAAACTACTTACTTTTTTAAAGTTTTGAGTACCTATGTAAGTATTCAGGGTAGCAGTACATATCAGGCAAAACATAGCCTTCATTTCATCACTACAAAAATGCAAAAAAAAAAGATGAGGAGTAGCCCACAAATTATTGATATAATACTTCCTTTTTGGTTAATCACCCAGACTGATAATACCACTCTATGAATTGGACTTTCTTGGAAATGGAATGGACTGGGATTGACTCAAATTGCATCAGAACTGCACTGCCAAAAAAAATTATAAGTAGTAGCAAAGGACTAAATCTTGATTTCTTATATTGTGCTCAGTCCATTTCCTCAAGTTGTGCAGTCACATATCTGTTGCTCCTTTGTCCAACTGGCTATCACTTCTTCGGAATCCCTCTGTCTTTCTCTAAAATACTGGGTCACCAAGCTTCCAGGAAGTTATTGCCCCAGACATGCCCCATTCTATTTACAGTACTGGGGTTCAGGAACTCTCAGTATGCCTCCAGAAGACTGGTTTTCAGGGACTGAATATAGGGTTGGACAAGATGACCATCAAGATCATTTTTAGTTTTAAATCTACAATCCTAACTCTCATCATTTAGCCAGGTGGATCCCCCCATAATTGTCATCTCTCCTCATGAGAGAGTATGCCACTAAGCCATTGATAAGTTCACTTTATCTGTCACTAACCTGCTAGCTAACTCATGTACTATGACACTAACTCCCTAATTATATCACAGTTGTGTTTAGGGTCTCAGGACCCAGAAATTATCCTCCCTTACTGGGTGGATGAAAATATCAACATGTTGTCTTTGCCCCAAGTCTGCTATGAGTAGCTGACCAAGCTGGGAGTCTTTGGGCTTGCACAAACAGCTTTTCCCTTTTTATGTCAGCTGGAACACGGTCTGTGTTTTTGCTCTCATCATTTCAATGAAAAAAAGAAAAGGTAGTGGGTGGGGAAGGTCACTTCTGAAACTGATCTTTTTAATTTTTTTTTAGACTAGCACAAAAATGTGTCTTTGGCCCACAATAGCCTGTCTCAACCAACTTATTTCCAGGGCCTAAATGTACTTCATCTTCTCAGTGAGTTTTTTATCCTCAAAAGGGAGGCTATTTAAAATTTTCAACAAAAGTTCGCCTACCTAGAACTTCATCATGCTTATCAGGAAATTCCATTGATTGATCCTTTAAATTTATAAAGCTAAATGTAACATAGCACTGATTGATTATCCTACCTTACCACTGTCCATTGTCAAGTTTGTCAATTGAAGTGGCTTTGAGTAGTTGCACAGGAAATGTTTCTTTTGGTGGTATGGCTTGAACTTCAATATTTTTGTTAACCCAGGTAGGAATATACATTCTATGTGTACATATGCAAAGGAAAGTGGAGAACTAAAGCAATTCTCTGCCTAATTAAGCCACAACAATTTTTTTTTCCACAACAAATATTTTAACCCAATCCTGTGACTATTTCAAGGAAAGGTTTTATTTTTCTTTTGCCTGAATAATAAAGGAATTTTCTTAATTAGCTACTTTACTTTTATTTTGTAAACACAGCCTAATTAAATTTTAAAAAAAGATTAGGACTACATAGTTTTGAGTTGAAGAGGAATTTTACCATAAATTTTGATTTAAAAAAAAGGGATCTGATTTGGGTAATTTAAGTTAAAGGATCCATATTGGATTTCATCATCATTCTTATAATCATTTTTGTGATAAAAATGAGAAAGTATGTTGTTTTTCCAGGGCTTTTATCATAACAGAGAATGTACCAAGGCTTGTTAAAACTTACATCCACTACTAACATGTAGCGATTTATGTAGGGGTAAATGAAAACTGTCAGAGGGAAGTTAGAGAGCATGGCTAAGGATAATGAAGTCTTGGTAGCAAACCCAAAGACCTTAGACATAGGTTCTTAAGCTGGGATGTGTGGACTTGTTTTTGGAAATATTTTGAAAGCTGTATTTAAATAAGCTTTCAATTTGAAAGCTGTATTTAAATAAATGGTTTCCTTTTTAGCGTTATTATTTTGTCCATTTAAAAGCATCATTAAAAGAAGGGGTCCATAAGCTTCATCAGATTTCCAAAGGGGTTCACAATACATACAAACATTAAGAATCTTTGCCTTAGAGATGCAGGTGGTGTTTTTATCTCTGTCACCAATTGAAGATACATGTTTCGGAAGAGAAGGGTGGATTTGCAAAATGAAAAACTACCTAAAAAAAAACCACGGATAAGAAAATCACTTGAATTTTTGAACCATGTTTGAAGATATATGAATGTTGTTTTTAGGTCTATTGTGAATCTAACAAAGCTGAGTAAAATATGTTGATCTGGTAACATGGTGTGATCAAGAGGGCCTTAAACAGAAAATGGATGGTGAAGAAGGTTTTTTTTTTTTCCATGCACATCTGCCAAGTTAGCACAGAAAGTAGCAGGTGCAGCATAAGAATAATAATATCAGTGGAGAGGAACAGTAATTCCCAGGAGGTTATCATTCAAGAGGAAGAGCAGTAATAAAATCCATTTCCTCAGCTATCTATACACAATTATGCCGAATATGGGTAATAAACAAGGTTAACTGGAGTTTTCGTGCAAGAAAGAAAATTTAATCTCCCAGGTACCACCAATACTTAGTAGCATGACTCATTACTAGACTAATTATGGAAGACTATGTACTCACATAGATCTGTGATTTCATTGATGTGGATATTAATTTTCATAATACCTAGCAAATTAGTCTTCAACCCAACATAGCAATCGAACTAATATTCCTGATACTAAGATCTGACTACGTCCCTCCCAGAGCCTCCACTCAAACATCTTCTCTTGTTTCTTATTGTATCAAGGACAGATTACCAACACCTCAGTCTCACATATAAAACCCTTAATGACCTAGATTTCATTTACCTTCCTATTCTTATTTTATGTCAATCCTATCACACATATGCTATTTTTGTCAAAGTGATTTCTAGCAGTTTTGTGTGCCTTCCATTCCATTTCCATTTTTCTTTGCCTTTGCAGATATAGGGACCACTTGTCTGGAATACTCTCCCTCCTTATCTCTACTTCATGGAATCCCTAGCTTTCTTCCAAATGCAGGTCAGGGGCCACTTTCTACACAAAATCAAATTTGATTCTTCTACTCTTTAACATCTCCCCTTTTTAAAGTCACTTCATATTTCATATCTATCTGATTTGATTCATATAGAGAATTACCTGGGAGGAAACACTTTCTACCAATATAGATTAGTAACTTCTCTCCCCACTCTAATCCATTCTCCACTCAGCTGACACATTAATCTTTCTATAGTAGAAGTATATGTCACTTTCCTATCCAGTCAACTCCAGCGGTGCATCTAGGATCAAATATAAAATCCTATATAACCTTCAAGACCCTCCACAATCTGGTCTCTTCCTATCTTTCCAGTTTTCCTTATACCATTTATCCCCCTGAATCCTCTGCAATCTGGTGACATTAGTTTCCTTGTTTTCCTCACACTCCATCTCTTTGCACTGTGCAATTTCATTGATTATCCCTCATACTTAGAATTCTCTCCCTCCTCATCTCCGTGTTTTAGATCCTTTGGTTTCCTTAAAGTTTCTACTAAAATCCTTCCTTCTTCAAGAAATCTTTCCTGATCTCCCTTAAGGTTACAGCCTCTCCTCTGTTGATTATTTCCAATTTAAATTGTATGTATCTTGTTTATACAAAATTCTTTTGTTTTTACTTGTATGTTGTCTCTCACATTAGACTGTAAGTTTCTTGAGAGCAGGGGATGTCTGTTACCTTTCTTTGGAGCCCCAGATCTTATTACAGAGTCTAACACATAATGGGTTGACTGACTTTTGCCCTTTGGACTCTTTATGATGTTGGATAACCTTTTTAAGTGCTGAAAAATTAGGTAACTTGCCCAAGCAACTATAGTTCAGAGATAGGACTTAAACCTAGTTTTTATGGCTCCCAGGAAAACTCTTTATTCATTGAATCATGCTCCCTCTTCAAAATACAGAGGAGCGAGGATCTCTCTGTCTACTTCTATCTGTATCTCTTTCTTTCTGTCTCTCTCTGCTCTCTCTCTCTATCTCTGTCTCTCTGTCTCTCTGTCTCTCTCTGTCTACTTCTTTCTGTCTCTTTCTCTATCTTTTTCCTTTTTTGGGGGGGCTATACATTTATATTCATATTAAACATCTTTTCACATTAATGATGTTGTGAGTAAAAATTAAAACCAGTAGGAGGAACCATCAGAAGGAGGAAACAAAACTCAAGAAATGAGAAAAAAATAGCAATTCAACTTCCATTCAACTTTTTTGGATGTGGATAGCATTTGCTATGACAAGGACTCTGGAAATGTCTTAGATCCTATTTAATTTAATAATTAATAATTTAATAATTTAATAATTAATTTAAATAAGGTTAAGTTTATCAACATTAGTCATCACACAATGAGGCTGTTGCTGTGTACAATGTTCTCTTGGTTCTGCTCACTTCACCCAGTATCAGACCATACAAGATTTCCAGGTTTTTCTGAAGTCAGCCTGTTCATCTTTTCTTATAGCACAATAGTATTCCATCACATTCATATACCACAACTTGCTCAGCCATTCCCCAATTGATGGGCATCCTCTCAATTTCCAATTCTTTGCCACCACAAAAAGAGCTGCTATGAATATTTTTGTACATGTAGGTCCTTTTCCCACTTGTGTGATCTCTTTGGGATATAGCCCTAGAAGTGCTATTGCTGGGTCAAAGGGTATACACTTTTTTATAGACCTTTGGGCATAGTTCCAAATTGCTCTCCAAAATGGTTGGATCATTTCACAACTCCCCCAACAATACATTAGTGTTCCAATTTTCCCACATTTTCTCCAACATTTATCATTTTCCTGTTTTGTCATGTTGGCCATTCTGATAGGTGTGATGTGGTGCCTCAGAGTTGTTTTGATTTGCATTTCTCTAACTAATAGTGATTTAGAACATTTTTTCATATGACTATGGATGGCTTTAATTTCTCCATCTGAGAACTGTCTATTCATATCCTTTGACCATTTATCAATTGGGGAATGGCTTGTATTCTTATAAATTTGACTTAATTCTCTATATAATTTAGAAATGAGGCCCTTATCAGAGAGACTGGTTGTAAAAATTCTTTCCCAATTTTCAATTTAATGTAATCAAAATTATCCATTTCACTTTTTGTAATGTTATCTATCTCCTGTTTGGTCATGAATTCTGTTCTCCATAGATCTGATAGGTAAACTATTCCTTGCTCTCCCAGTTTGCTTATAGTATCAGACTTTATATCTAAATCAGGAACCCATTTTGATTTTATTTTGGTATGGTCTATGCCTAGTTTCTGCCATACTCTTTTCCAGTTTTCCCAGTAGTTTTTTTTTTAGAAGCTGGGGTCTTTGGGTTTATCAAATAATAGATTACTATAGTCATGACTACTGTGTCTTGCATATTTAACCTATTCCACTAATCACCACTTTATTTCTTAGCCAATACCAAGCAGTTTTGATGATTGCTGCTTTATAATACAATTTAAGATCTGGAATGGCTAGGCCACCCTCCCCTGCATTTCTTTTCATTAGTTCCCTTGATATTCTGGACCTTTTGTTCTTCCAAATGAATCTTATTATTATTTTTTCTAACTATAAAATAATTTTTGGTAGTTTGATTGGTATGGCATTGAATAAGTAAAATAGCTTAGGTAGCTAATTTACTAGGTATTTATTAGGTAGCTAGTTTTATTATATTAGCTCGGCCTACCCATGATTAACTGATGTTTTTCCAGTTATTTAGATCTGACTTTATTTGTGTGAAAAATGTTTTATAATTGGGTTCATAGAGTTCTTGGGTTTGTTTTGGGAGGTAGACTCCTAAATATTTTATAATGTCTACAGTAAGTTTAAATGGAATTTTTCCTGCTATCTCTTGCTCTTGGGCTTTGTTGGTAATATATAGAAATGCCAACGAGTTATGTGGGTTTATTTTGTAGCCTGCAACTTTGCTAAAGTTGTTTATTATTTCAAGTAGTTTTTTACTTGATTCTCTAGGATTCTCTTAGTATATCATCATGTCATCTGCAAAGAGTGATAGCTATGTTTCTTCTTTATCTATTCTAATAACTTCAATTTCTTTTTCTTCTCTTATTGCTAAAGCTAACTTTTCCAGTACAATATTGAATAACAGTGGTGATAATGGACATCCTTGTTTCACCCCCGATCTCATTGGAAATGCTTCTAGCTTGTCCCCATTACATATGATACTTGCTGAAGGTTTTACATAGATGCTATTTGTTATTTTCAGGAAGAGTCCATTTATACCTATGCTCTCTAGTGTTTTTAGTAGGAATGGGTGTTGTATTTTGTCAAAAGCTTTTTCTGCATCTATTGAGATGACCATGTGGTTTCTGTTAGTTTTAGTGGTGATATGATGAATTATGCTGATAGTTTTCCTAATATTGAACCACCCCTGCATTCCTGGTATAAATCCTACCTGGTCATAGTGTATTATTCTTGTGATAAGTTGCTGTAATCTATTTGCTAATATTTTGTTTAAAATTTTTGCATCTCTATTCATTAGAGAAATTGGTCTAGAATTTTCCTTCTCTGACTCTTCCTGATTTAGGTATGAGCACCATATTTGTATCATAAAAATAATTTGGTAAGACTCCTTCTTTACCCATTTTCCCAAATAGTCTATATAGTTCTATTAATTGTTCTTTAAATGTTTGATAGAATTCCCATGTAAATCCTTGTGTCCCTGGAGATTTTTTCCTAGGGAGTTCATCAATGGCTTGTTCAATTTCTTTTTCTGAGATGGCGTTATTTAAGTATTTTACTTCCTCTTCTGTTAATCTGGGCAATTTATATTTTTGTAAATATGTATCCATTTCACTAAGATTATCAAATTTGTTAGCATATAGTTGAGCAAAATAATTCCTAATTGTTGTTTTAATTTCGTCTTCCTTAGTGGTAGCTTCACCCTTTTCATTCTTGATGGTAGTAATTTGTTTTTCTTCTTTCTTTTTTTAATTTAAATTAAAAAAAAGGTTTATCTATTTTATTGGTTTTTTTCATAAAACCAGCTCTTAGTTTTATTTATTAGTTCAATAGTTTTCTTAATTTCAATTTTATTAATTTTTTCCTCAGTTTTCAATATTTCTAATTTGGTGTTTAATTAATTATTTTTAATTTGTTCTTTTTCTAGTTTTTTTTAGTTGTATGCCCAATTCATTGATCTCCTCTTTTTCTATTTTATTTATGTAAGCATTTAGAGATATAAAACTTCCCTAAGAACTACTTTTTCTGCATCCCATAAGTTTTGGTATGTTGTCTCATTATTGTCATTCTCTTGAATGAAATTATTGATTGTTTCTATGATTTGTTGTTTGACCCAATCATTTTTTAGAATTAGATTATTTAGTTTCCAATCATTTTTTAGTCTATCTTTCCATGGCCCATTATTACATATAATTTTTATTGCATCATGATCTGAAAAGGATGAATTTACTATTTCTGCCTTTCTGCATTGGATTATGAGGTTTTTATGCCCTAGTACATGGTCAATTTTTGTGTATGTGCCATGTACCACTGAGGAAAAAGTATATTCCTTTCTATCCCCATTCAGTTTTCTCCACAGGTCTATCATACCTAACTTTTCTAATGTTCTATTCACCCCCTTAACTTCTTTCTTGTTTATTCTGTGGTTAGATTTATCTAGTTCAGAGAGGGGGAGGTTGAGGTCCCCAACTAGTATAGTTTTGCTGTCTATTTCTTCCTGTAACTCCCTGAACTTCTCCTCTAAGAATTTGGATGCTATACCATTTGGTGCATATATGTTTAGTAATGATATTACTTCATTGTCTATGGTGCCTTTTAGCAGGATGTAGTTTCCTTCCTTATCTCTTTTGATAAGATCTATTTTTGCTTTTGCTTTGCCTGAGATCAGGATTGCTACCCCTGTTTTTTTTTGAACTTTAGCTGAAGCATAATATATTTTGCTCCAGCCTTTTACCTTTACCCTGTATGTGTCACTCTTTATCAAATGTGTTTACTGTAAACAGCATATTGTTGGATTAAGGTTTTTAATCCATTCTGCTATCTGCTTCCGTTTTATGGGAGAGTTCATCTCATTCATATTTACAGTTATGATTACTATATGTGTCTTTTTCTCCATCTTTTTGTCCCCCCTTTTTATGCTTTTCTTTCTCCTTTCTCCTTTCCCCCAATAGTGTTTTGCTTTTGACCACTGCCTCCTTCAGTCCCACCTTCCTTCTATCCCCTTTCCTTTTCCTCCCCTTTACCCTTACTGCTTCTTCTCTCCCTTCTATCCCCCATCCCTTTTCTTTCCCCTTTTGCCTCTTACTGCCTATAGGGCAAGTTAGATTTCTATACCTAGTTGATTGTGTTATTCCCTTCTTGAGTCAAATTTGATGAGAGTAAGGTTCAAACAATGCTCATCCCCCTCCCTTCTTTCCCTCTGATATAATAGGTTTTTGTGTCTTTTCCTGTGATGTAATTTACCCTTGTCTGCCTCCTCCTTTCTCAGTACATTTTCTTAGATCAGAGTAATCCACTTACTTGGTCCCATTTAACCCACTTGATTAGATTTTTTTTAAATCATTACATCATAGTCAACTTATATCCACCCCCTTTATGTACACTCCTTTAACATGGTAAAATAACTATACAGTTCTCAAGAGTTGCAAGTGTCATCTTCCCTTGTAGAGATGTAAACAGTTTGCCCTCATTAAAACATATAGTATCTTTCTGTTTCATTTTTATGTCTCTCTTGAATCTTGTACTTGAAGATCAAATTTTTTGTTGAGTTCTGGTCTTTTTATCAGGAAGGTTTGGAAGTCTTCTATTTCATTGAATATCCATCTTTTCCCTGGAAAAATCATGCTCATTTTCACTGGGTAGTTGATCCTTGGCTGCAATCCAAGCTCCTTTGCCTTACAGAATATCATGTTCCATGCCCTACGGTCTTTTAATGTAGAGGCTGTAAGGTCCTGTGTAATCCTGACTGTGGTTGCATGATATTTAAATTGTATCTTTCTGGCTACTTGCAGTATTTTCTCTTTAATCTGATAATTTTGGAATTTAGCTATTATATTCCTTGGCATTTTCAATTTGGGATCTCTTTCAGGTGGGGAGTGGTGGATTCTTTCTATGGTTATTATACCTTCTGGCTCTAGGACTTCAGGGAAGTTTTCCTTTATGATTTCCTGAAAGATACTGTCCAGGCTCTTTTTTTCATCATGATTTTTAGGTAGGCCAATAATTTTTAAATTGTCTCTCCTGGATCAATTTTCCAGGTCAGTTGTTTTACCCATGAGATATTTTACATTTTCATCTTATTTTCATTTTTTTGCTTCTGTTTGATTGATTCTTGCTCTCTCATAGAGTCATTAGTTTCCATTTGTCCAGTTCTAATTTTTAACATATTGTTTTCTTCTGTTAGATTTTGTACTTTCTTCTCCACTTGGTCAATTGTATTTTTAAGGGATTTATTTTCTTCAGTGCAGTTTTTTTCTTGCAGTTTGCCAATTGTGTTTTTTAAGGACTTGTTTTCTTCAGTGTACTTTTTTTCCAATTGGCCAATTATATTTTTTAAGAATTCCTCTACCTCTCTCATTTGACTTTTAAAATCCTTCTTGAGCTCTTCTAAGAAGGCTTTTTGGACATCAGACCAATATTCCCTTTTGATGTTGCAGATGTGGGTTTGTTGACAATGTTGTCCTCTTCAGAATTTCTGTCTTGATCTTCAGTCTTTTCATGATATGACTGTATTGTACATTTCTTTTTACTCACGGTGTTTCTTTATTCCCTGGAATATTTATATCCCTTTAAAGAGATTAAGTTCTCCTTCTGGGGAGCAGAGGGCACTGACCCAAGCTTCTTGTGTTGGGAGCCTAGGTCTTGGTCACTGGTTTTGTGTGCTGGGGCCTCTTATGCTGGGGCAATTGGAGGCTGTAGGGTCCTGGCGACTTACCTCGTGTTGGGCTGGAATCAGCAAGGCTGGAACTTTCAGACAATTCTAGGTTGCCTTCTTTTCCTTTCCTTTAGCTTTCTTGAGCTCCTTTTAGATGGATGCTGCAGGGTGTTTATCTGCCTGGGGCCCCTTGCAGTGCTGCTTCCCTTAGTTCTGTTGATGCACTGGGAGATTCATTTGTTGTAGAATACCAAGGCTCCTGGTGGTTTTCTGAGCTGGTTTCCACAGGTTCCCCCACCCTCACTGAGGCACTGGGAGGTCCAGCTGTTGGTGTTTGTCTGCTCGACCACCTGGGCTTCAGGATCTCCTCCTGGTTGGCAGTTGGAGGCTGTAGGTTTCTGACAGCTTACCTGGTGTTGGGCTGGAATCAACAAGGCTGGAACTTTTTGGCACCTCTAGGTTGCTTTCTTCTGCTCTTTTCAGAGGAATGCTGCCAGGTGCTTATCCGCCTGGGGCCCTTTGTAGTGCTGCTTCCCTTATTTTAGCTGAGGCACTGGGAGACCCGTTTGCTGTAGAATGTTGAGGCACCAGAATCTTCTCCTGGTGTGCTAAAGTGGGTCTTTCCACTAGCTGACTGGGATGCCTCCCATTCCATACTGTTCCCCTTCCCCCAGGGTAAGAGGAGCCTTTCCCATTAATCCCTCTAGCTACCTGGGCTACTGTGCTGCTGCTCCCCATCTTTCTTCTGGTTCAGCTGTTCCTGGGTTTTTTCTGGGGTGATATTTTCTGGGTTTTCAGAGGTTGATAGGGGAGGGTGAGAGTGACTACCTTTTCACTCTGCCATCTTGGTTCCCGGGAAGCAGAAGTCCTCCCTCTTTCTCTCTGTTTCTCTCTCCGTGTCTCTCTCTCTGTCTCTCTCTGTCTGTCTGTCTGTCTGTCTGTCTCTCTCTCTCTCTCACTGTCTTGTAGAGAAATGATAGATTCCAATCCAACATAGGCAGATATTGCCTGAATTATGGGCAACCATCAAATAGTAGGAGGAGGTTCATGCCAGTACTGCCAAAAGCTTATATTAAGGTGCCAATTAGAGAAAATACAGCACTGCTGAAGTTGGACAGTCTCTCTTACATTCTAGGTTTGCCTCAGGTTAATTATATCTCTCTGCCACCTTCTCAAATATTTCTAGTTTAGGGGTATAATCTGATTGAAAGCTGCTTCCCTGATCAACATTAAGGGTGAGAATACTTTTTAGTTTACACTTACCAGTTAACCCCTTTCTACCAAATGCTAGCTACACAAAATGCCATCACAATTAGTGAACAGTGAATAAACCATTTTATCCAAGCAAAACTAAAATTAGAGATTTATAGAATTTCTAGAATATAGTCTCTAGAGAATTTATAGGGAAATGAGCTCTTGGATCTGAGATATGATCTCAGTTCAAATAAGAATAGAGAGAATACTATCACTGAGAGGAGATACACTCTCACATATCAACAGAGTTCCAAGCCTGAGATAAAAGCATATTATGGGGGGGGGGCAGCTAGGTGGTACAGTGGATAGAGCACTGGCCCTGGAGTCAGGAGGACCTGAGTTCAAATAATTAGACACATAACACTTACTAACTGTGTGACTCTGGGCAAGTCACTTAACCCCAATAGCTTTGCCAAAAAAAAAGTATATTATGGGGTTGGATACCCATGTAATTCTGTGTCCCCCATCCAAAATGTTGTGTTATTTAGAAGTCTTTCTGAATTATCTGTCTGGTGGTCTTCTCTATATATGTCTCTATGATCAACTAGATAAATATCTCTAGGCAGATACACAAGGTAACAACTAGAATTTTCTCAACTAATCATGAGTCATCTCATCTTCTGTGTATATGAGGTCCAGCATAGAGCTTTCTTTCACAGAGTACTTGTCAAGGAAGTATACATATATATTCAATATATACTCTGTGTGTGTATGTGTGTGTGTATACCATACACATATATATGTACATGCTTACAAACACACATCTATGGAATTAATGTTATATATATGAACACAAAGTATGTAAATGTGTGTATATATGTGTGTGTATATGTATATATATGTATATGTGCATACATACATACATATATATATATATATATATATATAAAATTTCACCTTCTACCCACGTATTCCTCCATAAAGAGAACATGAGCTCCTTGAGGACAAGGCTGCTCCATAGCATTATAGAATCACATGCAAAATTTGAAGGCTGGAAGACACTGCAATGGACGTCAGTTTCAAACCATACAAGAAATGAATCCCCACCATAATATACCTTATTATTTTCATTTTAATTGTCTAGCACAGTTCCTTGTATATGGTAGGTGTTTATTAATGTTTATTCAATGAAATTGAATTGAAGTTATTTATTACTGCCCAAACCATGTGACTCTTATTCATGTATGATCATACATACACCAAGGCTCTTCCAAACTCCACATTGGGGAAACCCAACTTCATCAGGTAGCCAACTTAATTTTGCAGCAAGCCTAATTTTTTAAGAAGGTGCTTTTTGTTTGTTTGGTTTTGTTTTTCCCTGATATTATCCCGAAATTTGCCCCTTTTTCATTCTTTCACCATCTCCTATAGTTCTGAATTCTGAGGTCAAATAGAATGAGTAAAATCCTTCCTCCAAATGCCAACCATTCAAACATGTGAAGAGAGTTATCATGTTGCACTTAAGTCTTCTATTCAGGAAAACCTTCCCTGGATGCTTTAGCTCATAATAATACATTGGGCTATTCTGGACACTCTTCAACTTACTGAATTTCTTCTTCAATTTTGGCAATGAGAACTGGAAACAAAATGTCAAAGGAAGTCTGATAAGAGAAAAATATAGAGTACTTACACCCCTATGTTCTTGGAAGCCATGTCTCTCTTTTTGATGTCTAAAGCCAATTACCTTTTTTTTTTCTTTTTTTGCTGTTTGCTCATGTTGACTTTAAAGTCCAGTAAAACTCTTAGATTCCTTTCAGAACAATTGCTGTCTAACTATGCTTTTCTCATTTTATACTTATGAAGTTAGTTTTTAGTCCATATATAAGGCTATATTTATACCTATTGAATTTTATTTTATTAGATTCAGTGCAATATCCTATGCTATGAAGATAATTTTGAATCCTGACCCTACATTTTGTGTCTTCTGCAAATTTGTTGAGCATGCCATCTATGACTTTTATCCCCATCATTGATAAAACAACAAAACAAAACAAAAAAAAAACATTCAGTTCCTAACACATCTTTAGGGTACTCCACTAGAGATCTCCTACTACAGTACTTTTGCTATTATCATAATAATAATTATTAATTTGTCATCTGACCAATTCTAAATCTATTTGATTCACCCTTCTTTTAAGATTCTTTGCATTCTAATTGCCTACCACAGTTTCTTGTATGTGGTAGGTGTTTATTAATTGTTGTTCAATGAAATTGAATTGAAGCTATTTATTACTGTCCAAACCACATGACTCTTATTCATGTATGCCCAAAAATTTGCCACAGAGGATCCACCCAATATATTGGGTGGCTATTTTTACTTTCTCTTGACCTATTAGGGATGCCAATAGAACACAGTGGCTTCCAATATTTATCTGTACATATTTGTACATGATTTTTAAGTCATAGATTTCTCACAGTGTCTTTTACTCTTCTTCTTGTACATAAGTCCATATTTATAACATGTTGCAGCCTGCTTACTCCCACCATTACCTTTTGAAGTATCTTTAGATGAAGTTCTATAGAGATAGATCATATTACTGTAATATTTGTATAAGCAAAATGGGCCTTCATTTCAAAGACAGTGTTGAGGTCATTAAGAAACTTGGAAATTTCCCAAAGAATATCTAGCTCACTCTTCTCTGTTTGTTCCTGGTTTAAATCATGGTGCATTTGCAATATTCCAGGACTAGAGGTAGTTGTTACCATGTCATTGGCACCATTAATAGAGAATCCCTCTTTGATGTGAACATTACATTGGATCTCTCCTATGGTAATGGCAAATGACCTTGGCAGGCAATAATAGAATGGTTCTACTGTCCTTGATAGTAAAAAAAAAAAAAAAAAGTTGCTTTTTTTAAATAAATGACTGAAGATTTTTTCCCTTTTTTATGCTTGTTTTTTCCATCTAGTTTTATCCTTTAGATTCATTGGAATGACTTTTTCCCAAAAAACTTCCTACACTGACTTTTTGTACCACCATTGCTCATTTTATTTGAGGATATACTGCTCAAAATCTTCCATCATCTTTTTCTGTAAGATTTTAAAAGAAGTGTATATTCTAAACTGGTATTTCCCTTAGATATGATATTTCCCACTTTGCAAGGAAAAACATTATTTGCTAAAGTGGTTTTTAAGGTTTTTTTGTTTTTTCTTTAATCTTTTGTATGAAAATTGATTTATATCAGTTAAACTTTAATATGATTTATTATAATAAGTACTAATGTCCTTTCCTTCATCCAGGTCCCATCAATCAGCTTCAATAAATTATTTTAAATAGATCATGTTAGATTACCAAAAAAAGATACAACTTATCTTTTTCTCATTTTTAATCTTTTAGATTAATATTCATTTTTATCTTTATTCCAACAAATCAGTGTTCGAACTGCCAACAGACACTTTTGCCAGTAATTATTCCAGTGTTAGTAATGACTAATTTTCCAAGCTGTTATAACCATTTTTATTTTGAATGTGTTTGATTTTACCTTAAGCTTGCCATATTCAGTGCTCTGAGATTCTTTTCTCAAAGGTTATAGTCCTATGTAGTCATAATGTGTGGTCATGTGATTTATGAATCACATACACATTTTTTGGTCTCTGATTTGTTACTCCTGATTCTTATTTTCTAATTTATCCTATCTTTAACTATTCCCATGTTATCATTGAAGTCTCCAAATATCAAATTACATTTTGAATTAGTTTAGTTTAGAGAATCTTATCAAATTCTGCATTGAATTTATCAAACTCATATAGCACCACATAAGTTGCTATCCTGTTTGTGTCATTGTCATTGTTCCTGTTCTATTCTTCTTGCTTAATGCTTATAATGAACTCTACAAGATGAAAATAACAGAACATCTCACAAATTACATTTATTTTTCAATTAGTAAGGTAGTTGATTTCAATGTTTCAAGTAACCAAGGAAGTTATATTAAATTGAATAACAGAATTCAGGGATTCATCATTACAAGGTCTGAGTCAAATCTGTACAGATAGAGGACAATAATGGATTGTTCCAAGGATCTTTTCTGATCTTATTTTATTTAATATTTTTTCAAGACTTGGGTAAAGGAATACATGGCATGCAAATTGAATGTGAATTTGACAGAAATCCAGAAGAACCAACTAACATCCTAAATAATGGATTTAGGATCCAAGAAGATACCAACAGGATAAAATGAAATTTAATAAGATGAAATGTAATAGAAATAAACATTAAAAGCTCACATTTGGGTTCAACATAAACTGTAAAAATGCATTTGGCTAGACACAATTTCTGGAAAATGCCTAGAGGCTGTCTTGGATTATAGACCATTAAACAATTGTGGCATGGCACATACACAAAAGCATAAGAAAGTTGCATTAATAGGGCTATATTGTCCACAAAAAAGGTGATTATAGCCCCTTTGTATCCTTCTCTGGTTAAGCCACCAACAAAAGTAATACATTATATTCTAGAAGCCACATTTTAAGATGCCAGATGATTATTGGAGACATGTTATAGAAATCCTATTTATAGTTTCACAGAATTACAAACTTTCAGATTTAGATAGGACTATGAAGGTCATTTATCCCCATCCATACATGAATAAAAATATCCTCTAATATATATCCAACCAATGATCCACCTTCTTTTCATTGAGGAATGACCTCCAGTGAGGGGGAACCTACTAGTTCCTGCGATAGCTTGTTCCCTTTTGGCATAGCTCTAACTGTAAGGAAAGTTTATCTTATGTGAAGCCTGCATAGTACACTAGGTGGCGCAGTGGATAGAGTGCTGGGTCTAAAGTCAGGGAGACATTTCTTCATCTGTAAAATGAGCTGGAGAAGGTGGGAAACCACGACAGAATCTTTGCCAAGAAAACCCCAAATGAGGTCAAGAAGAGTCAGACCCGACTCAATAATAACAAGGCCTAAATCTTCTTTTTTTTTTTTCAACTTTTATTCACTGATTCTAAATACAGTACAAAGTCTCATCAGGGTAGACTATAGTAGAACTATTACAACTCGGGGCAGCTAGGTGGTGCAGTGGAGTCAGTGGCCCTGAAGTTAGGAAGTCAGGAAGACCTGAGTTCAAATTCGGCCTCAGACCAAACACTTGACACATACTAGCTGTGTGACTTTGGGCAAATCACTTAATTGCCTCACTAAAAAATTGCCTCACTAAAAAAAAAAAAATATTACAACTCTAGTCATAGTTTCTGTATCATATACAGGTTGAAATATATGATTTCAAAGGACTCTTCCAACTCTGAGATAATGTTATTCTCTAATTTAGTGACACAGTTTTTTAGGTTCTTACAAAGTGCTTCATATATTGTATCATATAATTTGCCAACAAAATCCCTGTTGACTAAATAGTGGCATTTTGCTGCTTTACTTTGCATTGTCAACCTAACTAAAGTGTGTACTGAAATCATGCTTAGCTGCAGTTATCCTTGATTTACACTCTTTCTCATTCTGCTCCTACTCACTCAGCACACAGCTCAATTTCCTTGTTATTTAGCATAACAATTTGCAATACTTGCAATATGCTTAGCAACCACCTTCATTAGTAACTCCTTATGACAACACTGGGAATAGATTGAAATTTTTATTCCCATTTTTCAGAAGAGATTATTGAGCCCTAGAGAGGTTCATGGGGAGGCAGATACAAGGTGACCCATCCATGATTAGATTCCTACATAAAAGATACCCAACTATGATTACATTATGTGACTTTGTAAAGTTTTTTCCTTATATTAAGGAGTCATGGAATTATTGGAAATTATTATAAACATATTTTAAATCACTTCAATATAAAATATGTCAGTGTTATCTATAGAAGAGAATCAAATTAGTATGAACAAGAGGTCATTATTTCCAAAAAAAATATTGTGAATTTTTATCTAAACATTCACCACTTTGCTTAGCTCTCTGAGCTCAGTTGCCCTTTTAAGTCACTTGTATTTTTCAATTTAGCCCCAGGCATTTTGCTATTCTGTTTTGATGTGAACCCCAATTATGCATAGTTTGCTGTCTTTAGGTTTCTCAGTGGAAAGGTTGCTGAGCTATGTGCTCAGTCTATGCTGACTTGGTGTGGATTAATCACATAAGCAAAATGTGTCTTGATGTAATTTACTTTTGGATACTTTAATGGTTACAATTTATTAAGCTATTTATAATGTATGATTAATTTCTGCTGAAATTACCTGACTTTTTTTTTTATTTGCCTCCACCATAGTATTCTTTATCTTAGCTCCTTTGTAAATTAGGAAAGGTTCATTCCTTTTGTTTTATGAATACTTATTTTGTATTACTGACGATGGTGATCATCACCCTTTGGCTTAATTGGGATCTTGCCTTAAAATAAATTTCCTCTGTTCTCTAACAAGAATCAGTAATGAAAGTTTAAACTTTGCATTGTGCAAAAAAAAAAATCAAAAGTTCTGTTTTTGAAGGGAATCAAAAGTTAATGTCATCATAATCCTAAATAGATGAAGCAATGGTGAAGAAAACTGCAGAACAAATATGAAATTTAATAATGGTCCTCCAACAGCTTGCCTTTCAAATTGTTAGGAATTCATTAAACAATGGTTGAGCAGCACTGACAATTAAATTACTCTCACATGAGGTATCTAGCCATATTATGAATATTGCATACTACATAGCTCACATTTCTAAAGGGATGTCGTCAACAAATTGCATTTCAGATAATTAACAGGAGGTTTGAATTCAGTCTCCCGATACAGCCCACTTTGTTTCCTAGCGAAAATAATTGGGATGCAAATGCATAAAGAGGGTTAACATTAAGAAGTTTAAAGGAAAAATAGTATGCTGCCTGTGGATGCATTAGGAGGAGTATTAGGACTCTGTATTATAGCAAAGGGGCAGGAAGTAGGGAAGGACTGATAGCCTGGGGAACATAAGGCAAAATTTAAGAATATCACCTGAATTCTCCCAACTGGACAATACATTCAAATACAAGTTTAGGGACCGAGATCATATAATATTCTCACAAACACTCTATGCACCCTCTTCCCCCCAAAAAAATCCCCTAGGAGATTTAAAAGTAGCAATAAGGGTTGAATTCAGAAGTTTACGGTTCACATAATTCTCTTTGGAAAACAGAACATCTATTAATTGCAAAAAGCATATTTTGGAAGGGGACCAGTGCAGTCCCATTTTGGACAAAGTAGGTAACTTTGGTTATAACATATTTACTTGGAGGATTCATTAATGAGGATTAGAAATGTTTCTTCATGTTACATTCTAGTTGTAAATGGTCTTTTAGTAAACAGGATTTTCCCTTGACTTCAATTAAGGCCTCTATTCAAATGGCTCTCAAATCAATATTCCCGGTCCCATTTCTCTCCCAGCTATAGACCTTCATTTATAATTCTCTGCTATCTTAATTACTTTATCCAAGCGACTCTGACCAATATCCCCCAAAGTGAATGCTGGATTCTTCCTCCTCCCCCTAAGTCTCTTCTCCCCTTGCTTCTTTTCCTTGATGGCACCACCATCCTCCTAGTCACCCAGCTTTGAATCTTCAGAGTAATCTTTCACACTTCCCCCTCAATTACATTTTCAATAGTTGCTAGAACCTGCCAATTCTACCACTATAGTATCTCCAGGATCAACAACCACTGCTTCATTCATACTACACGACACCAGTTGAGGCATCTTGCTAGAACTGTAATAGCCTTTGTCTTGCTTTCTTTGCCTCCCATTCACCCTCATTTCAATTCATCTTCCATATAACTGTCAAAATAACTGTCCTCTTTTTGTTGTCCAGTCATTTTTTCAGTTGTATCTGACTCTTTTAGACCACATTTGGAGTTTTCTTGGCAAAGAGTAGTTTGTAATTTCCTTCTATAGCTCATTTTACAGATGAGGAAACTGAGGTAAATAAGGTTAAGTTATTTGCCCAGTGTCACCCAGCTATTAAGTGTTTGAGGCCAGAATTGAACTAATAAAGATAAATCTTCCTGACTCCAGGCCCAGTACTCTATACGCTGTGACACCTAGCTGCCCCATTTTCTTCATTACATGTTTGAAAACACCCTTTCCCTGTTCAAAAATTTCAATGAATCTCTACTACCTATAGGAAAAATTATAAATTCCTTAGCCAGGCACTGTAGTTACTCCATATCCTGGCTTTAGCATACTTTCAGCAGACCTTCATTCCATATGGCTTGAGTTCATATACTTTGGGTCCAGACTATATATTTATTTTGACCTACTCATTTTTTCATCTCTACCTTCAGTTTGCACATCTGTAAAATGGGGACGATAATAAATCCGACCTCTCAGGGTTGTTGTGAGGATTAAATGAGATAGTATTTATAAGTGCTTTAAAACTTTTAAGTGCAATATAAATGCTAGCTATTATAATTATATTTTTATTATTTTGAAATCTCTTTATAAAGCCTTACTTAATTCTTCTCAGTGGAAATTTCATAGTCCCTTTTGTTACTTGAGAACAATTCCTAAAGTTCAAAAAATAATTTTAGCAAGATTATTTAAGCTATTTTGGCATAGAGGAGGGCCATAAGAAGGTATGGCTCCCCCAAACCTCTGTTAAGTCTAACTGTACATGGTGTTCAAACAAGGGTATAAGCTGAGGGGATGCACAGAGGCAGTTTCCAAAAAGGGCATTCCAAAAAGGGTGCGTAGAGTGTTTGTGAGAATATTATATGATCTCAGTCCCTAAACTTGTGTTTGAATGTATTGTTCAGTTGGGAGAACTCAGGTTGCTTGAGATGTATATCCATATATAAGCATAAATATTCAATAAAGCTTGGGTGAAGCCAAAACACAAACTATTGGGCTGCTTACTTGTGTTTTGGATGGAACTAAACATGAGTGGATGCAAAACACAAACTAGGTTATGTTCAAACATTCCTGGTAGCAATCTATGGCTTCTTTGGGAGGTCACGATGACCCACATTTCACATTCTGTGTTAAGCAATATCTATCCAGATAAAGCTAAGTTCAAACAATATTCATAAATAATAATGTATTTTCCTCACACTCCATTATTGCTTTCAAACAAGTTTCTCCTTATTTCTTCTTGTCTTGTATCACAACCTATCTCAAACAAATTTTTGCATATATAACTTTTCTTCTTTTTTCTTTTAAATAGTTTTTAATTTTTTCTAATTACATATAAATGCAATTTTTAATATTCAGTTTTATTTTATAAAAAAAATTGAGTTCTAAATTTTCTCCCTCTCTTTCTACCCTCTTTCCTCCCTAAGATGCTGAATAATTTGACATGTAGGATATATACATGCAAATCAAATAAAACACATTTCCAAATTAGTCATATCATGAAAGAAGAATCAGAACAAAGGGAAAAATAATACAAAAATAAAGTGAAAATAGTATGATTCCATCTGCATTCATACTCCATCAGTTCTTTCTCTGAATGTGGATAGCATTTTCCATTATAAGTCTTTTGGAACTGTCTTGAATCACAGTATTATTGAGAAGTGCTAAGTCAGTCATAGTTGATCATCACATAATGTTGCTGTTACTGTGTACAATGTTCTCCTGGTTCTGCTTATTTCATTTTTCACCAGTTCATGTAAGTCTTTCCAGGTTTTTTTTTTCTGTGATCCACCTGCTCATCAATTCTTATAGGACAATGGTATTCCATTACATTCATATACTACAACTTGTTCATCTATCCCCCAATTGACAGGTATTCCCTGAATTTCTAATTCTTTGCCACCACAAAAAGAATTGCTATACAAATTTTTGCACATATAGGTTCTTTTCTCTTTTTTATAATCTCTTTGGAATGTAGACCTAGCAGTGGTATCACTGGATCAAATTTCTTAAGAAAAGGGATCGCAAACAAAACCAATGTAACCAATATTAGAAGGAAAGCAGAAAGCTGGGGAACAATTGTTATGGCAAGTGTCTCTGATAAAGGACTCATTTTTCAAATATATAGAGAATTAAGACAAATTTATGAGAATACAAGTCATTTCCCAATTGATAAATGGTCAAAGGATATAAGCAGGCAATTTTCAGATAAAGAAATCAAAGTTATCTATAGTCATATAAAAAGATGATCTAAATCAGTATTGATTAGAGAAATGAAAATCAACCCTAAGTGAGGTAGCACCTCACACCTATCAGATTGTCTAATATGACAGAATCAATTATTCATGGCAATAATTATCTCCAGAACCTTGCTTAGCACTTCCAGCAGATTGATTCTTAATATTGTTAGAATTATTGAATTAACCTTAAATGCAAAGACATAATCAAACCCATAAAATAATAAGCAGAACAACATATTTTTTTGACATTTCTCCATAAGAAACACAAGATCAAGTTTCCACTCAGCTTAGAAAATTTCAAAGATTGGTAAGATATTCGAGATTGTCCAATCCAGCTGCTTCATTTCCCTCTAATCTTATGATCTATGGTATGCAACACAAATTTTCACTAGGATGAAAAACAAATATATTTCTCTAAGAAGTATATGAATGGATTGACTTAAGCACTTGATATTAAAAATAGAGGACAGAACTCTTTGATAATTTTAATTTGATCAAACTATATTTTGACTTGGTATTTTTAAAGCTGAAAGAGATCTGAGAAACTAACTAGTTCAACCCCTCATTATATAAATAATAAGACTGGCCAATACATTTGAGTAGAATAAACTGTGTACGTGAAAATATCCAAGGTATCATAAAAATGGACATATCTTAGATTTACTCTCTAGTGACCTAACTAGAACTTCTACTCAGCTTTTTTGTGAATAGGGTATGGATTTGGGTGATTCACAATCATAGATTTAACAGTAGTTACCCTCTTTGGTGATGTGATTGTTGTTGAGTAAGTTAGTGGGCAGTCTAGCAGGTAGAAAAGTAAATCCTTGTCCTCCTCCTCAATTCTTGCCCTCAGAGAATCTCCTTTCTTTGCCCATGACTTTCTCTCAGACAGTAACTCGGTGTACCACTTCCTCCTCCCAGAGTTTTACATTTAAAAACAAATACGGGAAAAATGACCTCAGTCTTAACTCCATGCCAACCCTACTAGTCATAGTAGTAATGCTGGCTTATTCAGTTGTCTAGACTGGATAATCACATAAATGTTCTCTCTGGCCTGGGAAGTTATACAATGAAACAACAGCTCTTTTCTATAACTCTTAGTCCCCAGTCAAACACCACCTTCTGGCAAAATACTACAATTTTAATGTCTTTCTCCTTTTGAGCTGCCTTTATCCCTTGTATTTTGAACATTTACAATACACACATAGATAAGCAGTGTGAGTGCTTTACAACTTTTATCACATTGCTGGATAAGGAGATAAAATAAATGTTTCAACAAAGAAAAACTAAACAAAATTTTAAGAACCAGAGGAAGTGTCTTATCCTCAAAAAGGCATCAGACTGAAAGGTGAGGACTCATCCAGAAAGCAACCTCAAAGGAGAAGGGTAAAGAAATGAATATTAGGTGGGCACAACCAAGATGGCAGAAGGAAAGCAGTGACTGTCTTGAGCTCTCTCCCAAAGCCCTGGAAATACCTAAAAAAATGGCTCTAAACAAATTCTAAAGCAGCAGAACCCACAAAAAGGCAGAGTGAAACAAATTTCCAGCCAAAGACAGCCTGGATGATTGATCAGAAAGGTATATCACGCCGGGTGGGGAGAGGAGCGCAGTTTGGCATAGGTGCACTGGCTGCAGAGACACTGAAGCAGGCCTACGAGGACTGAATCGCGGGCAGCTGTGGCAGTTTCCAGACTTCTCAACCCCTGAACGCCAAAGACAACTTGGAAGGTCAGTGGGAAAAGTCTGTGACTGCGGTGAGTGAGGAGCTAGGTCTCAGCCACAACTCCTGAGCGTGGCCTGGGACCATGGCTTTTTTCTAAGCTTCTGACCCACAGACTGAGGGGGAATCCAGTGGCTGATCAGAGGGGGATTGCAGGGATCTCTTTGCCAGTACTGAGGCAGGAATCTCTTGCTTTACCTATGCTTGGATCTGGGTCAGAGTTCTGAGGGGCGGTCCTGGGGCAAGGACGAGTGCTGGCCCGGTGAAGCTTGTTGTGGTGATAGAGAGAAAATACCTCGCCCCTTATCATACCACCTTGAAAGAACTGAAAATTTACAGGTCCCTAGAAGTACCTCTGAAAACAGCTGTACAAACCCCTGAAGCTTGGGACAGTACACTCTTCACGTTGGAAGCAAACTTTTACCATAACAAAGAGTTTAAAACTCAAGTAATTGGCCGGGATCATGAGTAAGCAGCACAAAAAGGTCAGACTATATTATCTTACTTTGGTGACAAAGAAGATCAAAACATACAACCAGAAGAAGACAACAAAGCCAAAGCTCCTACATCCAAAGCCTCCAAGAAAAATACGAATCAGTCCCAGGCCTTGGAAGAGCTCAAAAGGGATTTTGAGAAGCAAGTAAGAGAAGTAGAGGAAAAACTGAGAGTGATGCAAGAAAATCGTGAAAAACAAGTCAACAGCTTGCTAAAGGAGACCCAAAAAAATACTGAAGAAAATAATACCTTAAAAAATAGCCTAACCCAAATGGCAAAAGAGGTCCAAAAAGCCAATGAGGAGAACAATGTCCTAAAAAGCAAAATTGGCCAAATGGAAAACGAGGTCCAAAAGATTACTGAAGAAAATATTTCCTTAAAAATTAGAATAGAGCAATTGGAAGCTAGTCACTTTATGAGAAATCAAGACACTGTAAAACAAATCCAAAAGAATGAAAAATTGGAAAACAATGTGAAATAGCTCATTGGAAAACCAACTTACCTGAAAATAGATCCAGGGGAGAGAATTTAAAAATGATTGGACTATCTGAAAGCCATGATCCAAAAAAGAGCCTAGACATCATCTTTCAAGAAATTATCCAGGAAAATTGTCCTGATATTTTAGAACCAGAGGGCAAAATAGAAGTTGAAAGAATCCACTGATCTCCTCCTGAAAGTGATCCCCAAAGGAAAACTCCAAGGAATATTATAGCCAAATTCCAGAGTTCCCAGGTCAAGGAGAAAATATTACAAGCAGACAGAAAGAAACAATTCAAGTATTGTGGAAACACTATCAGGATAACACAAGATTTAGCTGCTTCTACATTAAGGGACCGCAGGGCGTGGAATATAATATTCTAGAGAGCAAAGGAGATAGGATTACAACCAAGAATCACCTACCCAGCAAAACTGAGTATAATCCTATATAGGAAAAAATGGTCATTCAGTGAAATAGAGGACTTTCAAGCATTCTTGTTGAAAAGACCAGAGTTAAATAGAAAATGTGATTTTTAAATACAAGACTCAGGTGGAACATGAAGAGGTAAGCAGGAAAGATAAAATCATAAGAGACTTAATAAGGTTGAACTGTTTACATTCCTGCATGGAAAGATGATATTTGTAACTCATGAGACCTTTGTCAGTATTAGGGTAGTTGGAGGGGAAAAAATTATATGTGTGTATATATAGATACAGATAGATGGATAGATAGAGGGCACAGGGTGAGTTGAAAATGAAGGGGTCATATCTGGAGAATAAAATTAAGGGGTGAGAAAGGAATATACTAGGAGAAGGAGAAAGGGAGAGGTAGAACAGGGTAAATTATCCCACAAAAAAACCCTAAAAACAAAAAACAAAAAAAAAAACAGAAAAGAAAAAGTTCTTACAGTTGAGGGGAAATGGGGAAGGTGAGAGGGAATGAGTGAATCTTGTTCTCATAGGATTTGACTTAATGCGGGAATAACATACACATTCAATTGGGTGTGGAAATCTGTTTTACCCTACAGGGAAAAAGGGGGGGATGGGGACAAGAGAGTAGGGGAATTATAGAGAGGAGGGCAGATTGGGAAAGGGAGTAATCAGCAGCTAATACTTCTGAGAAGGGACAAGGTCAAAAGAAAGAATAGAATAAATCGGTAGATGGGATAGGATTAAGGGAAATAGAGTTAGTTTTTCACAGCATGTCTACTATGGAAGTGTTTTGCATGACTGCACATGTATAACCTATATCTAGTTGCTTGCCTTATCAATGAGGGTGGGTGGGGAAGGAGGAAAGAAGAAATTTTGGAACCCAAAGTTTTAAAAACACATGGTTAAAAAAATGTTTTCACATGCAACTGGGAAGTAAGAAGTACAGGAAATGGGGTACAGAAATCCATCCTGCCCTACAGGAAAATTGAAGGGGAAGGGGATAACAGAAGGGGGGGAGAGATAGAAGGGAAGGCAGACTAGGGGAAGGGGTATTTAGAATGCATGCCATCTTGGGGTAGGGGGAGGGGCGAGATGGGGTGAAAATTTGGAACTCAAAATGTTGTTGGAAGTAAATGTTGAAAACAAAAAAATAAATAAAAATTACCATTAAAAAGAAATGAAAATTAGTAGGCTCTATCAGCACCTAGAAGAAGATTTTCAGAAGTGAAAGACAGGCCCAAGTAAGTCTCATACATTTTCCTCCCCATACTGTGTTCTGCCGATTGAGCACCAGAAGTCAAATGGAAACTTTCTGTGGCTTCACCTCTCCGGTCTACATGGGCTCTCTCACCCTTGTTGCTTCTCTTTCCCAAAATCTTTTAGGATAGGAGGAGCTAGTTTCTTAGTCAACAGCAGACTCTGTCACTCCCAGAACTGGGTCAAAATTCTTTATGTGATTAAGGAAAGAAACACCAGGAGAATTCTTGTTAGAACAGCAGGCATCCATCTCTAGGGTTCTGTTCCACTAGGAATTTTTTAACCCCAAGTGAGATAATTGTTTGGGGCCAAGAACATTAAGTCATCATAAAACAAAATCAATAAATAGACTTTACTTTAGCCTCTGTGTGTGTGCCTGTGTGCATGTGCACACACTCGTGCACACCCACATACATGCATGAACACTGTGCACATGGGGTAATAGTGGAGGGAATAAGCAGGTGCCACATAAGTATGAATATTTCCTTTAAAAGTAAAAGGTATGGAAAATGCTTTTTAAATTATTTTTAAAATTCTGCTTGGCCTTATCTAAACATATTGAAAAACAGGCAGGTTATTTATCTCCAGCTCAGTACTTTTCACATATTATAATACATCTGTGATCTCAATCAATTAAAAAACATTTATTAAGTACCTACAGTATGCCAAGTATAATTATGCACTGGTGTTACAAGCACAAAAATGAAATAGTCTGGGCCCTGAAGAAGCTAACATTCTGTCAGGAAAAAAAACGTGTATGCATATAAACATAAATAAAATATAAGCAAGTAAATAAAGGTATTATTGAAGGAGGGTTGCTAGATGTTACCAGAGGAGTAGGCAACATCATGCTTGAGCTGATCTTTGAAGGAAGCAAAGCATTCTAAGAAGCAGTAATGATGAGAGAGTAGGCATGAGAGATAGCCTGTGCAAAGACCGAGATGAGAGATGGAATATCGTATATGAGGAACTACAGAAAAGCCAGTTACACCAAAAAGTTACTTAAAGGAAAGTAATGGTTAATAAATTTAGAAAAGATAGGCCTGAGCTGCCAGGTTGTAAAGTGTTTTCTATGCAAAACTGAAAACTTGTTATTTGATCCTAGAGGCAATAGAAAGCTGCTGAAGTTTGCTTGATTATTTGTTTTTGCTGATGGGTGCTCTTTCCAGTTATGCAAATTACAATTCATAGATGCCTTCTCACCTTGTAGGACTCTTTCCCATGCACTCCTGGAGCACCTGTTGGTGCTGTTTCTCTGGGACTCTTAATATCATAAGCGTTCTAATGCAACATGCAAAGTGTCCATCTGTTCTTCTTTGCTCTCAGTATGTGACTGGCCTTTTTTCTTTTTCTGGTTATATTGTTCTGATAACATCTTCCATATCACTTTTTGCACCCGATTTGTCACTGGTTATTTGCTAGAACTTAGCTATACCTACCATGGGTCACTTCATTGCCTTTTGGGTGAGCCACAATTTTGATTCTTTGCAGATTCTGACATCAAATGATTTGTGGCCAGAAGAATATTATTGTTTATATATGAGTATTTCTTTCAGGGAGAAACTCAGGATCCTAAAGGGTTCTCTACAATTTCCTAAATGCTATCCATACTGCTCAATAGGCACTTAATATACATTTGTTGAATGGAATTGAACCTAACAATATCAATGTCACTAAGTAAGAAAAAAACAATGATATCTCTGGGAAAGGGCCAATTTAAATATTGCCAGGCTTGATTTAAAAATTAAAAATAAAATCTTCATAAATGCCCCCAAGTTATGGAGCAAACTGTTTCATATCACATATAAGTTATATCTCTTGCTATGAATCAGTGTCTCTGATTCTGGTTTTTCTCCTTTCTAATTTATTCTATTCACCATTACCATATAAATCTTTAGAGAGGTTAACATTGTTCCAAGTACTTCTTTAAATAAAAGCCTTCAGTGATTTCCCATTAAAAGAGAAAGAGTGGATGGGTAGGGGAGCAAAAAACATAGGCAAAACTGTCTAAACATTAAAAATATGAAGCAGATATTTTTTAAACAGTTGTTGCCAAAATGGTTACATTTGGAAGTAAATCCTTGGTAAGTGATTAAAGCAGACAGCTTCAGGGTGTTGCTTTTCAGCAAATGGAACCTGCCCTATTTTCTGGTAATTGTTTAGAGACTATATTATTTAACCAGCAAATAGCTTCATGCTCTTTGAAGTTAAAGTTGCAGTGGGGATACACCTGAGTGTTAATTGTGTTACAAGTGAAACTATTTCTCTGTCTTTAGAGTAACAGTGGCCAATGTATAGCTCATAAAATATATCCTCATTTGTAGTCTGTAAATTAATAAAGGGTATTCAATTCAAGTTTCGCACCCCCTATACTTTTTAAATAAAACCTCTCTATCTTTTTCTCCCATTAATTGCAGTGAATTAGTTTAACCCAAAACCAATTTACCCACTCTGTACCTCCTGGTTATATGGACCCATCATCTGTCAAAGTTATTTTAATTTTATTTATAAAACAAATATGCAGAGACCATCTGCAGGAACTTTGCTATTTATCCTGTTAAAATTGATCAGTTAGGTAATTTCTTGGTCTAGCAAGGTCTTGTTTCTTTCCTTTCATATTTACTTAGATACAAATTGCAGTTAAACCAGTTAAATGCTCTGGTTAAACATTGAGGAGTAGGTACAGAGGACTGGTTAGAGAAGAAAAGCAAGGACAAAACATGGATAGAGAGACTTCTGGACAGGAGTGAGCTGATAAAGGTTTATTAATAAGCAGCTCTTTGAAAAAATATGCATTAAACATTTTGAATTTTTTGAATTATATGTTTATATATATACAAATATAGAACATTATATATGTTATATAAATACACACAGTGTGTATACATACATATACACATGCACATTTGTGTATATATTCTTCATATTATATATTTTAATGATTTTTTCCAAAGATATATATTTATGTATGTATACTATATATGTATATACATAACACAATATACATATTTGTATATACATATATGCATAAATGTCTTACTTTATATGTGCATGCCTGTATATTATATATTATGTCCATATGCATGTACAATTCATATATGTATATCATATATGCAGTATATTATTTAGCAGTCCCATTTAAAAAGCAACGTCTTTTAATTCTAATTTCTCCAGTAATTTATTCATTTTTATTTTTCCCTGTTGTTTATTGTTCTTACACTTAGTCCAAAACTGAGAGGTACATTGAAAATTTATCACTATTGTGTTACTATGTCTTCTTGTAGTTCGTTTATCATGTTATTATTTTTTTCAGGAATTTAGATTCCAAGGTATTTTGAAAACACGAGTTTAATATTGACATTAGTTTACACATACATTTGTCAGTGCCATATAAGACTTTTACAAAAATCAACCATGTATTATGGCACAGAGAAACAAAATGGTTAGTATGAATCAACATACCAAAATTTTTGTGATACAGAAAAAGCAGTCCTCAGGGAAAAGTCAAGACATTAATTTACTATCTGGTACTGGCTAAGACATAGAGGAGTGGATCAGTGGAATAGGTTAGTCATGTAAGACACAGTAGTCAATTACCATTAGTAACCTAGTATTTGATAAACCCAAAAAACCCCAGCCTTTGTGATAAGAACTCACAATTTGAGAAAAACAGCTGGGAAAACTGGAAAACAATAGGATACACACTAGGTATATGCCAGCATCTCACATGGTATACCAAGACAAGGTCAAAAGAGGTGCATGATTTAGACATACATAAAGTGTGACACCATGAGCAAATGAGAAGAGCAAGGAATGGGCAGGCACAGACTTTAGGGCCAGGAGGATGTTCAGCCTGCCAGAAATGGACACGGTTGGTTGTATCTCCACCATCTTAGGAGGATGTCCTCATCCATGGCATATTTGGCATGCGCCAAGCCCTTCCATGCTCCGCACCTGCAGCTCGGGCAGTATGAGGCTGACGCCAGCCCTGCGGGGCCCCAGGACACACCCCGCCGCTGCCACTGTGGAAGAATACAGTTGTAAATATGGATACATGAAGTTTTATGCTCTCTGTGGTACTGGCGGGGTCTTAAGTTGTGGCCTGACACACACTGCTGTTGTACCTCTTGACTTAGTGAAATGCAGGATGCAGGTGGACCCTCAGAAATACAAGGGCATCTTTCATGGATTCTGCATCACACTTAGAGAAGATGGTGTTTGTGGTCTGGATAAGGGAGGGGCTCCAATGTTCATTGGCTACTCAGTGCATGGACTCTGCAAGTTTGGTTCTTATGAAGTCTTCAATGTCCTGTATACCAACATTATTGGTGAGGAAAACTCTCACCTCTGCCATACATCCCTGTATTTGGCTGCTTCAGACAGTGCTGAATTCTTTGCTGATATTGTCCTGGATTTTATTGAGGCTGCCAAGGTAGACCCAGCCAGGCTTTGCCAACACCCTGAGGGAGGCTGCTCCAAAAATGTTTAAAGAAGAGGGCCTCTTTGCATTCTACAAGGGCATTGCTCCTTTATGGATGAGACAGATCCCATTCACCATGATGAAGTTTGCTTGCTTTAAGCGTACTGTTGAGGCCTTGTCCAAGTATTTTGTTCCAAAGCCCAGCAGTGAGTGTTCAAAGGGAGAACAGCTGGTGGTGATGTCTGTGGCAGGTTACATAACCAGTGTCTTATGTGCCATTGTGTCCCTCCCTGCCGACTCCATGGTGTCTGTGTTGAACGAGGAAAGGGGCAGCTCAGCTTCACAAGTCCTCCAAAGGCTTGGATTCAAAGTTACATGGAAGGGGCTCTTTGTCCATATCATCATAACTGGTACCCTGACTGCACTACAGTAGTTCATCTATGACTCCTTAAAAGTCTATTTCAGACTTCCCCATCCTCTTCAACCTGAGATGCCAGTGTCTCTGAAGAAGAAGCTTGAGTTGACACAGTAGATAAATCAAAACTATGGACTGAATCTGCTTGCTGACCAGTGTTGAGCAAATATAAAAGAAACTTCTATATATTTGACTGTGTAGACCATCTATTCCTCATGTAATTACCGGTTGTGCTCTTGCCTGATGCAAGAGTTTCAAAATGTAACTGTTGTAATAAATCAACTATTTGTGGGGAAAAAAAAAAAAAAACAAGAGCAAGGACTACTCTACCTGTCAGTTCTATGGAGAAGGGAAGAATTCATGACCAAACATAAAATAGAGAGCATTAGGAAATATAAAATAGATCATTTTGATTATATTAAAATAAAAAGCTTTTGTACAAACAAAACCAATGCATCCTAATATTAGAAGAAAAGCAGAAAGCTGGGAAGCAATCTTTGTAGCAAGTGTCTTTGATAAAGGTCTCATTTCTCAAATATATAGAGAACTGAGTCAAGTTTATAAGACTACAAGCCATTCCCCAATTGATTAGTGGTCAAAGTCTATGAACAGCAGTTTTCAGATGAAGAAATCAAAGCTATTTATAGGCATATGAAAAAGTGCTTTGAATCATTTTTGGATTAGATAAATGCAAATTAAAACAGCTCTCAGACCTCACACTTATCAGATTGGTTAATATGACAAAAAAGGGAAATGATAAATGTTGGAGAGGATGTGGGAAAGATGAGGCACTGATGCATTGTTGGTAGAATTGTGAACTGATCCAACCATTCTAGAGAGGAATTTGGAACTATGCCCAAAAGGCAATTAAACTGTGCGTATTCTTTGATCCAGCAATACCACTACTAGGTCTGTATACCAAAAAGATCATAAAAAAGGAAAATGACCAACATGCACAAAGATATTTATAGCACCCCTTTTTGTGGTAGAAAAATATTGGAAACTGAGAGGATGCCCATCAATTGGGGAATGGCTGAACAAGATGTGGTATATGAATGTAATAGAATACTATTGTGCAATAAGAAATGATGAACAGGCAAAGTTCAGGGAAAAAAAAATCTTGAAAGACTGATACAAAGTGAAATGAGCAGAACCCGGAAAACATTGTTCAAAGTATCAGCAACATTGTGTGATGACCAGCTATGAATGACTCAGTTCTCAGCAACCCAATGATTGGAGACAAATACAAAGGACTCAAGATGGAAAATGCTATCCCTATCCAGATAAAGAACTGATGGACTCTGGATACAGATTGAAGCATTTTTTTTTTACTTATTTTATTCTTTTTTCTGTTTTTTTTTTCTTTTGATCTGTTTCTTCTTTCACAACTGTGAATAATATGGAAATGTTTTACATGATAGCACATGTAGAACCTATACCAAATTGCCTACCATTTTTGAAAGAAGGGAGAGAGGGAAAGGAGGTAGAAAAGTATAGAACTCAAAATCTTGTAAAACTGAATACTAAAAATTATCTTTAAATGTGATTGGGGAAAATATCATTTAAATAAAAACAAAGAAAGCTTGAAACCCTTCTTTTACATTGAATGGGGATTTTTTCCCTTTGATGTATTATGCTTAATTTCTCCAGGTAAGTGATTCTCAGCTGTAGTCTTAGATCCTTTGTCTACTAGAATATCATTTTCATGACCTCTGATCCTTTAACATTGTAGCTGTCACGTTCTGTGTAATCCTAATTGTGGCTCTCCAATATTTAAATTGTTTATTTCCTGCCACTTACAGTATTTTTTTTCCTTGACCTGGTAGTTCTGAAATTTATCTATAATGTCCCTTGGAGTTTTTATTTTGGGATGTCTTTCCTGAGGTGATAAGTAGATTCTTTCAATGTCTATTTTGCCCTCTGGTTCCAGGATATCAGGACAGTTTTCCTTGATAATTTCTTGAAAGACACTGTCCATGTCATCTTTTTAATTGTGGCTTTTAGGTCATCCAATGATTTGGTTACTGTCTTTCTTGGATTTTTTCTAGATCAGTTATTTTTTCTCATGAGCACTTTGTATTCTCTTCTATTTTTTCATTCTTTGAATTTGTTTTATTGATTCTTGATGTCTCCTACTGTCTCCTTGATGTCTCCTACTGTCTCCTTGATGTCTGCTTCCACTCACCCAATTCTAACTTTTAAGTAGTTGTTTTCCTCCATTAGCTTTTGTACTTTCTTTTCTATTTAACCAATTGTGTTTTTTAAGGAGTTGCTTTCTACAGTGGATTTTAGTATCTCCTTTTCCATTTGCTCAATTATACTTTTTATGCAGTTGTTTTCTTTTTTCCAAGCTGTTGACTGTTTTTTTTTTTAAATAGTTTTTCTTGCATCACTCTCATTTTTCTCCAACTTTTCTTCTGCTTCTCTTATATGATTTTAAGCTCCTTTTTCAGTTCTTCCATGAGTTCTTTCTGGACTTGAGATTGCTTCCCATTTTTCTTTGGGGCTTTGCCCATAGGTGTTTTGACATTGTTGTCCTCTTCCGAGTTTATGTCTTAATCTTCCCTGTCACCATAATAACTCTATCATCAGATTCTTTATTGTTGTTGTTGTTGTTGTTTGCTCATCTTTTTTTTCCTTCTTTTTCATTTCTTTTAAATTTCATTTCTGCTCTGAGCTGGATTGGTCACTGTCTCAGGCTTCATGTGCCAAGGACTGCAGGCACTGGCCATTTTCCTGGTTCTACACTGATGTTTTCCTTAGGCTAGGGGTGGGGAACATGCAGCCTCAAGGCCACATGTGGCCCTCTAGGTCCTCAAGTGCCCTACCTTATGCCAATTTGGAACCTTTGTGTCTCGTGCTGTCCTGAGGGGTTGGGATGGGGGGTGGTTGGTGCTGCTGGAGGCCTTAGGAGACTGGCAGCTTACGAGGTGCTGAGCCTGGGTCCTAGTGCTGGTAACTGGCATGTATTGAGGCAGGTGGGGAGTTTCTTCATTTCCCCAGGGATATACACATGGTAGTCCAGACTCTGATGGTTGCCTCTTTGCCCAGGGCTATGCTGATGCACTTAGTGGTTCTCAACCTTGGAATCTTCCCATTCCTTTGGCTATGCTGAGAAATGTGGGAGGTCCTGGTGTTTGCATTTGCCTGCTCCATTACACTGGGGCTTGCTGCTACCTTGCTGGGATGCTTCCTATCCTGAACTGTCCTCCCCTTTTACCTATTGGTGTTATATCCAAGTGAGACAGAGCTTTCCTGCCAACCTTCCAAGTTTCTTCAGCTCAGAGATTGTTTCATCCAATCTTTTTGCTGGTTCTACTGTTCCGGGATTTGTTTTAATGAGACTTTTTATAGTTGTTTGGAGGTGAATATGGGAGAGTTACAGTGATTTATGGCTAACTCTACCCTTTCGGATTCCAGAAGTGATCTCGTACTTACATTCTTAAGGAGACTTGCTAGGTTAAATAAATGTTAGCCATAGAGGTTTTACAGAGTAAAAATTATTGAAAACCCTCAAGAAATGACTATGATCCATTTGAGTCAGAGCTTCAGAAATAGGCTACAAAATACAGCTAAAAAAAGGTAGAAACAGAAATTCAGCTCTTTTACAGATTGAGAAGAAAACATGTTGAACCTTAAAGTTGAACCTTCTTTCCAATCTAAGTCTTATTAGTCTTAGATGAAAGCTGCATTGCTAGAAACTCTTCCAAAGCTCTCTACTGCATTCTAATCAGTTCTAATTCTCCCTTCTACCACTACTAGTCCAACTTTACACCATATTTTTCTCTTCACTGCTAAACTAGAAAATCTGTTAATATCTGATGCCTCCAACCTCCTCACTAATATCAACTTGTTATAATTAAATGTGTTAAATATTTGCCTGGTAAGTCATTTAAATTATGTCCTTGCTGGTCCTTTGGTATTTCATCATGACTTTCCTTTTTATTCCATTTAGTAAGAATGGTTCTTTTTGACTTCTATTTCACATTCCATTAATTGAGGTATTTAAACTCTGGTAACAGTTCATTTCCATTAGTTCTTGTTGTCTTTTGAATTCTTAGTTTTCCTCACAAATAGCTATGTACAGTAGGTAGTGTTAATTATTTTATATTTCTGGTCTGCTATGAATCACCTAGTTCATTAAAAATTGTTATATTGATTATTACTTCCTTTTAACAAGATTTTTTGTTTTTTATTTGTGTTTTAAAAATTGAGTTTTGTGTGTTTTGTTTAGTTTACAATGTTAACAACCTATTTTTATTTTATCTATTTCTCTTTCTCTAACTTTCAAGATTTATTCCTTAATGATATTCCTAAATTTATTAAAAATAAAATTTATAATATTTTGTACTCAATGTTTATTTTGTATTTTGCTGTATATATTCAAAAATTTATTTTCCCCTTTGAGTACTTTTTAGCTTTATTGTTAAAATTGTACCACATTGTCTCATTATTTTTTCACATAGTTATTAAATGCTTCTTTTATTTGTTCTTTGATCAACTTCTTGTTTTGTTCAGCACTAATTTTTACTTATCTGTTTGTTAGAAATTTTTTTTTGTTTCAGAGAAGAATGTTTAAATCTGTTTCAATTCATTGTATTCAAAGTGCTACAGATTTTCTTACATTGTTTCTTGCCATATGTTATTCAGGTTTTTATTTGTTTGTTTATTTATGTACATTCTTTTGCAACTGTATGATTTTAGTATGAACACTGTAAGTCATGTATTCAAGGTGAGCTGCTTTGTTGCTTATATGGTTAAATTTATAAGGGTCTGAGAGGGGATAAATTGAGATTATCTTCACAAGTATAGTGTTTTATTTTTTCTTTTCTAACTCATTTTACTTTTCTTCCAAGAATTTGGATATTATTCTATTTGGTACATATATATTCAGAAATTATAGTAATTCATTATGTCTGGTACTTTTTTCTAAATATATTAGTTATTATCTCTTTTAATAAGTTTTTTTTCTTTTTCTTTGTCAGAGATCATGATTTCTATGCTTGTCTTTTTTGCTTCAGGTGAATCATAATAGATTCTGCTCTAGCCGCTTATTTTAACTCCTTGTATGCCTTTCTGTTTCAAGTGTGTGTCTTGTAAATAACATATCATTGGATTCTGTACAGTTCTGTACAGTCCTGTACAGTCATAACTGTGAATATGAATGGATGAAATCATCCATAAAATGGAAAATTTCATCCATTCATTTTCACAGTTATGACTGGTAACTGTATATTTCCTTCTGTCCAATTTTCTTCTATTTATACTTCATTTTCACTTGATCCCCTCCTTTAAAGTTTGTTTTACTTCTGAACATGACCTCCTTTAATATACTTTCCCTCTTACATCATCCCCTTTTCTCTTCTCCCCTTACCCTCCTACCTTCTTGTTTGGTAAAATAAATTTCTATACCAAATTTGTATGGGCCTGTATATGTATTCTTCTCTCCTAAAATCAGTCCAGATGAGAGTGAGGTTCAAGGATTGCCTGCTTCTTTCCCATTTTCCCCTCAATTATAAAAATTCCTGTATACTTCTTTCATTTTAAATAATTTTCCCCATTATTTTTCTTACTTTCCCTTTCTCCCAATGTACTCCTCTTTTTCACTCTTCCCTTCTTTGTTTGAGATAACCCTAAGAAAATAGATTTACACCCATAATCTCTTTCTAAACTGACTCCTAACTTCTCTAATGAAGTGTAAGTTCTTAGGGACTACATTAGTCATTTTCCAATATAGGAATGTGGACAGTCTGACCTTTTTTTTTTCCCTTAGAAACCTTATGATTTCCCACTCATGTTTATATTTTCCTTTCTCTCTCTCTCTCTCTCTCTCTCTCTCTCTCTCTCTCTCTCTCTTTCTCTCTCTCTCTCAATTAAATGACTACCCAGAGTCACATAGCAAGTAAGTGAATGTCTGAGGCTAGATTTGAACTCAGGTCCTCCTGACTCCAGGGCTGGTGCTTTATCCACTGTACCACCTAGATGTCCCTTTAATGCTTCTCATGAGTCTTCTGTTTGACTTTCAAAATTTGTATTCATTTCATTAAAATGTCAATTTTTCTCACTGTAAGATTATATTGAATTTTTGCTGTATAAATTGTTCTTGGTCATACTCCTAGAATCTTTGCCTTCCAGAAAATCATATCACAAGCACTCTACTCCTTTATAGTGGTAGCTGCTAAATTTTCTTTAATACTGACTGTAACCCCAATGGTATTTGATTTTTCTTTCTTTCTGGATTTTTAAAAATATTTTCTCCTTGAACTGTCAACTCTCAATTTTTACTATAATATTTCTGGAAATTGTTATTTTGGAATTTCTTTTTTTTAATGGTAATTTTTATTTATTTTTTTTGTTTTCAACATTTACTTCCACAAGATTTTGAGTTCCAAATTTTCACCCCATCTCACCCCTCCCCCCACCCCAAGATGGCATGCATTCTAAATACCCGTTCCCCTTCAATTTTCTTGTAGGACAGGATGGATTTCTGTACCCCATTTCCTGTACTTCTTATTTCCCAGTTGCATGTGAAAACATTTTTTTAACCATGTGTTTTTAAAACTTTGGGTTCCAAAATTTCTCCTTTCCTCCTTCCCCACCCACCCTCATTGATAAGGCAAGCAACTAGATATAGGTTATACATGTGCAGTTATGCAAAACACTTCCATAGTAGACATGCTGTGAAAAACTAACTCTATTTCCCTTAATCCTATCCCATCCACCCATTTATTCTATTCTTTCTTTTGACCCTGTCCCTTCTCAGAAGTACCCCCTTTCCCAATCTACCTTCCTCTCTATCATTCCCCCACTCTCTTGTATCCTTCCCCACCTATTTTCCTGTAGGGTAAGAGATTTCCACAGCCAATTGAGTGTGTATGCTATTCCCTCCTTAAGTCAAATCCTATAAGAATGAGATTCACTCATTCCCTCTCACTTTCCCCTGTTTCCCCTCCACTGTAAGAGCCTGTTATTTTCTGTTGTTTTTTTTTTTTGTGGGATAATTTACCCTGTTCTACCTCTTCCTTTCTCCTTCTCTTAGTATATTCCTTTCTCACCCCTTAATTTTATTCTCCAGATATGACCCTTTCATTTTAAACTCACCCTGTGCCCTCTATCTATCTATCTATCTATCTATCTATCTATCTATCTATCTATCTATCTATCTAT
>NW_020954580.1:33059644-33094806 GCF_900497805.2 Vombatus ursinus
TATCTATCTATCTATCTATCTATCTATCTATCTATCTATCTATCTATATCTATATATACGTACATTTAATTTTTTCCCCTCCAACTACCCTAATACTGACAAAGGTCTCATGAGTTATAAATATCATCTTTCCATGTAGGAATGTAAACAGTTCAACCTTAATAAGTCTCTTATGATTTTATCTTTCCTGTTTACCTCTTCATGTTCCACTTGAGTCTTGTATTTGAAAATCACATTTTCTATTCAGCTCTGGTCTTTTCATCAAGAATGCTTGAAAGTCCTCTATTTCACTGAATGACCATTTCCTATATAGGATTATACTCAGTTTTGCTGGGTAGGTGATTCTTGGTTGTAATCCTATCTCCTTTGCTCTCCAGAATATTATATTCCATGTCCTGCAGTCCCTTAATATAGAAGCAGCTAAATCTTGTGTTATCCTGATTGTGTTTCCACAATACTTGAATTGTTTCTTTCTGACTACTTGTAATATTTTCTCCTTGACCTGGGAACTCTGGAATTCAGCTACAATATTCCTAGGAGTTTTCCTTTGGTGATCTCTTTCAGGAGGAGATCAGTGGATTCTTTCAATTTCTATTTTGCCCTCTGGTTCTAAAATATCAGGGCAGTTTTCCTGGATAATTTCTTGAAAGATGATGTCTAGGCTCTTTTTTGGATCATGGCTTTCAGATAGTCCAATCATTTTTAAATTCTCTCTCCTGGGTCTATTTTTCAGGTGAGTTGTTTTTCCAATGAGCTATTTCACATTGTTTTCTAATTTTTCATTCTTTTGGATTTGTTTTACAGTGTCTTGATTTCTCATAAAGTGACTAGCTTCCAATTGCTCTATTCTAATTTTTAAGGAACTATTTTCTTCAGTAATCTTTTGGACTTCGTTTTCCATTTGGCCAATTTTGCTTTTTAGGACATTGTTCTCCTCATTGGCTTTTTGGACCTCTTTTGCCATTTGGGTTAGGCTATTTTTTAAGGTATTATTTTCTTCAGTATTTTTTTGGGTCTCCTTTAGCAAGCTGTTGACTTGTTTTTCACGATTTTCTTGCATCACTCTCAGTTTTTCCTCTACTTCTCTTACTTGCTTCTCAAAATTCCTTTTGAGCTCTTCCAAGGCCTGGGACTGATTCATATTTTTCTTGGAGGCTTTGGATGTAGGAGCTTTGGCTTTGTTGTCTTCTTCTGGTTGTATGTTTTATCTTCTTTGTCACCAAAGTAAGATAATATAGTCTGACTCTTTTTGCACTGCTTACTCATGATCCCAGCCAATTACTTGAGTTTTAAACTCTTTGTTATGGTAAAAGTCTGCTTCCAATGTGAAGAGTGTACTGTCCCAAGCTTCAGGGGTTTGTACAGCTGTTTTCAGAGGTACTTCTAGGGACCTGTAAGTTTTCATTTCTTCCAAGGTGGTATGATAAGGGGCGAGGTGTTCTCTCTCTACAGCCACATCAAACTCCACCACGCCAGCCTTCCTCCTCGCCCCAGGACCACCCCTCAGAACTGTGACCCAGATCCAAGCATGGGTAAAGCAAGAGATTCCTGCCTCAGCACTGGCAAAGAGATCCTTACAATCCCCCTCTGATCAGCCACTCGATTCCCCCTCAGTCTGTGGGCCAGAAGCTGAGGAAAAAGCTGTGGTCTTGGGTCGTGCTATAGACTTGCAACTGAGACCTAGCTCCTCTCTCACTGCAATCACAGACTTTTCCCACTGACCTTCTTAGTTATCTTTGGTGTTCAGGGGTTGAGAAGTCTGGAAACTGCCACAGCTGCCTGCGATTCAGTCCTCTGAGGCCTGCTCCAAGGTAGCTGCAGCCTGCGGGCCCACACTGAGCTGCGCTCTTCTCCCAGCCTGTTGCGATATGCCTTTCCAATCAACCTTCCAGGCTGTCTTTGGCTGGAAATTTGTTTCACTCTGCCTTTTTGTGGGTTCTGCTGCTTTAGAATTTGTTTAGAGCTATTTTTTTAGGTATTTTCAGGGCTTTGGGAGAGAGCTCTAGACAGTCACTGCTTTCCCTCCACCATCTTGACTCCGCCCCCCTCATTCTGTTGGAATTTCTTTCAAAATGTAACTGGTGAATTTAATTTCTTCTTTGATTTCTGGTTATGTGATATTTGGGTAGTTCATGATATTTTATTTTAATAGATTATTATTTATTTTTTAACATTTATTTATTTTTTTAAATTTTGAGTTCTATATTCTCTCCCTCTCTCCCTCCTACTGACTCTTCCACTAACTGAGAAGGCAAGCAATTTATCAATTATACATGTAATATCATGCAAAGAATATTTCCATATTAGTCACATTAAAAAAAAGCAAGAGAAATAAAGAGATAAAATTATGCTTCATTTTGCACTGAGTATATCACTTCTCTCTGGGGGAGGGGGACATCAATTTTCTTTTTCATCATGAGACCTTTGGAATTATCTTGAATCCTTGTATTGGCCAGAGTAGCCAAGTCTTTCACGGTTGATCAGCATTACAACATTGCTGTTGTGAACAATGATCTCCCAGTTCTTCTAACTTCACTTTTCATCTATTCTTACCATACTTTCATGAAACCAATCACCCTGTCATTTCCCATAGCACAATAGTACTCCATAATAATCACGTATTACAGCTTATTTAGCCATTTCCCAATTGTTGAGCATCCCCTCAATTTCAATTTTTTTGCCACCAAAAAAAGCATGTGTGTGTGTGTGTGTGTAGGAACTTTTCCATTTGTGTGTTTGGAATACAGACTTAGTAGTAGTTTTGCTGGGGAAGAGGGTATGCACAGTTTTATAGCTCTTTAGGCCTAGTTCCAAATTATTCTCCAGAATAGTTACAGGAGTTCAAAACCCTGCCAACAATTCATTAATACATCTGTTTTTCCAACATCCCCTCTAGCATTTACCATTTCTTATAGGTATGAGATGGTAACTCAGAATTGTTTTAATTTGCCTTTCTCTAACCAATACTGATTCAGAACATTTTGTTTTGGATAACTATAGAAAACTTTGATTTATTTTTCTGAAAGCCCCCTGCTTATATCCACTGCCTCTCTTTTATCATCTCTCCTTTCTCTTTACTCTTCTATCTCCTATTTACCTATTGGGTAAATTCCCTTTTTATGCACAATTCTGTGTGTGTGTGTGTGTGTGTGTGTGTGTGTGTGTGTTTGCTTCTCTCTTTAAATCAGTTCTGCTGAGAATGAGAATTAAGTATGAACCACCAGTCCTTCATTTTCTACTTCATTGTAAAAGCTCTTGCTTGTGTGTCTCTTTTACTTGAGAAAAATTGACCAATTCTACCTCTCTTCCCCCTTCTTCCAGTGCAGTCTTCTTCCTCACTCCTTCATTTTTTTTGTACATTGTTCCAACATAATTGACTTCCATCCATGCCCCCTTTTCTATGCAAACTCTTTGCAATTGCCCTAATAATGATACAGTTTTCAGGCATCATCTTCCCATAAAGCAATGCAAACAGTTTAACTTTATTGAGACTCTAATAATTACTCTTTCTTGTTTATCATTTTATGCTTCTCTCAAGTCTTGTGTTTACATGTCATATTTTCTATTAAGTTCTGGTCCATTCATCAGGGATGTTTGAAAGTCCTCTATTTCATTAAGTATCCATTTTCCCCCTGAAGTATTATACTCAGTTTTTCTGGATAAATTATTCTTGGTTGTAATCATAGGTCATTTGCTTTGCAAAATATGACATTCTATGACCACCCCTTATTTAATGTGGAAGAAAACAGACTAAAAAAAAACAAGAAAAATAAAGAAAGTTGAGAAAAATATATTTGATCTTCATTCATGTTCTACCAGTTCTTTCTCTAGAGATCTACAGGACCTTTCATCGTAAGTCCTACAGAATTGTTTTGGATCATTGTATTGCTGAGAATAACAAAGATATTCATAGTAGATCATCATACAATATTCCTGTTACTGTGTAGAATATTCTCCTGGTTCTGCTCATTTAATGTTACATCAGTTCATGTAAGCCTTTCCATGTTATTTTTTTTTGAGCATCCTGCTCATCATTTCTTACACCACAATAGTATTCCATCACAATCAGATGCAACAAGTTGTTTAACTATTCCCCAATTGATGGATATCCCCTCAATTTATGATTCTTTCTCACTACTAAAAGAACTGCTCTAAACATTTTTGTACGCATAGATCCTTTTCCTTTTCTTTTATCTCTTTGGGATACAGACTTAGTAGTGGTATTGCTTCATCAAAATGTATGCATGGTTTTATAACCATTTGGGAATAGTTCTTAATTGTTCTCTAGAATGGTTGAATCAGTATACAACTTCACCAATAGTATATTAGTGTAATAATTGTTCTCTAGAATGGTTAAATCAGTATACAACTTCACCAATAGTATATTAGTGTTATAATTTTTCCTCATCCCCTCCAACATTTATCATTTTCCTTTTCTTTCATATAATTCAACCTGAAAGATGTGAGGTAGTAGCTCAGAGCTGTTTTAATTTTCATTTCTCTCAATAGTGATTTAGAGTATTTTTTTACATGACTTTAGATAGGTTTTATTACTTTGTCTGAAAACTGCCTGTTCATATACTTTGACCATTTATCAATTGGGAAATGGTTCTTATTTCTATAAATTTAACTCTGTTTTCTATATGTTTGAGAAATGAAGTCTTTAGCAAAGATAAACACTATAATTATTTTTTTAATTTTTTATTAATTTTTTTGATTTATCAATAATCACTTCCATATGCTTTTGAGTTTAAAATTTTTCTCCCTCTTCCTCCCCACCACCCTCCCCAAGATGGCACACAATCTGATATAGGCTATACATTTACATTCATATTAAACATATTTTCACATTAGTGATGTTGTAAGTAGAAATTAAAACCAATAGGAGGAACCATCAGAAAGAGGAAACAAAACTCAACAGAAGAGAAAAAAATAACAATTTGGCTTCCATAGTTCTTTCTTTGGATGTGGATAGCATTTTCCATCACAAGGCCTCTGGAAATGTCTTAGATCCTTATATTGCCAGAAAGGGTTAAGTTTATCAATATTAGTCATCACACAACATGGCTGTTATTGTATACAACGTTCTCTTTATTCTGCTCACTTCACTCAACATCAAACCATACAAGACTTTCCAGGTTTTTCTGAAGTCAGCCTGTTCATCATTTCTTACAGCACAATAGTATTCCATCACATTCATATACCACAACTTGCTCAGCCATTCCCCAATTGATGGGCATCCTCTCAATTTCCAATTCTTTGCCACCACAAAAAGAGCTGCTATGAATATTTTTGTACATGTAGGTCCTTTTCCCATTTGTGTGATCTCTTTGGGATATAGACCTAGAAGTGCTATTTCTGGGTCAAAGGGTATGCACATTTTTATAGCCCTTTGGGCATAGTTCCAAATTGCTCTCCAAAATGGTTGGATCATTTCACAACAATGCATGAGTGTTCCAATTTTCCCACATCTTCTCCAACATTTATCATTTTCCTGTTTTGTCATGTTGGCCATTCTGATAGGTGTGATGTGGTACCTCAGAGTTGTTTTGATTTGCATTTCTCTAATCAATAGTGATTTAGAGCATTTTTTCATATGACTATAGATGGCTTTAATTTCTTCATCTGAGAACTGTCTGTTGATATCTTTTGACCATTTATCAATTGGTGAATGGCTTGTAATCTTATAAATTTGACTTAATTCTCTATATATTTTAGAAATGAGGCCCTTATCAGAGAGACTGGTTGTAAAAATTCTTTCCCAATTTTCTACCTTCCTTCTGATCTTAGTTGCATTGACTTTGTTTGTGCAAACTTTTTAATTTAATGTACTCAAAATTATCTATTTTGCTTTTTATAATGTTCTCTATCTCCTGTTTGGTCATGAATTTTTCTGTTCTCCATATATCTGACAGGTAAACTATTCCTTGCTCTCTTAGTTTGCTTACAGTACCAGCCTTTATATCTAACTCATGTACCCATTTTGACTTTATTTTGGTATACGGTATGAAATTTTGGTCTATACTCTTCCAGTTTTCCCAGCACTTTTTTCAAAGAGTGGGTTCTTATCCCAGAAGCTGGGGTCTTCGGGTTTATCAAATAATAGATTACTATAGTCATTGACTACTTTGTCTTGCATACTTAACCTATTCCACTGATCCACCACTCTGTTTCTTAGCCAGTAACAAGCAGTTTTGATGATTGCTGCTTTATAATACAATTTAAGATCTGGAATGGCTAGGCCACCTTCCCCTGCATTTCCTTTCATTAGTTCTCTTGATATTCTGGACCTTTTGTTCTTCCAAATGAATCTTGTTATTATTTTTTCTAACTCTATAAAATAAGTTTTGGTAGTTTGATTCATGTGGCACTGAATAAGTAAATTAGCTTATGTAGAATTGTCATTTTTATTATATTAGCTCCGCCTACCCATGAGCAACTGATGTTTTTTCCAATTATCTAGATCTGATTTTATTTATGTGAAAAGTGTTTTGTAATTGTGTTCATAGAGTTCCTGGGTTTGTTTTGGGAGGTAGACTCCTAAATATTTTATAATGTCTACAGTAAATTTAAATGGAATTTATCTTTCTATCTCTTGCTGTTGGGTTTTGTTGGTAATATATAGAAATGCTGATGATTTATGTGGGTTTATTTTATAGCCTGCAACTTTGCTGAAGTTGTTTATTATTTCAAGTAGTTTCTTACTTGATTCTCTGGGATTCACTAAGTATAACATCATGTCATCTGCAAAGAGTGATAGCTTTGTTTCTTCTTTGCCTATTCTAATGCCTTCAATGTCTTTTTCTTCTCTTATTGCTAAAGCTAACATTTCCAGTACAATGTTGAATAACAGTGGAGATAATGGACATCCTTGTTTCACCCCTGGTCTTATTGGAAATGCTTCTCGCTTCTTCCCATTACATATTATGCTTGCTGAAGGTTTTAGATAGATACTATTTATTATTTTAAGGAAGACACCATTTATACCTATGCTCTCTAGTGTTTTTAATATGAATGGGTGTTGTATTTTGTCAAAAGCTTTTTCTGCCTCTATTGAGATGATCATGTGGTTTCTGTTAGTTTTGGTGTTGATATGATGAATTATGCTGATAGTTTTCCTTATATCGAACCAGCCCTGCATTCCTGGTATAAATCCTATGTGGTCATAGTGTATTATTCATGTGATAAGTTGCTGCAATATATTTCTAATATTTTGTTTAAAAGTTTTACATCTATATTCATTAGAGAAATTGGTCTATAATTTAGGTATCTGCACCATATTTGTGTCATAAAAATAATTGGTTAGATTCCTTCTTTACCTATTTTACCAAATAGTTTATATAGTATTGGAATTAATTGTTCTTTAAATGTTTGATAAAATTCACATGTAAATCCTTGTGTCCCTGGAGAGTTTTTCCTAGGGAGTTCATCAATGGCTTGTTCAATTTCTTTTTCTGAGACGGGGTTATTTAAGTATTTTGCTTCCTCTTCTGTTAATCTGGGCAATTTATATTTTTGTAAATATATATCCATTTCACTAAGATTGTCAAATTTGTTGGCATATAGTTGGGCAAAATAATTCCTAATTGTTGCTTTAATTTCTTCTTCCTTGGTGGTAGTTTCATACTTTTCATTCTTGGTGGTAGTAATTTGGTTTTCTTCTTTCTTTTTTTAATTAGATTAACCAAAGGTTTATTTATTTTATTGGTTTTTTCATAAAACTAGATCTTAGTTTTATTTATTAGTGCAATAGTTTTCTTAATTTCAATTTTATTAATTTTTCCTTTGGTTTTCAATATTTCTAATTTGGTGTTTAATTGAGGATTTTTAATTTGTTCTTTTTCTAGTTTTTTTTAGTTTTATGCCCAATTCATTGATCTCCTCTTTTTCTATTTTATTTATGTAAGCATTTAGAGATATAAAACTCCCCCTAAGAACTGCTTTTGCTGCATCCCATAAGTTTTGGTATGTTGTCTCATTATTGTCATTCTCTTGAATGAAATTATTGATTGTTTCTATGATTTGTTGTTTGACCCAACCATTTTTTAGAATTAGATTATTTAGTTTCCAATCATTTTTTAGTCTACCTTTCCATGGCCCTTTATTACATATAATTTTTATTGCGTCATGATCTGAAAAGGATGAATTTACTATTTCTGCCTTTCTGCATTGGATTATGAGGTTTTTATGCCCTAGTACATGGTCAATTTTTGTGTATGTGCCATGTACCACTGAGAAAAAAGTATATTCTTTTCTATCCCCATTCAGTTTTCTCCACAGGTCTATCATACCTAACTTTTCTAATGTTCTATTCACCCCCTTAACTTCTTTCTTGTTTATTCTGTGGTTAGATTTATCTAGTTCAGAGAGGGGGAGGTTGAGGTCCCCAACTAGTATAGTTTTGCTGTCTATTTCTTCCTGTAACTCCCTGAATTTCTCCTCTAAGGATTTGGATGCTATACCATTTGGTGCATATATGTTTAGTAATGATATTACTTCATTGTCTATGGTGCCTTTTAGCAGGATGTAGTTTCCTTCCTTATCTCTTTTGATAAGATCTATTTTTGCTTTTGCTTTGTCTGAGATCAGGATTGCTAACCCTGTTTTTTTTTTAACTTCAGCTGAAGCATAATATATTCTGTTCCAGCCTTTTACCTTTACCCTGTATGTGTCACTCTTTATCAAATGTTTTTACTGTAAACAGCATATTGTTGGATTAAGGTTTTTAATCCATTCTGCTATCTGCTTCCATTTTATGAGAGAGTTCATCCCATTCACAGTTATGATTACTATCTGTGTCTTTTTCTCCATCACTTTTTCCCTCCTGTTTATGCTTTTCTTTCTCCTTTCTCCTTCCCCCCCCCACTAGTGTTTTGTTTTTGACCAGTGCCTCCAATGTCCCACCTCCCTTCTATTATCCCTTTCCCTTTTCTTCCCCTTTACCCTTATTGCTTCTTCCCTCCCTTCTATCCCCCATCCCTTTTCTTTCCCCTTTTGCCTCTTACTGCCTATAGTGCAAGTTAGATTTCTATACCTAACTGATTATGTTATTCCCTTCTTGAGCCAAATCTCATGAGAGTAAGGTTCAAACAATGCTCATCCCCCTCCCTTCTTTACCACTGCTCTAATAGGTTTTTGTGTCTTTTCCTGTAATGTAATTTACCCTTGTCTGCCTCCTCCTTTCTCAGTACATTTTCTTAGCTCAGACTAAGCCACTTACTTGGATCCATTTAACCCACTTGATTAAATTTTTTTTTATCATTACATCAAAGTCAACTTACATTCACCCCCTTTATGTATACTCCTTTAACATAGTCTGATAGCAATACAGTTCTCAAGAGTTGCAAATGTCATCTTCCCTTGTAGGGATGTAAACATTTTGCCCTTATTAACAACCTATTGTATCTTTCTGTCCCATTTACCTTTTTATGTGTCTCTTGAATCTTGTACTTGAAGATCAAATTTTTTGTTGAGCTCTGGTCTTTTTATCAGGAATGTTTGGAAGTTCTCTATTTCATTGAATATCCATCTCCTTCCCTGAAAAATCAGACTTGTTTTCACTGGGTAGTTAATCCTTGGCTGCATTACAAGCTGCTTTGCCTTACAGAATATCATGTTCCATGCCCTACAGTCATTTAATGTAGAGGCTGCAAGGTCCTGTGTAATCCTGACTGTGGTTCCATGATATTTAAATTGTTTCTTTCTGGCTGCTTGCAGTAATTTCTCTTTAATCTGGTAATTTTGGAATTTAGCTATTATATTCCTTGGTGTTTTCAATTTGGGATCTCTTTCAGGTGAGGAGCAATGGATTCTTTCTATAGTTATCTTACCTTCAGGTTCTAGGACTTCAGGGCAATTATCCTTTATGATTTCCTGAAGGATATTGTCCAGGCTCTTTTTTTTCATCATGACTTTCAGGTAGGCCTATAATTTTTAAATTGTCTCTCCTGGATCAATTTTCCAGGTCAGCTGTTTTACCCATGAGGTATTTTACGTTTTCATGTATTTTTTCATTTTTTTGTTTCTGTTTGACTGATTCTTGCTCTCTCATAGAGTCATTAGTTTCCAAATTTTCAATTCTAATTTTAAACATATTGTTTTTTTCTGTTAGATTTTGTACTTTCTTCTCCACTTGGTCAATTGTATTTTTAAGGGATTTATTTTCTTCATTGTGCTTTTTTTTCCAATTGGCCAATTGTGTGTCTTAGGGACTTGTTTTCTTCAGTGTACTTTTTTTCCAATTGGCCAATTGTACTTTTAAAGGACTACTCTACCTCCCTCATTTGACTTTTAAAATCCTTCTTGAATTCTCCTAAGAAGGCTTTTTGGGCTTCAGACCAGTTCATATTCCCTTTTGATGTTACAGTTGTGGGTTTGATGACAGTGTTGTCCTTTTCAGAATTTCTGTCTTGATCTTCACTCTTCTCATAATAAGAATCTAACATATACTTCTTTTTACTCATGGTGTTTCTTTATTCCCTGGCCTATACAGAGATTAAGCTCTCCTGCTGGAGAACAGAGGGCACTGACCCAAGCTTCTTATGTTGGGAGCCTAGGTCTTGGTCACTGGCTTTGGGAGCTGGAGCCTCTTATGTTGGCAATTGGAGGCTGTAGGGTTCTGGCAGCTTATGTGGTGTTGGGCTGGAATTAGCAAGGCTGGGACTTTCAGGTTAATCTAGGTTGCCTGCTTTTCCTTTCCTTTAGCTTTGTTTAGCTCCTTTTAGGTAAGTGCTGCCAGGTGTTTATCTGCCTGGGGCCCCTTGCAGTGCTGTATCCCTTATTTCTGTTGAGGTACTGGGAGACTTATTTGCTGTAGAATGCTGAGGCACCTGGTGGTTTTCTGAGCTGGTTTCCACCAGTTACCCCACCCTCACTGAGGCACTCAGAGGTACAGCTGTTGGCATTTGCCTGCTCGACTACCTGGGCTTCAGGATCTCCTCCTGGTTGGCAGTTGGAGGCTGTAGGGTTCTGGCAGCTTACCTGGTGTTGGGCTGGAATCAACAAGGCTGGAACTTCTTGGCACCTCTAGGTTGCTTTCTTCAGCTCCTTTCAGATGAATGCTGCCGGGTGCTTATCCTCCTGGGGTCCTTTGTAGTGCTGCTTCCCTTATTTTTGCTATGGCACTGGGAGACCCTTTTGCTGTAGAATGCCAAGGCACCAGAATCTCCTCCTGGTGTGCTAAAGTGGGTCTTTCCACTAGCTGGCTGGGTGATTCCTGTTTCTTAGTGCTCCCTTTCCCCCAGGGTCAGAGGGGCCTTTCCCGTTAATCCCTCTAGCTACCTGGGCTACTGCACTGCTGCACCCCATCTTTCTGTAATTATTTTTCACATTAATGATTACCAGCTATTTATTTCCCTCCATCCTATTTCCTCCTGTTTATCCTACTCTCTCTCCTTTTACCCTGTCCATCATAAAAAATTCTCTGCTTGTGACTTTTACCTCCCCCAGATTGCTCTGCCTTCTATCACCCCTCCTTCCCCACTTCTCTCATCCCTTTTCCCTTTTTTATTCCTTGTGGGGTAAGATAGATATCTACACCCAACTGAGTGCATTTATAATTCCTTCTTTTAGCCAATTCTGATGAGAATAAGGTTCATGTGCTCACTTCCTGGGTTCCCCCATTTTCCCTTCCATAGTAAAATCTCTTTCAGGCCTCTTTTATGTCAGGTAATTTATACCATTCTGCCTCTCCCTTTCCCCTTCTTCCAATGCATTCTTCTTTCTCATCCATTAATTTAATTTTTTCACATAATCTCGCCATCACATTCAACTGACACCCATGCCCTCTGTCTACATATGCCCCTTCTATCAGTCCCAATGCTGAGACAGTTCTTAAGAGTTACACGTATCATTTTCCCATGTAGGAATGTAAACAGTTTAACCTTATTATATCTCTTTTAATTTCCCTTTACCTTTTTATGTTCCCTGTTTACCTTTTTATGTTTCTCTTGAGTCTGGTACTTGAGAGTCAAATTTTCTATTTAGCTCCTCTCTTTTCATCAAGATTGCTTGAAAGTCCTCTATTTCATCAAATATTCATTTTCCCCTTGAAGGATTATATTCAGTTTTGCTGGGTAAGTGATTCTTGGCTGTAATCCTAGTTCCTTTGCCCTCTAGAATATCATATTCCAAGCCATCTGATCCATTAATGTAGAAGCTGTTAAATCTTGTGTTATCCTGACTGTGGCTCCATGATACTTGAATTGTTTCTTCTTGAAAAATTTTTCCCTTGACTTGGGAACTCTGAAATTTGACTATAATATTCTTAGAAGTTTTCATTTTGGGATCTCTTTCAGGAAGCAGGGCAGTTTCTGTTGATAATTTCTTGAAAGATTATGTCTAGGCTCTTTTTCTGATCATGACTCTCAGATAGTCCCATAATTCTTAAATTATTTCTCCTGGATCTATTTTACAAGTCAATTGTATTGCCAATGAGATTTTTTACATTTTCTTCTATTTTTTATTTTTTTAAATTTTGTTTTGTTTGTTTGTTTCTTGATGTCTCATAAAGTCACTAATTTCCACTTGCTCAACTCTAACTTTTAAGGAATTATTTTCTTTAGTCAGCTTTTGTACCTCCTTTTCCATGTGTCTAATTCTACTTTTTAGAGTTCTTCTTTTCTGTGAATTTTTGTATGTTTTTTTTTCCATTTGGCCTATTCTGTTTTTTAAGAATTTTTTCCTTCAGAATTTTTTTGTGCCTCCTTTACCAAGCTGTTGGCTCTTTTTTTTTTCATGATTTTATTGCATCACTCTCATTTCTCTTCCCAATTTTTCCTTTGTCTCTCTTATTTTATTTTCAAAATCCTTTTTGAGCTCTACCATGGCCTAAGACCAATCCATATTTTTTTTTTTATTGGAGGCTTTGGATGTAAGAGCTTTGACTTTGCTGTCTTCTTCTTAGTGTGTGTTTTGATCTTTTGTGTTACTGTAGAAACTTTCTATTTCTGTCTTCTATTATATCCTTCTCCTTCTTTGACAGCTCAGTGAAAGCCTGTAAGTTTTCAATGCTTATATAAACTTGTGTGAATTGCTAGAAGTTAGATCACTGCCTTCCTGATTTATGCTCTTGTCCTTGTCCAGATAGGGCCCATGCTCCCTCAAGATGTACACCACTCCTCTCTGCCCAAGTAACATCATGGCAAACATTCCTGTTAATGGTGTTATTACAGGGTTCTACTGGGATCTCTTTTTGACATGGTGTTCAGTGCCTAGACCATCCCTGGTGTTAAGCTTCTCTCAGTGCCATTTCTACCATTGCCCACAGTCAATGATGCTTCTAGTACACCATAGTCCTAAACAATCCCAACCCCAAAGTCCACTTAAATCTCTTTTAGACTGTCCTATGCTGCTCTGGGATGGAAATTTAAAAAAAAAAGACTCATGGCAACTTCTTTTCCCTAGTTTTCCTATTCAGAATTCTGTATGATATGTTTTTAAGTTGTAGTAGCAGGGATGTATTGAAAGAGCTCAGCAAAAATGTTGACTTCATTCCCTCATCTTGGCTTCACCTCAGTTGTCAGTTGTTTTGGCTTGTAGATAAGTCATATGTTCTTTTAATGTCTTTTTCACTGGGTATGGTAGTGCACATATATAATCTTGCTACTAGGGAAAGATGAGGCTGAGGATCTCTTGAGCTTGGGAGTTCTGAGCTATAGTAGTATTAAATTCAATCAGTTCTCTTCATTAAGTCAAGCACAACTATGATGATCCCCAGAGCATTGGGGCTACCAGCCTGCACAAATTGATGTAGATTAGCAAAGTGTAGAAATGGAGCAGTCAAAGGAATTCACAAGCAGTGAAATTGGCCTCTGAGTAATAGGATTAGTGGGGGGAAAAGTGTTATATATTGCTTTTGCTTCTCTGTTTATACATTATCTTCTTTTTCAAGATTTTGGAATAACAAAACTGTTATTTGTCTCTTACAACTTTCAGCACCTCTTCTTCTTTGGAGAGAATCTGCATTGCAGTGTTTGCAATGTTTTGTATAATTATTATTTCTCTCTCTCTCTCTCTCTGTCTCTCTCTCTCCCTAACTCTTTATTTTGGATATGATATTTCTGTAATAAATTTCTCTTACAGTCTTTCAAAAAGGGTGTTTCTGAGGTACCATCTGTCACCTGATTAACTAATATGACAGAAAAAGAAATTGACAAATATTTGAGAGGATGTGGAAAAATTGGGAAATTAATGTACCATTGGTGGAATTGTGAACTGATCCAATGATTCTGAAAAGCAATTTGGAACTATGCCCAAAGGGTTATAAAACCATGTATACTCTTTGACCCCACAGTGTCAATACTAGGTCTGTATCCCAAAGAAATTGAAGGAAAAGTAAAAGGAATTATATGTACAAACATATTTATAGTAGTTCTTTTTGTGCTGGCAAAGAATTGGATATTAAGGAAAGGCCCATCAATTGGGGAATGGCTAAAAAAAATGTATTATATGATTGTCACCAAATGCTATTTTTTCATAAGAAATGACAGAATGGTTTCAGACAAAACCTAAGAAGACTTAAAAGAACTGATGCCAAGTGAAGTGAACAGAATAAAAAAAATTGTACAAAGTAATAGAAATATTGCACAATGAACAAACAAGAATGACTTAGCTATTGTCAGCAATACTATGAAGTAGGACAATTTTGAAAGATGTGTGACCAAAACAAATGCTATCCACCTCCAGAGAAAGAACTGATAGAAGAATACTTTCTTTACTTTCTTTTTCTTACTTTCTGTCCATGTTTACTTTTATAACATGGCTAATATAAGAATATGTTTTGCATGACTGCACATGAATAATCTGTAGCAAATTGCTTTCCTTCTCAAGGATGGGGGAAGGAAGAAAGGAAGGGAGAGAATTTGGAATTTGAAATTAAAAAATGTATATAATGTTGTTTTTAAATGTTATTGAGGAGAAACATAAATTGAAAAAACTTTCTATTTTAGAATATTTTCAATCTTATTTCTGTTATATCATGATCTATGAGAAATACACACCACTTTCTTTTTACTAGATATTTTATTTTTATGTTTGTGTATCTGTACTTATCATAGCATTCTATATGTCAAAAAATGCTTTGAAATATTCTGAATGGCTCTTTTTCTTCTTTGGTTAATGTTTTTAGACTAAACTTAATGGTGGAAAATGGTCTATCCCTGTATTATTTTTCTCTGAATCTATTAAATGAGATAAGAATGAAAAAAAAGAGCAATAACAACAATAATCAGTCATATTTCACAGCCTTACAGAATTTCAGATGTGTAAGGGGCATCACTGGTCAAATAAGACAACTCATACTCTGCAAATTTCCCAATATGACATATCTATTAAATGGTCATCAGGGACTCTCTTGAGAACTAAATTGAAAGTAAACTCACTCTGTCCTAGGCTACCTATTCCACTTTTGAATTGCTTTAAGTGATCGGAAGTATCCCCTACCCCAAGCCTGCTGTCTCCTATCAAGCTTAATTTTACCTCTATAAAACATTCAAGAAATACTCCTACTATTAGCTTATTCACCTAATTTTCTTTCCAAATGATAATCTTTAAAATATCAAGTAGTCCACGATATCAGATACTTCAAATATGATGTATACCTTGATCCTTCTCTCTTGAAAGTTAAGCATTCTCAATTCCTTCTACCAATTCCCAAGGCCTTTTGTAACCATATTACCCTACCCTGGACCTTCTCTTCATTATAATGTCTTTTCTCAAATGGGGTGCCCCAAAATTGAATATACCAGATATAATCTGACTATTGCAAAATATGGCATAACTATCATCTCCCTATTCTCATAAATTATTCATCTTTTAATATGGCACTCAACAGCACACTTTTTTTGACTACATCAACAAACTGCTGACTCTTATTGATCATTCAGCTAGCATTCCTAGATGATTTTTAGACATCTGATCCTTCAAATTTTCACCTGTACCATGAAGTCAGTTGATCAAACCTAGGTGTAAAATTTTATATTTATCTGTCTTTGTTTTTATTTTGTTAGATTCATGGATAAAAATGGTAGAGATGGAAGGGGTAGAACATTACAGGGCCAAACAAAGATTTTTGAGGAATTGTAGCAGAGACCTCATTCCAAGCTGACTTTGGAATATTATTGACTAATCTTTGGGTCAAGATATACAATAAGCTATGAATACACTCAATTATAGTGCCTTTATAAGTATCAATTAGAATTCACATTTCTCCATCTTTCCAAAGAAATGATGATGGTGATGATGATTAATTTCCCTAAACTCTTTATTTTGGAATGCAAATTTCATAGTAAAATACTTGAATAATTTTTTGGCCTTAATACAAGTTTTAATGATAAAATCTATAATTATAAATTAATTGCCCACTTTAAAATTTACTAATTTTCAGCCCAAATATATCTCTTGTTCCTAACAAAATATACTTGGGAAATCCCTTGTCCTTGTAATATCATTTCCTTAATTAAAAAAAAATCAGTTTCACTTAACAAATGAAAGTGAATGCACATTGCTTTTTTAGTTGTACAAAAGATATGAAAAGTATAATGTCCATCCATTACAAGAGTGATGAGAAGCCAATTACTCAAAAACAACAACAACCACTACCACAGCTGATTTTATATTGCAGTTTGACAATGGCAAGTGACTTCAAAGGTTTTATCTCATTTGAATCTCACCAAAACCCTGTGAGTGATGTTAACTATTTAGTAATTTTAACTCTGTTCATTGATTTCTAATAAATATATTGTTTAAGAGTCCTTGTTTTAAATATCTGTCCTAGTACTTCATTATTTTGTCTGTTGGCTTTTCTAAGTTTACACATTTAAATGAAAGGGGAAAAAAGCAACCTGAATTTGCTTTACTTGCAGAATTAAATATGTGGTCTGTACACACGTTTACATTACTAATATTGATTTAACCATTAACAGCCTCAATATGGAAGCAGTCAATGATATTTATGGTTCAAGCTTTCATAACATAAATGACTGCTGCTTCTGAGCAGATTGCTGCTATTATGAATCTTTAAAAGGGCCCAGCTATTTTCCCATAAGCAAATGTTATGCAACCCTACTGCTATAGCTCAGTGGGGTCATTTACTTTTATAGGCCTTTTTGGAATCAAAGAGTGGATTTTATTGGTGGATGAAAAATCTACTATGTAAAAATGCCAAAAACTTCAGACAGACTAATGGAAATAAAAACTAAAAACAATTATTTAAAAGGGCTGTACCACTTACAATTTAGCCATAAGTATTCTGGAAATCTATTGTGCTCATAGGGAACTTTCCATTTCTTTGAAATAGGGATATATAAGGATGTATAGTTATTGCCAAGCTTATAACTATTATAACATTTTTTTATTGAATATTATTAGTCACTTTCCCCATAGTTGATGTGTAACAGAGGGTTCAAGCCAAAGCCAACTTGAAAGCCTCACTTTAAGTAAGAAACTGTCTATTTTTTTTATGGGGCTACTTGATATCTTTCATTTCATTTAAATTTTCTCCCAGTATTATTCTTTTCTTTTCTCTAAGCTCTTTTATTTTATTTTGATTTGTTTCTAACTAACTCTCTAAGGAGTGATATTAACAACTTTTTTCCCTTACAGGGCAATGTCACCAAAATAAACTATATCCACTCTAAAGCATATTTTGAGTAAAATGCTTACCAGTTAATAAAATGCCTTGAATTATTTAAAACTTATTTTTTGGTTGGTAAAGAACTTCACTTCATTAGTATCTACCCATGATTTTTTTTCATTTTTTGCTTTGCAAAAGCCACTAGATAATTTGTAAACATTTTATTTTTAAAAAGTACATTCTATTTTGAGTGTCTGTGGACACTTGCTTGTGCCTAAGAAAAAGGAATTAGAATAGAACTTAAAACAAAATAAAACAACATAATTTGAACTTACAATTATTGTATAACTTGAAATATTTGAAACATTTGAGTATCTAGAAATTGTTGGCTAAGATATCACAAAGTTATAGGAACATAGTAATGATTTGTGTATATTTGCCCCAAAAGCCTTGTGGGACTGATATCTGCATAGGCAAAATTGAATTTTAAAATATCATATATTTTCCATGAATTTCTTATAAATATCATGAGGGTCATTGTCAGTATATAAGAGGGCCTCAAGAACAATGGGACACATATTGCTGAATCTCTGAGATAAGGACAGAGTTAAATGATTGAATGAATGAATTTTTGTTTTAGTCCAATTCAATAGATGTCTACAACATAAGAATTTTCCCAAATGACCTACCTGCCTGTAGGTGTACTAATAGGTCATATTTAAACAAAGTGTTTATAAAATCATCCCACTTCTTTTTGTTCATTTCATATGCTACATTTCACATTAAAACCTTCACATTTTGGTACTGCTCATAGTGATCATCTATGCTGTGTTTTGAATGGTTTAAATGGAAACTCACAATCATGAATTCTACTACCCAAATTATATAATTACACATATCAAGGCAAAGAGGTAAGGGAAACAAAGCTTTTAGGGTGCCTGCTGTAAGGTGTGCAAAAAACATCTGGCATCTCATCTTGGTCTACGCAAACTGGCCTTCACTTTTTAGAAGTAGTCTTTGTGAGTCCCTGTCTTGTGCACTCAATGCTTTCAAAGCCCTCAACCCTCAAGAAGAAGCACAGCTGGGAGAAGAGGCAGATAATTGGAGGTACATCAGTTGGGAAAGACATGGAAATTGTTTTTTTACTTTACCTTAGTCAATAAAGGAGGAATTTTCTCATTACAGATGCAAAAGTTTGGGGTGTGATGCTCATAAAAGATCATGGAGTGTGAGGAAACTGAACTAAATGACTGGAAGAAGAATCATTCTCCTATAAATTCCAGTATCCTGGGTTGACAGCCTTCTTCTTCTACACTCCCAACATCAATTCTATTAAGTTGTTATAATGCCCAAAATTTTATTATACATTTTTAATTCCATTGTTTTATTACCATTCTCTAGAGCAGTGCTTCTTAAACTGTGGGTTGTGACCCCATGGAGTCAAGAAAAATTTGGTGACAGTAAACAGTTTCTGAACATTAAGGGCACAAATTAACTAAAAAATAAATGTGTAATAAATATGAGGTGTTTCTGGCAGCACTTGTCTGTGTTGCATCACACAGCTTCACTGCAGCCTTAGTTCTGAACACAAAGCATGGGCACTTTGCACTGAGCATGCCCTCAGGCCATACAATGCCAAGGAACACTACTTAAATATGAAAGGGGTCTCAAGTGGAAAAAGTTTAAGAAGCCCTACTCTAGAGGAGCCTTATGTTAATATGCACATATCTAATGGTAGCAAATAGCATATTAACACTTCAATTTAGGGATCTGAGTTAATCAGATTAATTCCTGTAACCTAGCATAGGAAAAAAGTACTCTTAAAGGGATGGAACAGGTGGCAGAGCCAAGATGGCAGACAGAAGTCAGAAAGTTGCCTTAACTCTCCCCAGTTTCCCTCAGAAACAACAATAAATCAAGACTCCAAAACAATTCTGGAGTGATAGAATCCACAAAGAGATGGAGTGAAACAATTTTTCAGCTCAAGATAGCTTATAAGGACTTCAGGAAAGGTCTATCTTACTTGGGTAAAAGGGGAGCACAGTCCAGCACAGGTGGTGTCCAATCAATCTAGTGGGAGGCTCTTAGCCACAGTACATATTAGCAACTGAGCCCTCACAATCCTGGCTCATGGATATATGATTTAGATATAAAAGGTGATACCATAAGCAGATTAGAAAAGCAAGGAATAGTGTATCTGTAAGATCTATGGAGAAGGGAAGAATTTATGACAAAACAAGAGATAGAGAGCATTAGGAACTGTAAAATAGATAATTTTGATTATATTAAATTAAACAAAAGTTTTTGCACAAACACAACCAAGCAACTAAGATTAGAAGGAAAGCGGAAAGATGGGAAACAATTTTTACAGCAAATGTTTCTGATAAAGGTCTCATTTTAAAAATATATGAAGAATTGAGTCAGATTTATAAGAATACAAATTTCCCAATTGATAAATGGTCAAAAGATATGAACAAGCAATTTTTAGAGGAAGAAATCAAAGCTATCTACAGTCATATGAAAAGATGCTCCAAATCACTATTGATTAGAGAAATGCAAATTAAAACAACTCTAAAGAACTACCTCACACCTTTCAGATTGGCTAATATGACAGAAAGGGAAAATGATAAATGTTGGAGGAGATGCGGGAAAATTGGGATACTAATGCATTATTGGTGGAGTTGTGAACTGATCCAACCATTCTGGAGAGCAATTTAGAATGATGTCCAAATAGTTATAAAACTGCATACCCTTTGATCAAGCAATATCACTACTAGGTTTGTATACCAAAAAGATCATACAAATGAGAAAAGGACTTTCATGTGCAAAAATATTTATAGCATCTCTTTTTTGTGGTGGCCAAGAACTGGAAATTGAAGGAATGTCCATCAATTGAGGAATGGCTGACCAAGTTGTCATATATGAATGTAATCAAATCCTATTATGTTATAAGAAATGATGAATAGGCGGAATTCAGAAAAAAAAAAAAAAACCTGGAAAGACTTACATGAACTGATGCCGGGTGAAATGAGCAGAACCAGGAGAACATTGTACACAGTAACAGAAGCATTGTGCTATGATCAACTATAAATGACTTAGCTCTTCTCAGCAATACAATGAGCCAAGACAATTCCAAAAGACTCATGATGGAAAATGCTATCCACATCTAGAGAAAGATCTATGAAGTCTGAATGCAAATTGAAGCATACTATTTTCATTTTTTTGTATTTTTTGTGGTTTTTCTGTTTTGTTTTGCTTTTTTTCCCTTCATGACATGACTAATGTAAAAATATGTTTTAAAAAATGGAATAAATAACAGGAAATAGTGGTGTAGTGGTTGATAGAAAAGTTTAAAGAAAAAGAACCCATGTGTGAAAGTGAAAGGAGCTTTAGCCTTGATGTAACTCTGCAGTAGGACCCTGGGTAATCACAAGGAAATTGATCATTTCTCTTGATCTCAATTTCCCCATGTGTACTTGGTAGAAACTTAATACATGTTTATTGAATGGTGAGGAAGTGCTCTCTGTCACATGCACTTCCAAGTACAATCAGTTACCAGGTCTTTCAAATTCATTCTCACTACCTTGATCTAATGGTTTTCTTTCTGTCCACACTTATTTCATAGATAGAGAAAACTCTAAATTAATATTCAATTTGAAAATACCCTGAAATAAGAAAATTCTTTATCTGGTTGACCCATTGGTACTTTATTTTTTTTTAATGTCAAGATAAACTCACTATGCTTGCCACAAACTTGTCTCCCGTTTCAACTTCCCTATTTCTCACAATTGGGCCTGAAAGATGCCCAAGGGATAAACAAATTGAAAGAAAGTAACTCTACAACAAGTCTAAGTAGAACTTACAAGAAAAGAATTTCCCTGCCACAAGTACAAAAAAATTTTCCGATAGAAATGAACGAGATTCAAAATAAAATATCTAAGGAGGAAAAAAAAGGCAAAGATAATTAATTATGCATAAAAGTCAGTAGTAAAATTTACTCAAGAATCAAACTCCCTGAAAATTAGAATGAATCACCTAGAAAACTACTTCATGATATAAGTTATATCAAAATCAAAAGATTAAAAAAAGTTTTAAGATATATAATATCAAAATGATTAGATCAACTTCCAATTATTCAGGCATGAAATCTTGGAGACATTCTTGACTCTTTGTCCCCCTTTTCTTTCTACTTCCCACAAGCAATCAATTGTCAAGTCTTATATGTTCCATTTCTATTACATCTTCCCCATTACTCATAGCCTGTTCACTCATTAATTATTGGCTAGACTATTTTAATAGCTGTCTAATTATCATCTCAGTCTTTTGTTTATCCCCTATACAATTAATCCTTTATACAATCTTCAATTTTCTGCTGTATTTCTTCTCCATTCATGTCTAAACTCTTAGATTGGATCTTCTATACTCATTGCCTTTATTTTTTTTTGCCTCCTGCCTCTTTCTCAGCTTTTACAGGTCAACTTACAATCCTGGTATGAGACAGAAACTGTTCTCTTCAAAGTAGTGAGTGATCTGTTATTTACTCTGTCCAAAACTCTTTTTTTCTCCTTTAATACATTATTCTACTTTATCTTTCTTCCACTTTTGATATTGTCTACTGCCCTCTCCTCTTGGGTATTTTCTTCTCCCTTGGCTTCTAATTCTTTTTTTTTTTTTTTTTGGTTATCCTCCTACCTGTCTGACCATTTCTTATCTTCCCTCTACCCAGTAAGTATAAACACTCTTCTGCCCATACACCAATACTGCTGTTTGAGCCCAATTAGTTTCTCTATGTACTTTCCCCATAATCATCAGCTCAATGCCCATATATTTACACTTTACTTTCCTCTTCTCTGGTCTATTGAAATAACTTCTATATTAGTTATCCTGCTTCCAGTCTCAACTATCCCATATCCATCCTCCAAACAACTGCCAAATTAATATTTCCAAAATGCAAATATGATCCTCTTATTTCACTTTGCAAAATCAGCAATGTCTCCTATAGCCTACAGAAAGAAATCCTTTGCTTGTATCTAAAATGCTTTGTAATCTGGTTCCCACCTGCCTCTTCATTTGTAGTTCACATTGATCACCTTTAAATATTCTCTATTCCTGTCTATTTCCTCAAAAGATATTATGTCCAACCAGAGCACTTTTTAATGATAGGCTGTTATGTCTATAATGACCACCCTCTTGACTCCCTCAGAATGCCTGACATTCCTCTTAGCACAATTCAGGCAGCACTTTGTAAAGGAGGCACATCCCTTCACCATCTACCTCCATGTTAGTGCTCTTTCCCTCTGGATTTTACTTGGTATATCTTTTATTTATTTTTTCTATGGACACATTATGTTTCACTTCCCAGTGCATCATAAACTACTGGAGGGCAAAAATTATTTCCTTTTGCCAATTTCAATTTGAATATCTAGTGCCAAGGACAGTGTCTAACATATGGAAATTTAATGCATGTTGATGAATTGAATTGAATCAAATCTACAATAAGCAAGGATTGGAATAGGTAATCTCAAGGATTACTTTTAGATCAATATACCATTATTCTATGATTCCATGAGAACAGGCTCTAGACACTTGAAGGATGGGGAAAATTATCCCTAGTAGTAGCAATAGTAATACTAGTAGGTGAGGTAACTAATAAAAAAATATGACTTAACCTTTAGAGAACTTTAATTTTCGTAAAACATTTTTCTCATTGTAATTATGTGAGGTAGAATCTCTTTCTTCTCTCTCTCTCTCATTATATGTACACACACACAGACATACATATAGGATGTGTTTATATATATGTACACTAATATGAATAAATATACACATATAACAATAGACATACCATTCATAATTATATTACATGCATTTATATACACATATAGATGCAAACACCTATACATATGCATGTGTACAAATGTACATGTATGTGTACATGTCATGTCCATTTAACTCCATTTTATTTGGAAATGAAACTGAAACATTGAAAACATGTGGAGTGCCAAAAATAAAATTTTCTTGTTGCAGATATTCTTTTGTAAAACTAGTTCTACACAGAAATAATGTTTATTAAAAATTTACCTCAACTGTAATTTATGCAGCAAATATATTTTCCTTACAAAACATATAAACATACTGATCTAATAATGTTTTGATTTTGATAGTTTCAAAATAAGACTTTCATTTCTCCACATTTTTAAAATGATAGATACTTATCTATTTGAATGTTACGGTGTTACCCATTGCAGTTATAAACTTGAGCAGGTTTCTCATCCTCCATTTTACCCTTGTCCTTGCCTGATTTGTTCTTCCATCTGTTTATTTACATTATGATGATTTTTGCATTTTACCTGAGGGTGCTGTTGCCAACCAGGAGTGTCTGGAGATGTTAACTAACAGCTTTAACATTTTTTGACATGGCAAGAACCCTAAGGAAAAATGTGGCCATGCATTCAACTTCTACATTAATTATGGCTTCTACTTATGAAAAATTGACAAGCCATTGGGGTGGAAATGATGATTAAGTTGGATATAACTTGATGTTCTCTCTAGTTAATTGGCACTCTATTTGTTATACTGCATTAAGTGGAATTGTGCAATTAAGGTACTTAACTAAACCCCAATTCACAAAGTATTTGATTTCCTCTGATCTTTTGCTCAGTGGTTCTTTTCAACATACATTTCTCTTCTTTCATATCATCAGCTTCTGCTTATCACCTTCCTTCTTAATTCTATGGCCTTTTCTCAACAATTTTCTCCACTAACCTAACACTTTAATTCCAAAGATTTTATCTCTCCTTAAATCAATAACAGAAATAGTCAATCCTTTTAAATGAATAATTCTGTATGTGAAACTGAGAAGAAATTTGTGAGTATGGTACTCATATATACTATGGAACTTTGCCAATCTGTCTATACTCTTAATGTTATTTAGTTTTTTAGGGGACAACTTCCTCAACTTTTAAAATCATATTTTTGAGGGGAACAGATATTTCAGTGATTCTAAAATTAAAGTTAGATGATTATTATGAAGCCTGATCTATTGGAATTACTTATCTGAGCCAGAGTAATTCAGGTGTAGTGAAACACTTCTAATTTTAAATTCAGAAGCAGTGAAGAGTAATGTGGATTCTTGGCTCCAACACTTAGTTGATACCACTTTCCCTGTCATCCTTGACTTTTAAAGCCTGGCCTTTTCAGTGTGCTTCAGAACCCCAGGTGCTCACAAGAATTTGAATTCTTAATGTGAAAAGAATCTTGCAAAAGTCTATCCATGTGAAGTTCATTTCTACCAAATACTCAAATTGGAATTGAAAGTAAAAGAAAGAGTTCTGGACAAATGTTGCCTTGCCACTTCAATTTAAAAGTGAAAGATAAGCAAAGGAACACATGGTTTTTCCCATAGATAAACCTTAGTTTTAGTAATGGATATGTTAAAGGCATCCAGAGTGGGAAAGGACATATACTGTATAAAATGGATTGAGCAGGGGAAAAGAGAGTGACCTAGTCAAGTGAAGACATGATTTCGTTATGCTAATACATTATGTCTAAGGCTTAGTTATTTGTTGGGTGTTTTTTTTTATTTTCGACCTCTTGGGCAAAAGCTCACAACTAGTAATGAAAAATATATTTGTATTTTGATGTGAATCTATTCCAGTAGGGGTCGCTAAATGGATTTTCTTCTAATGTCTCCTTTTGTCATACACACACAAATATAACACATTATACACACACACACACACACACACACACACACACACATCACACATATCTGATAATGGTATAATAAATAAAAACACAGCTAGCATTTATATAGTGCTCTAATGTGCACAAAGCACATTATATACATTATGTAATTTGAAGCTCACAATAGCATTGTGAGGTTGGTACTACATACATTTTGTCCCCATTTTACAGTTGTGTAAACTTAGATTATGAGACTTGCTCATGATCTTACATTCCACCACTATCAGAAAAATATTAACCCAACTCTTCCTGACCCCAAGCCCAGCAAGCTTTCTACTACATCACCCACTACCTTCAATGAAGGGATGTGGAAAGTCAATTGAGAACATGCCCCTAAAACCAAGAAAGGTTTTTGGAAAGAATTATATTGAGTCAGTTCAGCAGAGGGTTTTTTTTTTTTCACCAGAAAAAAAAGGGTGGCTCTCTTCCTCATTTCTGTTAAGTTCCATGTTACATTGATTTCAAACAAAGGTATAAGCTCAAATACTATTTCGTGTAGGCAGTATGCTTGAGATGTACATCAACAGGTAAGTATAGACATGCAATAAATAGAGTCAAACCAAAACAGAAACTATTGGGCAGATACAAAGCAGAAACATTTTGAGTGGACCAAAAACAAGACCTGGGTGAGGTTCAAGTATTCCTGGAAGAGATCTTCAGCTTCCCTGAAGAGTCTCTGATATCAACATGATGTACAGTAATCTTTGGGCTAGAAAATTTATATCCACAAAATGCTCAGTTCAAATAATATAATAATTAATAAAGATTTTTTTTGCAAACAGTATAATAAAATTGTTACACAATTAAGAATTATGCCTCAGTGACAAAACACTGTAAACAAATAAAGAGTGGCAAGAAATTGATCTCGGTTATGCTTCTTTTGATTTGTTGCCAAGCAAATGCAGATCTTGCATTTTACAGCACTTGCTAGATCACTGGTAGTTCAAATTTTGTTGCTCTCATTCCTCTGATAAGTTAGCTTGTGGCATCATCACCTTGCCTCAGATACTAACTTCTAGAAAGTTCCACATTGTTTCAGATGTCTGGTAAATAATTTTTGATAAATGTGGAGTAAGGGAACATCCCTAAATAAAATGTTATGCTCGATTATCCATGATGTAAATCTATTACTACTCTAATCCTTGTGCTTTATAATAGTAAGTACTTACGGTCCTCGAATGCAGTAATTAATGATCAGGTTTTCATTGGGTTAGAGTCGACGACAATAAGTAAGTCCATATATAGACAATATGACATAAAAAATAATACATATTGGTGATGAAAAATCTATTCCAAGGCACATAAATTTCTTATGTCTCATGTCTCATATACGTGAATCCCTACACCTTGAAAAAAAGGTGATATTTTGAACAAATGAGATTAGGTTTTATAATGTGAACTTGAAACAAAACAAAAAAAAAAACCAAAAACAAACTCAGGGATAACTAGCTAATCTAAATAAAGTAAAACAAGAAGTGGGGCTAAAACGGTAGAGTAAAGGGAGGGACACTCCTGAGTTCTCTCCCAAACCCTTCCAAATGCTTTTCAATAATGACTCTAAACAAATTCTGGAGCAGCAGAACACACAAAAAGATGGGGTGAAACAATTTGCCAGCCCAAGAAAAGTTATAAGGTCAGCAGTAAAGATGTTATTGTACCAGGGTGAGAGAGGAGCAAAGTCCAGTGCAGGCTGCCTCGGTGCAGACCTGGCCCCTGCAAACTAGGAGCAGGCCTCAGGGTGACTGAATAAGTGGCAGCAGTGGTGGTTTCCAGACCTCTCAGCCCACAGATGCCAAAGACAACTTAGAAGTTTAGCAGGAAAATCTGTCGCATGTGGATGAGAGAGGTGTGCAGTCCCGCACAGGTGGCATCAGCACAGCTCGGCCCCAGCAAATCAGGAGCAGGCCTTGGGAGTGACTGAAACAGCAGTGGCATTGGCTGCTTCTAGAGCTCTCAGGCCACAGACAATAAGGGGTTGAACAATTGATCAGAAAGCAATTACAGAGATCTTTATGCTAGCACTAAGGTAGGACTCTGTTGCTTTCCCCATACTTGGATCCTGGTTACAATTCTGGTTGGCAGTTCCAGGATGAGGAGGAGCACTAGCACGCCAGAGCTTGCTGCCACAGTGGAGCCTCATCATAGTTCCAGGGCAGATAAGAGTGCTTATAGTCACTCACAGATCAGAGCACAGGCCAGGATAGTAGTAAACATGTCTCCTTAGATCATACCACCTTGGAAGAACTGAAAACTTAGAGGTCCCAAGAAGTATCTCTGAAAACAGCTGCACAAAAACCTTGAAGTTTGGGACAGTGAGGTTTCCCCTCTGGAAGCAGAGCCCCACTTCAACAAAGATTTAAAATTCAACTAATAGGCTGGGAATATGAACAAATAACAGGAAAAAAAGTCTGACCATAGAAGGTTACTATGGTAACAAAGAAGATTAAAACATATGCCCAAAAGAAGATAACAGAGTCAAAGCTCCTACACCCAAGCCTCCAAGAAAAATATGAACTTGCCTTAGGCCATTGAAGAGCTCAAAAAGGATTTTGAAAATCAATTAAGAGAGGTATTGGGAAGAGAAATGAGAATGACGCAAGAAAATCATTAAAAACCAGTCAACAGCTTGGTAAAGGATACACAAAAAATACTGAAGAAACTAATACCTTTAAAAAACCAGACTAAGCCAAGTGGTAAAAGAGGTCCAAAAAACCAATGAGGAGAAGAATGCCTTAAAAAGTAGCATTAGTCAAATCAAAGAGGAGGTATAAAAGCTCACTGGAAAAAAAATCCTTAAAAATTGTAATTGAACAAATGGAAGCTATGAGTCTATGAGAAATCAAGAAATTATAAAATAAAACCAAAAGAAAAAAAAATAGATGATGTGAAATATCTCATTGGAAAACAGATTCAAGAGAGAATTTAGAAATTATTGGAATACCTGAAAGCCATGATCAAAAAAAGAGCCTAGACATCATCTCTGAAGAAATTATCAAGGAAAACTGACCTGGTATTCTAGAACCAGAGGCTAAAATAAAAATTGAAAGAATCCACTGATCATCTCCTGAGAAAGACCTCAAAATGAAAACTCCCAGTAATATCATAGCCAAATTCCAGAGCTCCCAGGTCAAGAAGAAAATATTCAAGTAGCCGAAAAGAAACAATTCAAACGTCGTGGAGTCATGGTCAGGTTAACATAAGATTTAGCAGGTTTTACATTAAACGATCAGAGGACTTGGGATATGATATTCCAGAGAGGAAAAGAGCTAAGATTACAACCAAAAAACACCTACCTAGCAAAACTGAGTATAATCCTTCAGGGTAAAACATGCACATTCAGTGAAATTGAGGAATTTGAAGCATTTCTGATGAAAAGACAAGAGCTGAATAGAAATTTTGACTCTCAAATACAAGACTTAAGAGAAGTATATAAAGGTAAACAGGAAAGAACAATCATAAAGGATTCAATTAGAATCAACTGTTTACATTCTTACATCAGAAGATGATACTTGTAACTCATAAAAATTTCCTTTTTACTAGGGCAGATATGAGTATTCATAGACAAGGCACAAGTGAGTTGAATATGAAAGGATGATATCTAAAAACATAAAATTAAGGGGTGAGAGAGGAATGTACTGGGAAGAAGGGAAAGGGAGAGGTAGAATGAGGCAAATTATTTCATATAAAAGAGGTAAGAAAAAGCTTTTACAGTGGAAGAGAAAAAGAAGGAGGTGAGGGGAAAGTGAGTGAACCTTATTCTCATAAGAATTGACTTAAAGAGGGAATAACATACACATGTAATTGGGTATAGAAATCTATCTAACCCTACAGGAAAGAAGAAGAGGAAAGGAATAAGAGAAGGTGGTGATAGAAGGGGGGGCAGATTGGGGAAGAGGGTAGTAGAAGCAAAATGCTTTTGAGGAGGGACAGGGTGAAAGGAGAGAGAGAATAGAATAAATGGAGGATGGATGGGATAAAAAGAATTACAGTCAACTATAGTAACTGTGAAAAAAAATTGAAGTTAAGTTTCTCTAATAAAGGCCTCATTTCCCAAACATGTAGAGAACTGAGTCAAATTTATAAAAAAAGAGTCATTCTCCATTTCTTTAATTTAATTATATAACCCATTTGATATAAGAAAGAGGAAGTGGCAGTAAATAAATTAGATCTGTGACTTACAGATCTTAAATAATGGTGTTTTTTTTTTGCATCAAAAAAAAAACAGGGTGAGGAATTTATTTCCCTATTCTTATGGCAGAAAAAAATTGCTTAATTAAATGACACTTTTCTTAGTATGTGCATTTAAGAGATCCTCTTAGTTCACATTTAAATAAAGATTAAGGGGTACAGGTATCACTTTCATGATTAGCCGGTCTGTCAGCTCACTTTTAATTTGAATTGTAATTAGATTCCAAGGATGCTGTATAACTATTTACATGCACTTCCAAACAAGCCAGGGACATTTATGTGCTATGCCATATATGAAGGAAGAAATTACTCCAGATGTGTAATGAAAATACCAAAGATGACTAGAAACTTTCTGGATCTTGATCACAATGGCAGCAATAATAGCTAATGCTCAAATTAATCTGTGGTTCTATATATTAGAAAGTTCTTTCCAATAGTTCAAGCTATAGTCTGCTCATACCTGCCCATCATTTGAACACTTTTCCACATCCTCCTAGAAGTCAGTTTAGGGAGTGCTTCCAAGATTCTAAAGATCTTATTTCATCTTGTTATCATGGGGATACTAGTGGACAACTCAGGATATCCAACTTGCCATAGTCTTGCGACCCATCCATTTTCTTTTTGTATAAGACATTTACTTGATGACTTCCTCTACTTCTGCTTTTTTTTATTTCAAATTCCTCATTGGTTTAATGTACCAGACTACCCATACTCACCTCTATACTCTCTGTAAGATACTCTTTTTTAATTCTTCTGAGACTACTATGTTGTATATCTCAATAGCCATAAGTAAACTCAGATAAAATAGTATTTTAATAGACCTTTATTTCTAGGAGGTTTTTTGTGGTCATTAAAGAAGCAATTGCAATTTCCTAGATGAAATGCAATTTTCGGTCCTCCTTATGTTCAATTCTGGGCCCAGGTTTTGGTCTATTTGTGCTGTCTTGTCCAGATTTCATACTGATGGGAAAAATTCTGTAGGTTGTCTATACAATTGCACACCATAATCAGTCAGGCAGATTTTGAGGACAGAATTTCAGGCATTAGTTCTTTTCAAAAAAGCCAGTTCTGTCCATCTATGGAAGGAGAACAAGTACATAGTAAGATTTCAGAGAGACCAAAAAGCCCCCAATATTTGGGTGTCTTCTTCAACCTCCTGAAGTTCCAAACTTCATTTTGCTATTTTTACATCTGGATAAATATTTAAATAGAAGCAGAAATATTTGAAGCTGTTATCATTTATTCACACCCTGATATGAATAAGTTTATGAGAGTAGCAGTGAACAATGGGGAAGAGAGATAGGAGAACAGTATCTGATTGGGGCAGGATAGAGTAAATTAATATTAAAAGTGGGAAGAGGAGAAAGGAGGTGGTCATGACATGGAGTGGTGAGGCTTAGAGAATGAATAAATTGACTGTTTTTAAAATGGCTGTGGCTGGCCTTACCTATGACTTCTATCGTCCCCCACCCCCCAAAAAAATGCTGCATTCAAAAGTAAACTAGCAATTCACATTTATCTTGACCAAGATTTTCTGAACATGTGGGAAGTTTTTTTTTCATTTGGTAACATTCTTCGAATTCATTGTGTTCTCCCCTTTGGGAAGAATGTAGGTAAAATATCTTCCTTTTCTCCATCAATGGATTTTGGGTTTTTTATTGAATATTATGTTGATCAGCTCACTGAACAATAAAATATGTAAATGCTATATTAAATGTGTTGTGAATAGCAACATGCTTATTATATATATTTGTATATATGTGTATATATATATATGTATATATATATGAGAGAGTTTCTTACTATCTCCTATTATACTTCCCTCCTCTGATGATATGAGAAAAATGAGTATTAATAAGAATTGATGTATAAAATTAGGAAACATGTTAAGTTTTAAACCTGAGTCAAATAAAATATTCTGGATAATAGCTAACATTTAATCCTCCTAACAAACATGAGAGGCAGTTGCTATTAATATCCCCATTTAACAAATGAAGAAACAGTCCAATAAAAGTTAAATGACTTTTCCAGGGTAACAGGGCTAATTGTTGTCTTAGACAGGATTTAAATTCAAGTCTTTCTGATAACAAGTATAGTACTCTATCCACTGTCCCACCTAGATTAGAGAAAAAAAAGAGGACATATTCATTATTAATAGCCAGTTTTTAAGATGACTGTATTTTAGTAGATGTGGCACTTATTAGCAAGCCTTGTCAGTGAAACCCACAACAATCAAGAAGAGATTGATTTGACCAACAGAACTGAAAAAATAAAATTGATGAAAAATGTCTATTGTCCAGACTTTGACAGAAAAATAGATGAGAAGCCCATTGAATTAATTTGTCTATTTAATTTCATCTTGAACATGCACTACAAATAGGCAAAAAAAAAAAAATTGAGACCAGAATTGAAGTATAATAGGAAAAAAAAACTGAATTATATTTAGGATATTATTCACCAATTTCAGTATTATTAAACTACTAGTTACTCCAAAATCCATCTATTTAACACTATTATATTACTGCTGGTTTTACATGGTAGCAATAAAAATTGTTATGCTCTAGCACAAAAATCTCAAAAGTATGAAAATTAAAATTAGCTCCATAGGGCAATAGGTAGGTATGTATCAGTAGGTGGATATCAGGAGATTACAACACTGTTATTACTAAGAAAGACTTATGCAAGAAATGGCATAACTACTCATCATCTTGAACCTGTGTAACTGAAAAGGAAACAAAACCTTCAAGTAGGGAGAGATAAATTTAATTTTCTGTTCAGTTCTAGAAGTCTTGATATATTAGAAAAACCAGATGAAGGATTCTATGCAATAAGTACATATGCAATGGATGCTTATGGAAAGACATGTGCAAGAATCATGAAAGATCTGATGATTAAGAAGGATCATATCAATGGATGAGAAACACATCATAAGATCATCAATGTATCAAATACTCTTAATTGTGTTTCATTTCCTAGTAATTAATGGACTGGGAACATAAGAAAGGTCTGCCAAATTTCAATGAATGTTATATCTTTGCTTGACTCTTCCTTTACAGTAGTGTAAAAGAAACCAAACTACTCTCTTGCTTCTCATACTCCTCTCTGTATAAAGTTATATGAAAATAAAAACCTTCTCCATTTTTTTCCAAGTTGGTTGTATTTTAGCTATTTCTTGTTGATGAAGCCTAGGTCATGCCCTTTTGAGAATAATGGACATTGGAAGGTCTTGTCCACCTTTAACAGTCTCTGACTCTATGTCTCAAAGTTGTGATACAATAAACCCAACTCTGGGGGAACATTAATAAATCTAGGCTAGTTAGAGCAGAACCATAAATACCCTTATTCCAACTGCAACTCTGATTCAAAATAATGTCCCTGCACAACACAAATCCACTCTTAGCACTTTATATGAATAGCTACTTTTGTTTCTATCAATTTGGAAAGATTTCTCTGAAATTAATTGTGGTTAACATCTATGTAGGGCATTATTTACATGAGAAGAATAGAGCCTAATAAAAATAAAAATAATTTAATCTTTGCTTTGTGATTAATTAATATTGTTTCTAAGCAAACACTTGTTTATTTGTTTTATCTTTAAAAGCATATATATTTATATGTATGTGTTTGTACTATTTTGTATAAAATATATATTTAACATATTTAAAACATACATATATGTATGTGGTATAGATACACATACATATACATATGTATATATCTATCTATGTCTATATCTATCTATCTATCTGTCTATATTTCATTCCAATAATGGGAAAGAAAGTAGGAAGTACATAATATGTATTGAAGCATATGGGAATCCATTGTAATATATTTTATGTATAGACTTACTCAGCCTATTGATATTAGTTAAAAAATGAGTCACAGATTTAGTGAATGGACTCTAAGACCACTAGACATACTCCATGTGGTTTTCCAATCCCCTTCTCCCATTCCCCCCCCAAAAAAAAACAAGCTGAAAATTAAAATAAGAAACAAAAATAATGATGAAAACACAAACCTAGAGAGAATTTTTTTCTAAAATAACAACAATTCATATTAGCTTTTTCAGTATCCTGATAATACAAATACCTAATTAAATTAACTAACTTTTGGGTGGAAGGATGGGGGAAGAAAAACATACAAACTTCACTTACTTCACATGTCTTTGATTCTGGTTTTGGTTCATAGACACCTATCTTTCTCCATACATCAGATTCTGCCACTAAACTCATCTGGAGTGCCATAGCTGAATTATATATGAGAAAATGCAGACAGAATAATTTTTCTACATTCTGGAAATAATAATAATAATAATAATAATAAACATACAATTCTCCTCCAAAACAACAACAAAAACAAACTGTCACAACAACAATAACATCAACAACAAAAATCTCTTCTGTTTAAAACATTAAAATTTTTTTTTTGTTTTGGATAATAGCTGTATGGGAAGGAAGAAACATTTATGTGGTATAATAAAAAAGAGTACTGCATCTAGACTCAGATAATCTTTGGATTTCAGCTCTACTATTAGACAAAAAATTTATTTAATGCCTATGAACATCATTTTCCCTAGCAGTAAAATGGGTATGATATTTACATTACTTATCTCACAGTATTATAGGGGAGTGGGAAGGATAGATTTCATAGATATATTATTGTTTTAATTGTTATTCATTAGCTCTTTGTGCCAAAAAATAGTGTAGAAAATGTGCTAGGTGTTCCTCTCACATCATTCTATATATTAAAACAATCTAAGTACCCATATGTAGTTCCAAAAAGACCAAAATCATCAACAACAAAAAATTTTTCACTGATGGGAAACATGAACCCTGTAATTGCACTCTGAGCCTTGTTTATATACTAATATTCCTGATTTTTTCAATCTAAAAGGGAAAAAATGTAAATGTGAATATGTATAAGAAATTGTTACCAAGTTTATACCATCCCTCAATATCACTAAATTTTAAAGAGAAAAATCAATATGCTGTTATATTTCTTTTCCTCTATTTTGAGTTGAAAAATGCAGAAATTCACATGACATCTGGGGAAACATATATCCTTAAGAAGGTGCCTTATGTTCTAGGAAATGTGTGATTTGGCAATTACTAAAGATATTACTCATTTCTATTATTGTTGTTGTTTGCCCTCCATTATCCAAGAGGACTATGCCATCAGGGAGGTGATGCCAGGACATGCAATTGAATTGTATTTAAGTGAGGGAGGGCTGTGCAAAGTCATCAATCTCACTCTGTCCTCCAGAGACATAGATCAGGGTGCCTAGAGATGGCCCTGGATGTAGTGGGAGACCTTGGCCTTTTTGAATCTAATGACTTTAAGAAGTCTCATTTGGACTGAGGCAATACCCATTCTGTAATTCAGACTAGGTAAGAAATAAGGCAGAGAATGGCCTCTTTACCTAGTGCAAAAAAAAAATCATCATCATCATCTGGGAGGATAAGACCCTCAAGATTTCTGGCCAAAAGAAAAACAATTGTTCCTTGCATTCATTCTGAGCCAATCAGGGCCCAAAGAATGACCAAGTAAGGCTTGGCCTGGGACCTATTGTTGGCTAATCAATGAGAGGCAGAGTGATTGGGCTTTAAGGCATGGTCCTTAAGAGAAAAAAAAAGAAGCTTCAGAGATCAAAATTTAC
>NW_020954580.1:33094906-33106259 GCF_900497805.2 Vombatus ursinus
AAAGAAAGAAAGAAAGAAAGAAAGAAAGAAAGAAAGAAAGAAAGAAAGAAAGAAAGAAAGAAAGAAAGAAAGAAAGAAAGAAAGAAAGAAAGAAAGAAAGAAAGAAAGAAAGAAAGAAAGAAAGAAAGAAAGAAAGGAGGGAGGGAGGGAGGAAGAAAGATGAGCCGTGCTGCCTAACTGGCCATTTTTAATTGAGTCCCCAGGGAGGCAGCTCCTATTTTCTACTCACAGAAGTTGATGTTTGTCCTTTGTTCTGGAAGAGGACCATGGCATCAGGGAGGTGATTCCATGACATACAAGTGAATTAGATTAAATTGAGGCTGTGCAAAGTCATGAGCCTCACTTTCTCCTCCAGAGCCATCCAGAGCCATTTTCTTGGATAAATAGTTACATTAAATCCATGTAACCTGTCAGAATATAACTTATGATTGCCTCAAGCAATAGCAACTATATGTCCTCCTCATTAGATTCAATAATGCTTTCCATAATAAATAAGCTCAGTTATAAATTTCTATTTATGTAGTGAGGTCTCAGAATTTTTTTTACTGTCAGCTACAGTATAATCAACCTTTCCTATGGAGGGGGGTTGATATACTGTGGGGACAAATGTAGTTAATATAAATAGGCTAACTTTTTGTTTCAATTCTTGCCAGTGAGCAAATATTATTGTTTGTAAATCACTTACTTTAATACTTGGGTGGATTTTTGAACTTGTCCTTTCAAGTGGGTGTTATCTCCAACACTGGGATCACAACTTACAGATCAAACTTGCTGGTCTTGTTAAATTCATATTTTTGGCTTTCTATGAAACTTCCACAAGGAGCACATTCCATCTGATGATTCAGACTCCTTTTTTGGAGTGCTTCATACTTAATCACTACAATAAAGTTTATACTCTAGACATCAATTATCCTTTGTTCTATCTATGTGATCAGCCCACCCTAACCCCACCACTAATATATATATATATATATATATATATATATATATATATTACTGATAGTCTTAAATAATTTTGATAATCTGTGAAGTAATGGCATTATTGAAATTTGTGCTGCTTATTTCCATTGGGCTTGACCCAATTACCATATTTTATATAATCATGACTTCTAACTGAATTCAAATACATATGATGATTTCATTATTTGCACAAATTCAGACCTTGCTTACATTTTTGTTTTCTGTGTACTTCCTTATTAGTAGTATTATTATGGTTGGACCTGAGCTTTTGAAAAATCACTTTGATAGCTATTGGAATGGAGAAATACTTAAGGCAGGTAGACCCATTAGCAAGCTGTTGCAACAGTCCAGCCAAGAAGTGATGAGGGTCTGTGCCCAAGTAGCAGTAGTGTCCGAGGAGAGAAGGGTACATATTTGAGACAGATTACAAAGATAAAATCAACAGTCCTTGGCAACAGAATCGATATGGTGGGTGAGAGATACTAAGAAGCTGAGAGTGACACCTAGATTGGAATCCTGAGGACCAAGGAGGATGACATTTCCCTGTACAGTAATAGGGAATGTGTCTCTGTGGGTGAGGTCTTAGGATGAAAGATAGTGTGTTTGGCTTTAAACATGTTGAATTCAAGATGTCTACTGGACACACAGTTTGAGATGTATGAAAGACAGTTGGAGATAGGAGCTTGGAGGTCAGCAGAGAGGCTTCAGGTAAATTTGAGAATTATGAACATAGAGATGGTAATTAAAATTATGGCAACTGATAAAATAATTAAGTAAAATAGTATAGAGGGGTAAGAGAAAAGATCACAGGACAGAGCCCTGTGGGACACATATGGTTAGGTGGTATGATCTGGATCCAGCAAAGAAGACTGACTGGTAATATAGGTAGAAGGAGACCCAGAAGATAGTAGAATCCTGAAAACCTAAGGAGAAGAGAGTATCAAGGAGTGGGTGATTAACAGTGTCAAAGACTGTTGAGAGGTTGAGAAGAATGAAAATTGAGAAAGGTCATCAGAATGGTCAATAAAGAAATTGTTGCTTCAGGTTTAGAGGATTGCAATAGGAGAGTGAGAAGGCAGATTTTTGCTGATGTTTTTTAAAACAAACAAAAAGTGATCACTAGTAACTTTGATCAGAGCAGTTTTTATGAAATTATCATGTCAGAAACCAGATAACCATAATTCAAATTCTTCAGATATGGTAGTCTTTTCCTCACAATCTTATAACATGACCAGAAAAAAAAAATGGCATTTAAAAGTCTGACCTTTGTCTCAGAGGATGGAGAGTAGTATACTTTGCTTGGGTTTTAAAGTTTGTGAAAGTAGTAATTTGAGAAATCTGAATTAGAAAGCTAAAAATGTAGGGTGCTACCTAATTTTTGAAATCTTGAATGACAAGTAAACTAGTTTGACATTTACTAAAGTGCAAAAATGAAACACCTTTTTTGAGCAGATGAATGACATGATCAGATCAAAGTGTTTGAATATTCTGTTGTGAATAGGAAAAGGAATGGGGGCACGATGGAGCAGAATAGAGACATTTAAAAAAAAAGATTCTGCTGAAAGAACTAAATAGGTTTTTTGTTGTTTCATCTTGTGTTTTAGTAAGCTTAGCATCTCTTACAGATTCATTTACCCTCAACCAGGAATTCAGTTAGAGAGCTGTAAAAAAAAAATGATAATCTTTGCCCAAAGTAGCTGGAAACAACTTTTGTTAGGTTTAATTCTATATGTTCATTTTATATTTTATGCCCAAATATTTAGCCTTGAGTTCTGAGTTTATCTGAAAATTAATGGGTTCATATTCTAGGTAAAGAAATTAAAATCTTAAGCTAAGAAACTTTGATATCACCAGAGGATGAAGGTGCAGTGAAGTCACTACAGCTTGAAGTGTATCTTTTTTTTTAAGATTCATTAATTTATTTATTTTTAGTTTTCAGCATTCACTTCCGCAATATTTTGAGTTCCAAATTTTCTCCCCATCTCATCCCTCCCCCTACCCCAAGACAACATGCATGTTGAATACCCTTTCCCCTAATCTTTCCTCCCTTCTATCTCCCTCCCACCTTTTATTATCCCCTTCCTCTTCTATTTCTCTTTAGGGCAGGATAGATTTCTATACCTCATTGCCTGTATAACTTATGTCCCATTTGCATGTGAAAACAATTTTTTAACATTTATTTTTAAAACTTTGGGTTCCAAATTTTCTCCCTTCCTCCCTCCCCTCCCACCCTCATTGAGAAGGCAAGCAACTCAATACAGGATATACATGTGTAGTCATTCAAAACACTTCCATAGTACTCATGCTGTGGAAAACAAAGTGTATTTCCCTTCATCCTATCCCACCTCCCATTTATTCTATTCTCTCTTTTGACCCTGTCCCTCCTCAGAAGTGTTTGCTTCTGATATCCCCCTCCCCCAGTCTGCCCTCCCCTCTATCATCACCCTTCTCTTGTCTTCTTCCTCACTATTTTCCTATAGGGTAAGACAGCTTTCCATACCCAATTGAGTATGTATGTTATTCTCTCCTTAAGCCAAATCCAATGACAATAAGATTCACTCATTCCCTCTCACCTTCCCCCATTCCCCTCCTCTGTTAAAGCCTTTTTTTGTCTGTTTTATGTAAGATAATTTACCCCATTCTACCTCTCCCTTTCTCCTTCTCCCAGTATAATCCTTTCTCATGCCTTAATTTTATTCTCCAGATATCATCCATTCATCTTCAACTCACCCTGTGCCGCCTATCTGTCAATCTATCTATACATATAATTTTTTCCCTCCAACTACCCTAATACTGACAAAGGTCTCATGAGTTACAAATATCATCTTTCCATGTAGGAATGTAAACAGTTCCACCTTTATAAGTCTCTTATGATTTCTCTTTCCTGTTTACCTCTTCATGCTTCCCTTGAGTCTTGTATTTGAAAGTCAAATTTTCTATTCAACTCTGATCTTTTCATTAAGAATGCTTAAAAGTCCTCTGTTTCACAGAATGACCATTTTCCCCCCTGAAGTATTATACTCAGTTTTGCTGGGTAGGTGATTCTTGGTTGTAATCCTATGTCCTTTGCCCTCTGGAATATTATATTCCATGCCCTGCGGTCCCTTAATGTAGAAGCTGCTAAATCTTGTGTTATCCTGATTGTGTTTCCACAATACTTGAATTGTTTCTTTCTGTCTCCTTGTAATATTTTCTCCTTGACCTGGGAACTCTGGAATTTGACTACAATATTCCTAGGAGTTTTCTTTTGGGGATCTTTTAGGAGGTGATCGGTGGATTCTTTCAATTTCTATTTTATTCTATGGCTCAAAAATATCAGGGCTGTTTTCCTTGATAAATTCTTGAAAGATGATGTCTAGGCTTTTTTTTTATCATGGCTTTCAGATAGTCCAATAATTTTTAAGTTTTCTCTCCTGGATCTATTTTCCAGGTCAGTTGTTTTTCCAATGAGATATTTCACATTGTTTTCTATTTTTTTCATTTTCTGTTTTTTCAATCTCTTTGTTTTGTTTTACAGTGTCTTGATTTCTCATAAAGTCACTAGTTTCCATTTTTTCCATTCTAATTTTTAAGGAAGTATTTTCTTCAGTAAGCTTTTGGACTTCATTTTCTATTTGGCCAATTTCTCTTTTTAAGGCATTCTTCTCCTCATTGACTTTTTGGACATGTTTTACCATTTGGGTTAGGCTATTATTATTATTTTTTTTAGGCAATTCAGGTTAAGTGACTTGTCCAGGGTAACACAGCTAGTAAGTGTCAAGTGTTTGGTCTGAGGCCAAATTTTGAACTCAGGTCCTCCTGACTTCAGGGCTGTTGCTCTACCCACTGCACCACCTAACTGCACCTTAGGCTATTTTTTAAGGTGTTATTTTTTCCATATTTTTTTGGGTCCCCTTTAGCAAGCTATTGACTTGTTTTTCATGATTTTCTTGCATCACTCTCATTTCTCTTCCCAGTTTTTCTTCTACTTCTCTTAGTTGTTTCTCAAACTCTTTTTTGAGCTCTTCCATGGCCTGGGACTGATTCATATTTTTCTTGGAGGCTTTGGATGTAGGAACTTTGACTTTGTTGTCTTCTTCTGATTGTATGTTTTGATCTTCTTTGTCACTAAAGCAAGATTTTATGGTCTGACATTTTTTGTGAAGGTTGCTCATGATCCCAGCCAATTACTTGAGTTTTAAACTCTGCTTCCAGTGTGGAGAACATACTGTTCCAAGCTTCGGGGGTTTTGTGCAGTTTTCAGAGATATTACTAGTGACCTGTTTTCTGGTCTATGAGTGACCACAAGCACTCTTTTCTGCCTTAGAACTGTGAGAAGGATTTCCTTTCCACCACCACTACAAGCTCCACCATGCCAGCATTCCTCATTGCCCCAGTATCACCACCCAGAACTGTGACCCAGATCCAAGCACAGGCAAAGCAAGAGAACTCTGCCTCAGCACCAGCAAAGAGATCCCTGCAATCCCCCTCTGCTCAGCCATTTGTTTCCCCTCAGTCTGTGGGCCAAGAGTTCTAGAAGTAGCCACCACCCCAAGGCCTCAACGGGACTGGGGCTGGGATAGAGCTTCTCTCTCACTGAGGTCACAGACTTTTCCTACTGACCTTCTAAGTTGCCTGTGGTGTTTGTGGGTTGAGAAATCAGGAAACTGTCACAGGTACCTGTGATTCAGTCCTGTGAGGTCCACTCTAGGTTTTCTGAGGCCTGGTCTTTGCCTGCGCACCCATGCTGAGCTGTATTTCCCCCCCAGCCTGGTGCGATAAACCTTTCTAATCAACCCTCCAGGTTGTCTTGGGCTGGATATTTCTTTCACTCTTTCTTTTAGTAGGTTCTGCTGCTTTAGAATTTGTTTAGAGCCATTTTTTACAGGTATTTGGTGGGGTTTGGCAGAGAGCTCAAGCAAGTTACTGCTTTTACTCTGCCATCTTGGCTTTGCCCCTGAAGTACATCTTCTTATGCCAACTATATGAACTCCCTTTCATTCTAATTCACAGTGAACTGAATTCTCTGATCAGTGCTCCAGAACACCATTTTGCATAAAACTCTAAAGTGTCCTAAGATAAAAGGCTTCCTTTTCCCTTTGAAGACACATTCATGTATAGTATAGTACATATTGCTACCTTGAATAAACTCACATTTAGATAGAAGATCCTATTTTGTAGCAAAATAATAGGTAGCATGTATATGTGCAGTGTAATAAGTCTTTCTTTTGAACCCACTCAGTTTTCCAAGTGCAATAATTATAAAATCTTCCTAATAACTACCGTCCACTAACCAGTCCCAAGAAAAAGTGTTATGCCTAGTTACCTCCATCTACCCCTGACTCTTTTCTAATTCTCAAAATTATACTGGACTTTCAAGGCTCAGTTCAGTCACTACAATCTCTGTGAAGTCTTTGCATATCACTAGAGTCTAACAATGCTCTCCTAGTTGCTTGATTTCCTATTGTATTTTTGCCAGCCACTATTTATTTAGCATACATCTTCTGTAAGCTTTTATAGTTAGTTATCCTGTGTGTGTGTGTGTGAGTGTGTGTGTGTATGCATGACTGAATTTCAATCTAAGTTGAACAGGCTATAAAACAGTAGAGAATGCAATGAGTGTATCTTATACTTCCATATTCCCAGAGCGCCTTTCGTCAAAGGAAATCAAAGATATCTACTGATTGAATGTTTGATTTTTCAATTTCGCATTGCAACTGAGTGGTCTTCAAATTGAACAAAATGTGAAGACATTTTAGTTAGGCATCAGAGGAAGGTTCAGAGGACATGTAAGTTCATAAGTCTGAGGAGGTAGTGGGAGTGAACTTGGGTAGTATTAGCACTTTGGGGTCTAAATTATTTGAATTATATGATTTCATAGGTAAATCATAAGAATATTTTTTTTCTACCACTTATGATCTCAACAGTTCAGCTTTGGCTTTTTCACAGCAATGTGGAATCTATCTTCCTACCTTTTGTAAACAACTTTCAAAATGCAACACATCTCCTGTCTCAGAGTTAGAAAAACAAAATTCTAGTCCTAACTTTTCTGTTAACTTGCTGGATAATTTTAGGTGAGTACTTATACTTTGGGGCTTCTAGAATAGTGATAAAAGGTACTGCATTTGATGATAGGAGATCTGGGTTCCAGTTTTGTCTCTGACACTGATTCATCCAACCATAGGAAATAAATATTCCCTCTCTCAGCCTTGGCTTCCTCATTTACAAAATGAAGACATCAGGTGAGTTAATTTTTAATCTCCATGCAACAACAAATAACAACAATAATGATGACAAAAATAGTAATGATGATGACAATGACAACAATGATGACAATGATGATGATGATGATGATGATAATGGCCATTTGTGTAGTACTTTAAGATTTGTAAAGAGTTATACATATATCATCTTATTTAATCCTCACAGTCACCTTGTGAGGTAGATACTATTGTATCCCTATTTTAAAACATACGAAACTGAATCAGAGAGATTATGATTTACCCAGTATCATTCAGTTAGCAGAATTTGAATTCTAGTCTTCTTGACTCTGAATCCAGTGTTCTGCCACTGTTACATCTAGCTGTTTATACTAATGTGCTAGAATGAACATTTAGAAGCTTGCCAGAAGATTGCTATCTAATGGCTTGGTTAATTATTAAACAAACAAAATATTTCTCTCTATTAGAATGAACTACAGCAGAGTCAAATCATGGTATGTGGAAGAGTCTCTTAAGCAATAGACAACAAACATTTATTAAACACTTACTATGTTAGACACTGTGGTAAATTCTGGGAATACAAAGAAAAGCAAAAATACTGTCTCTGCCCTCAATGAGCTCAGATTATAATGGGAGGGACGTCATATGAATAATGATGTACAAAGAACATAGACGCAGTATGAATGGAAAGCAATCTCACAGGGAACGTGTTGGAAGTATGTGTAAGTAGACAGAGTGGGACTGGGAATGGCCTCTTGAAGGATGGTTTGAACTGAGTCTTGAAGGAATTCAGAAGAGCTAGGGGGCAAATGTGAGGAAAGAAGAATTTCAGGCACAATGGGAAGCCAGTGAAAAGGCACTAGAGTTGGAAGATAGAATAGAGGAGTTAGTGAGCATCAGCAAAAGGTCAGTGTCACCAGATTATAGGGCAAAGGCGAGGGGAGGAAAAGTGTATCAAGACTGGGAAAGTAGGAAGGGTTCAACATTATGAAGGGCTTCAAAAGCCAAAAGGAGGATTGTGTTTTGAATCCTGGAGGTCATAGAGAATCACTGAAGTCTATGGAGTAGTAGGTACTTGGTTAGACCTGCACTTTAGGATGATCACTTAGGCAGCTGAGTGGAAGATGGATTGGGGTGGGGAGAGACTTAAGGCAGGGAGACCAACCAGTTGGCTATTGCAATAGTCCACATTTAAGGTGATAAGAGTTTGCAATAGGCTTGTTGCTGAATGAGTGGAGAAAAGTAGACATATATTAGAGATGTGATAAGGGTAAAAACAAGAGTTGACAATAGATTGGAGATGCGAAGTGAATGTTTTTGAGGAAGGTTACATCAATATTCTGAGAATAGGTGGTTGAGATGATGGTGGGTGACATTGTAAAATAAAAGGTTTTAAAAGGCAAGGGTAAAAGACTTGAGATGAGGGGAATGTTAGTCAGTGAGAAAAAAAAAGAGTTCAGGTGGTGCAGTATATAAAATGACAGTCCTGGAGCCAGGGAGACACATATTTCTGAGTTCAAATCTGGCCTCAGACACTTACTAACTATGTGACCTTTGACAAGTCACTTAATCCTGTTTGCCTCAGTTTCCTCATCTGTAAAATGAGCTGGAGAAGAAAATGGCAAACCACTCCAAGTATCTTTGTCAAGAAAATCCCAAAAAGGGTCATGAAGAATCAGACATGACTGAAAAAACAACTACAAATACATTTGGGAAAAGGAAAAGGAGGGTATATAAATTTGGAGAAAATGAAATATCTATAGTAATATTATTTTAGAGCATTTTGCAGAACTAAAATCATCATGTTAGTTTAGGGACATAAAATGAGAACATTATAATACTCCTGATTTTAGCAAAGAGGCAATTATTTTATATAACTGTTTGTTGTTTTGTTCATAAAGTTATGTTGATATTTGGTATATTTGTAAAGGGAAATAAAGCATAGAAGATTCCAGGGGAAAATACTCTTCTCAAATGTTGAAGGTGTACTTCCAAAGGTCGTTGAAACATCTTGTTCTTCCCCACCCCATACACACACTCACATTGTTTTTGTTTGTTTCTTTGTTTTCCCTCACTAGATCTAGTTTGGTCGTCCTCAATTTTGGGGAACTGAGTCCTTTTTTGGCTTTGTTTGCTTGTTTGTTTTCAAATCATATTCTTTTCTATCACTGTAATCACAATTTGAAGTTGTTTCACACATAATTAAACTAGACAAGCTCAACTGAAATAAAACATTTGCATAACTTTTGACATAGTTCTTTTCACACATTCTCTTGGAGAATGGGGTTAAGGCTAAAGTAGGGAGGGGTCTTATAATTAGTTCTTTCTGAAAGCTGGAATGCTTCCCTCAGTACTAGATAGCCTAAAATGAATTGATGCATTGTACTTTTAAAATTAGTACTTAACTTGTAGAGCCTTTAGATGACTCAACATAAAACCCCTGAAAGGAATGATTTAAAAACTAGAGGAAAACATGTTTAAAACTTAGGACAGATCAAAAGCTAAAATAATAGAAACATTTCCATTGCATTTCATTTTCAATTAGCACTTGAAGAAAATGTTGAAGAAATCTCAATGATAATGAAGCTCCTACCATTAAAAAAGGGGAAAAAAGTAAATTTCTTAATGAAGTTTATCTCCCATAGTTTTCATTATGCTATAGGCAGAGTGGATTATGTAAAGTGGGAATTTATATCCTCAGATCTAAAGATCTACATACAAGTGGAAGGAAAATGAAACCTTAAGTAACCTTTGCTATCTTTGTTAGGGCTGAGACAGGAGCAGATTTCATTAAACACTAAGTATCCCAATTCCTTTGTCCCCACAATAAAGTCAAACACTCAAGCTCTGATTTCTAATGCAAAGGTAAGATTAGGTAGGCTCTGGCTGCCTTATTGCAGTGGATTCCCCAGAAGCGTAATGTCTTGTTTCTCGAGTGTGAATCTCAAACAGCCATGTGGTGAGTGATGAGGGCTTAGAGTTTCAACAAGAAAAAATGTATCAGTGATGAAGAAGACTTAATCCCTTGCACCATAATAGATACATAGTTAATTCCAATATGTTTCTTTTTTGATAAATGCATAGTAGGAAAGTACCTAGTACAATTTGTATGTTTTTATAGAAATTATGAAGTTATTACATTATGACTTTTTTTGTCCACTCGTTTAATTAGGAACATTAGTATAAAAACCATCTTTTGGAAACTGAGTGCCCTCATGTTGAGCAATGAGGATGATAAATGTATGAATACATAAAAAACCTGTCTTTGAACATATGATTTATCACTTCTTCCTAGGGAACACTTTTGACAATAACAAATATTAATGAAGACAAGTCTACAAAACACAAGTCATAGAAAATATTTGGGAATACAGGGAGCTTATAATTCAAAGGAAGGGGAGAATTGGTATGCACTGGAAAAAAATAAACAAAATCACTAGCAAATGTTCAAAAGAACTTACACTTACCTCATTCCTTTCATTGAAGAATCTCAGCACAATTTACAAATATTTCAAAAGAACCCTCAAACTGTATTGTAGCTTAAAGCTTGAAGTTCAGACTAAAATCTCAAGTGCATTAGACAGAATGCAACAGAAAGGCAGTTCCTGTGTACACATTGTATATATTCAGAGAGGAGTGGAAAAATGACAACTAAATAGAGATGAAAGAAAAGGCAAAATGATTGCAAGAATAGAATACAAAAATGATGAAAATAATGAATGTTTCTATATAGATTTATGGTTTGCAAAGAGCTTTACATATGTTAGATCATTTGATCCTCACAATAATCTGCAAAGTAGATGCTATTATGATCCCTCATATGTAGAAGACGACAGTGAGGCAGGGAGCAGTACCTTACCACTTACCACACAACAGTCACATAGCTAAGTGTCTGAGGTAGGATTTCAACTCAAGTCTTCCCGATTGCTAGTCTAGCACTCTATCAACTATTTTACCCTGCTCCCTCTGTACCAGCTCTGTATATACTCTCACACAAAGATAAAATTTAGGAAGTTTATTCAATTATAATTAATTTAACTAAAGAAACATTTATGAAGCATCCTTTATGATCAAAGCACTGTGCCAGGCATAAGGAATACAAAAGTATGAATTGAACAATTCTTTCTTTCATTGAGCTTACATTGACCTTCCTTCCTTCCTTCCTTCCTTCCTTCCTTCCTTCCTTCCTTCCT